>NC_059108.1:117872605-118222605 GCF_020740685.1 Jaculus jaculus | reverse complement strand
TTTAACCATTGAGCCATTTCTCCAGCCCCAGTTTCTTTCTTTTCATGGAGGTGCTTCTGGTTCCCTGTGACTCCCAACCATCTCTGCTTTGCCTTTGCTGCTCATATGTTCCGTCACATACTCACTGTCATGTCCACGCTGTGTCTAAATGTCATCTTTCCTTGTCCTATTCTTGCTGTCCTTCACCTCCAGCACAGCTGGGAATGGTTTAGCCTACCCATGTCTTCTTGACCTTGTGCGATGCTGATGATAACACAGGTTTGAACACTCAGGCTCATCAAAATTTAGGAGGGATTGACAAATGCCATGTGCTCCAGAGTGAAATGAAGCAAGACAAGCTAAGTGTTTACACTTCCTGGAAAGTAAATCAAATCCAAACAAAGAATGTGGGTGTCTTTGAAGCAAGCCTGCTTAGGTGCAAGGACAGTGGTGGAAGGCAGAGAAGATTTGGGATTAGCTTTGAGTGACTTAACATGAAGGGGTCCCTTAACCAATCAGCAAGTGACCAGTGAGCTGGAGAATGTGGTCATCCCTGGTTGCTGCATTAGGTTTGGTGCAGGTAACGGAGATGGTGCTCCTCTGCTTCAGCCTATGTCAGGCTCTATTAAAAACATTACTCTTCCCTGTAGGTCTTCCTGTGCATGCTGCAGATACTAGTTATATGAAAACCAAACAAAACTGGCCAGAGACACTTGCATTGCTCTGTAATAGAGGTGGAGAAGGAGAGTGTCTGCATGCCAGTTTGGGTCAGAAACTGGACAGGGCCCCCTTCCCAGCCATGTGGCCGTGGCTAAATTACTAAACACCTCTGACTCAATATCTATCTCACAGCAGTATGGAGAGGATTAAAGGAGTTAAATACATTAAACTGCTTAGAACAGTGACTGCAGAGTAATTGCTTACTAAGTTTTTACTATTATTATATACACGTGATGTGACTGGGAAAGAGTGACTCATTCAAGGTTTTCAGAAAGAATGATTTCTTCTGAACTAGGAAGTAGCTCTTCAGAAAGGGCATCTTTTTCATACCTGTTCTCAGTGACTCATGTTTATTTTGGTTTCTCATTCACTAACAAATGTCTTTGACTTATTTATGATGTTAAAGATCTTAAAAAAGGCTGGTTGTCTGCACAGGACTGTGACATTTTCCACAGAGAATAGATTCTAAAAAATTGGAGGATTTTTGACCCACCTATGAGCCATCTCTGCAGAAGCATGTGGTTTTGTCCAGAGATTGAAGCATACAGGTTGCGTGTGCTGTCCATTACCACACAGAGCTACCCGTGCTTGCTCTTCCAGATTTCTGGTAGAATGACCAAGACCTAGAAGCAAGTCAGGCATGGTGGCACACGCCTTTAATCCTGCACTTGGGAGATCAAGGTTAGGAGGATTGCTGTGAGTTCAAGGCCAGTCTAGGATTACAGAGTGATTTCTGGGTCGGCCTGGGCTAGAGGGAGTCCTTACCTTGGCAAACAAAACAAAACAAAACAAAAATCTAGAAGTGTCTTTCAGAATTCTTTCGTTACTGTGCTTCATTTGTCCCTTTTCAAAGACACATCGGTATCAGTGTGCAGTTCTTGATACCGTGTCATCAAGTCCCAGAGTGGCTCAGAAGCTTTTGCTTTTTGCTTGGTCAACTTTATGATATCTGGGTGGATTGATGTCATAAACAAGCAATATACTTGTTAAACTTTAGAGTAAGATCACCCACCCACTCACCTTTATTTATTTATTTCTTTATTCGTTTGTTTTTGGAAGGGTCTCGCCCTAGCCCAGGTTGACTTGGAATTCACTGTTTAGTCTCAGGTTGGCCTCAAACTCACAGTGATCCTCCTGTCTCAGCCTCCCCTCAGAGTGCTGGGGTAAAGGTATGCGCCATGCCTCTTTCCCCTAGAGAGACAGAGTGGGCCCTCCAGGACCTCTAACCGTAGCAAATGAGCTCCAGATGTATGGACCACTTGTGCATCTGGCTTTATGTGGGTACTGAGGAATAGAACCTGGGTTGTTAGGCTTTTCAGGCAAATGCCTTAACCACTGAGCCATCTCTCCAGCCCCCTATTTCGTTTTTATTGAGTGTTTTGTTTTAAAATCAAGATGCTTTTAAAATGTTTTAGATGATAACAAGCAGGGCTTACTTTATTATCTTAGGAAGAATGGGTTCCAAATAATTCATCCTTTGCTCAGATGAGGCCACTGGAGAAGCGATTCTATTACTCCACTAACACGGTTTTCAGCAGTATAAATATGCTTGTTGGGGCTGGGAAAGTGCTTTCTGAGCAAGTGTGAGGACCCAAGTCAAATTCCCAGAACCCAAATCAAAACCATGTGTGGTGGCATGCGCCCCTTACCCCAGGTAGGGAGGTAGAAATAGGGGATCCCTGGGATTTGCTGGCCAGCTAGTATCCCCAAGTTGGTGAGCTTTAGGTTCAGTGAAAAACCTTGTTTCTGGGCTGAAGAGATGGCTTAGCAGTTAAGGCGTTCACCTGCAAATCCAAAGGATCCTGGTTCTATTCTCCAGGACCCATGTAAGCCGGATGCACAAGGGGGTACATGCATCTTGAGTTCATCTGCAGTGGCATGCCCATTCTCTCTCTCTCTCTCTCTCTCCCTCTCTTCCTCCCTCTTTCTCTCAAATAAGTAAATAAATAAATCCCTGTTGCTAAGTATGATGACCAGCTGAAGAAGATAACAGACTTCATCCCTTGACTTCCACATGCTCATGTACATGTGCACACATGCACACACATGCAAAAGTATGGCTTTTGATAGGTGATACCTATTGGCATTCTTGCAGATAGTGCAACAACTGCCAGGTTTACTGAGGGCAAGTCAGGACCTAAAAAAAATATACTCTGTGTGTGTGAGAGAGAGAGAGAAAGAGAGAGAGAGAATGAATGTATGTGTGTGGGTGGAGATCAGAGGACACCTTTCAGGCGTTGGTGTCCACTTTCCACCTGTTTGAGGCAGGATCTCTGTTCATTACTGTGTACTTACACTAGACTAACTCCCGAGATTCCTGTCTCCGCCTCCAATTTCACTGTTGGAGGTTCGGGATTGCAGATACTCCATATTGTATCTGTTTTATGTAGGTTCTGGGGATCTGAACTCAGTTTGTGATGCTTTTATAGCAAGCATGTTTACCCACTGGATCATCTCTGTAGCCCTTGGGCTTAGTTTTTCTTTTAAGTGTAGAGAGGTCATGAGTATAGAATGTGATTGCGATGGAAACATTTGTGAGTCTCCTGGAATTGGAGGTGAGAGTTAGAGAATAAAGAGGCACCTTTTTTTTTTTAAATTTTTTGTTTATTTTTATTTATTTATTTGAGAGTGACAAAAAAAAAAAAGACAGAGAGAGAGAAAGAATGGTAGCACCAGGGCCTCCAGCCACTACAAACGAACTCCAGACGTGTGCACCCCCTTGTGCACATGGCTAACATGGGTCCTGGGGAATCGGGCCTTGAACCAGGGTCCTTAGGCTTCACAGGCAAACGCTTAACCGCTAAGCCATCTCTCTAGCCCTGTTCTTTGTTTTTTTTTGAGGTAGGTAGCCCAGGCTGACCTGGAATTCACTGTGTGGTCTCGAAGTCACAGCTATTGTCCAACCTCCGCCTAGTGAATGCTAGGATTAAAGGTTTTACCCCTCTTTTTTTTTTTAGAGGTAGGGTCTCACTCTAGCCCAGACTGACCTGGAATTCACTATGGAGTCTCAGGGTGGCCTCAAACTCATGGCAATCCTTCTACCTCTGCCTCCTGAGTGCTGGGATTAAAGGCCTGTGCCACCACACCCAGCTCTTTTTTCCCCTTGTTTTATCTGTAAGCTTCATGAAGACCAGGGCAATTTTTCTTTTCCTTCCTCCAGGGCATTGTTTTTGCTCAGTAATATATTTAAACCCTATAGTGTGTCTGGCACGTAAGAAGTGTTCTGTAGATATTTGTGGGATGAATTCAGTTAAACACGGTAGATTCTAAGCTAATACTTGTTCTGGGGAGGTTAGAATGGCCTCCCATATTCTTCTAGGCTTGGCCTAAAATCCTGTCAGAAGCTATTAAAGTTTTAGCAAAGACCTTAAGTCTTTAAATAATAGGGTATGTGGAAAAGAAAAAGTTTACAAAGTACTTTGAAGTGGTTCTGTAGTTCATGTTATTTTAGTTCGAAGGTCAATAAGGTTTGTTTTGGAAGTGTTGTTATGAATAACTCTTATAGTATAAATTATTACTTCTTTTGGTTAGTATTAACTGGTAACATCTGTGAGTACTGATACTAATTTAAAATTTATAGTCAAGGACGCAGCTGTCAAACAATGCTTGCTTACTTCTTTCCTTCACACATTTTGCATAAACCTGGTTGTATGAAAAAGAACCTTGGGCTGGAGAGATGGCTTAGCGGTTAAGCGCTTGCCTGTGAAGCCTAAGGACCCCGGTTCGAGGCTCGGTTCCCCAGGTCCCACGTTAGCCAGATGCACAAGGGGGCGCACGCGTCTGGAGTTCGTTTGCAGAGGCTGGAAGCCCTGGCACGCCCATTCTCTCTCTCTCTCTTCCTCTATCTGTCTTTCTCTCTGTGTCTGTTGCTCCCAAATAAATAAATAAAAAATTTAAAAAATATATTTAAAAAAAAAGAAAAGAAAAGGAACCTTTGGGTGGAATGCTGTGTCTGATCTTGGCTCTTCTGCACCCGTTCTCACTGCTCTGCCTCCAGTGCACGGGTAGCTGTTTGGACACATGTTAACTCCTTGCCTGCTAGTATTTGACCCAGTGCTGAGGCATGTCCTGACAGCCATCTCCTTTCACACACTGAGCCAGCAACTTCACCTTTCCCCTAACCAAAGTGCAACTTACTTTCAAATAATCTCAGTGGATTAAAACACACACACACACACACACACACACACACTCTATTTATTTATTTATTTAGCAGAGAAAGAGAGAGAGAGAGAGAATGGGCATGCCAGGGCCTCCAGCCACACTCCAGATGCTTGCGCCCCCTTGTGTTTCTGGTTAATGTGGGTCCTATGGGAATTGAACCTGGGTCCTTTGGCTTTGCAGGCAAGTGCCTTTACTGATAAGCCATACCTCCCTGTCTCTCAGTGGATTTTAATAGGCCAAGCTCACTACTGTTTTCTTCAAAAAAACTTACAAAAGTAGACACATAGGGCTGGGGAGATGGCTTAGTGGTTAAGCGCTTGCCTATGAAGCCTAAGGATCCCCGTTCAAGGCTTGACTTCTCCAGGACCCATGTTAGCCAGATGCACAAGGGGGCGCACGCGTCTGGAGTTCGTTTGCAGTGGCTGGAGGCCCTGGTGCGCCCATTCTCCCTCTCTATCTGCCTCTTTCTCTCTCTCTGTCTTTCGCTCTCAAATAAATAAATAAAAATAAACAAAAAAAGTAGACACATAAAAAAGGAAGGGTAAAACTCTATATGCATCAGCAATTTAATATGCTGACTTATTTATTATTTTTTTAGAGTGCCAGGGATCAAACTCATATACATGCAGGCACTCTACCACTGAGCTCTGCTCTTAAGAAAAAGCTGACATTGAACTTTTTATATAGTCTAGGTCCTGTGTGAAGCGCTTTATGAATTACCTCATAAAATCCCCAAGCTGTCACTGACAGTTCCTCTTACGTTCATTTTGTGGAGGTTCCAAATTCAGTGCTTTGTAACGGCAGTAATCGCACAGCTAGAGTTTATTGTGCGCTGAACGTGCTCCAGACATGCTCCCTCCCATGCTGCATATCGTAACTCACTTCCTTAATTTCTGTTTTTTTTCTGTTTGGTTTTTCGAGGTAAGGTCTCACTCTAGCCCAGGCTGACCTGGAATTCACTGTGGAGTCTCAGGGTGGCCTCGACCTCAAGGCAATCCTCCTACTTTAACTTCTAAGTTTACTATAAGATAGACATGCCATTATATGAGGAACCCAAGGCAGTGACTCACCTAAGCAAAATGGCTATCATACCTATTTTCAAGCAAGTGCCTTTAAATGCTGAGCCATCTCCACAGCCCACACCTTTTTTTTTTTTTTTTTTGGAGGTAGGATCTCACTCTAGCCCAGGCTGACCTGGAATTCACTAGTCATCTCAGGGTGGCCTTGAACTCAAGGCAATCCTCCTACCTCTGCCTCCCAAGTACTGGGACTAAAGGCGTGTGCCACCACGCCCAGCTACACACCTGTTTTGTTACGTGTCAAACTACATTGCCTCAAATCGACTTTCAGGTATTTGGTGGAGCCTGCCAAGTATCCGAGCCTTCTAATTCAAACTGTGAGTATATGTGGCCCTAAGGAGAAACGTAGCTGTCTGGAAGACAGCAGAATGCTTTCATATATGTATATAGCATGCATATGTAGACTATGTATGTGGTATAGTGTGTGTAAC
This sequence comes from Jaculus jaculus, assembly GCF_020740685.1. Classification (NCBI taxonomy): domain Eukaryota; kingdom Metazoa; phylum Chordata; class Mammalia; order Rodentia; family Dipodidae; genus Jaculus; species Jaculus jaculus. The sequence goes on along the minus strand of NC_059108.1, from coordinate 118,216,232 downwards.
ATGAAATGTATGGACCTGTGTACATGCAGATAGTGTCCTCTTGTCACTCACCAGTTATTTCCTTAGGACCTGAGTCTTTCCTTCAACCCGGAGCTGCTTTCTGCTAGTGAGCACCAAGGGTGGTAGGATCGCTGTAATTCTCTGGTTCTGTCTCCTGTCCCCACCCCAAGCCACTGACCCACTGTAGACATGGGTGGCCATTCCCAGCTATTTACATGGATTCTTGGGAGTTGCACTTGGCAGGCTGCTGCCTAAGAGGCCTTCATGTTAAGCAGCAAGTGCTCTTAACTGCTGAGCATCTCCCCAGCCCCTACCTGGCAGACCTTAGTTGCCCTGTCTTTGGATGATGATGATGATTAGTTTTTTCCAGCTAGGAATGTTCTATAACCCAGGTTAATCTGGAATTCACTATATAGCTCAGGCTAGTCTCGAACTGATAGTGATCCTCCTACCTCAGCCTCCCGAGTGCTGGGATTAAAGGTGTGTGCCACCATACCCGGCCCCTGATATCATAATTTTTAGTGAAACTAATTCATTTCTCATACTTCATATGGCTCGTTAAATGTTTCTGCAATCATAAACAGCTTTATGAAAGGGAAAGTTGTTTTCTGTATAACAAAAGAGGAAACATTTGAGCCACTTATTCAGTGGCATGTTTAAGCCCTGGGGTCTAACATTGGACATGGGACATGGGTGGGGGTGAGGGTAACCCTGTTCTTAGAAATGTATTACCATTGCTTCTCAGCCTTTTGGTTAAGAAAAAGTGTAGAAATATACCACCAGCATACATCTCTTAAGATTTCAATTCTTTTCTGCTACCCTCAGAGATAGAGGTTTTGTGACTCCTATCCCTTTAAAAAAAATTGGGGCCTGGGGAGATGTCGCAATGGTTAAATGTACTTACAAATCCTTCAGCCTGGGTTCAGTTCCCTAGAAGCCAACAAAAGCCAGACACGAATAGTGGAACTCTCTTCTGGAATTCGCTTGCAAGAGCTCTGGTGTGCTTGCTCATTCCTTCCCTCCCATCTTCTTCCCCCACCAAATCAGTGCAATTTTTTTTTTTGTGTTTTCCAAGTTTTGATTTGGAGTCATACACTCAACTTTTGATAAATGTCTACATACATGTTTACATATTTTTGTTTATTTATTTTTGGTTATTTGATTTTTTGAGGTAGGGTCTCACTCTGGCACAGGCTGACCTGGAATTCACTGTGTAGTTTCAGGGTGGCCTTGAACTCATGGTGATCTTCCTACCTCTGCCTCCTGAGTGCTGGGATTAAAGGTGTGCGCCACCATGCCCGGCTTATTTTTATTTTTTTTTTAAAATAACTCCAGGTGCATACACCACCTTGTGCATCTGGCTTTATGTGGGTACTGGGGAATTGAACCACGTCCTTAGACTTTGCAGACAAGTGCCTTAACCTTTGAGCCATCTTTCCAACCCCTACATACATGTTTTATTTAAAAAAGTATTTATTTATTATTTTATTTATTTGACAGACAGAAAGTGGTGTGGGGAGAGAATGAATATGAATGGAGGCACCAGGGCCTCCAGCCACTGCAAACAGACTCCAGACGCGTGTGCCCCCTTGTGCATCTGGCTTGTGTGGGTCCTGGGGAATTGAACCTGGGTCCTTTGGCTTTGCAGGCAAGCACCTTGACCACTAAGCCATCCCTCCAGCCCCCTACATGCATGTTTAATACACACATTTAAGTCTATTTTATATTTGAACAAACATCCCCTCTGCCCCTCAGGTAGGGTTTTACTCTAGCACAGGCTGACCTGGAACTCACTCTATATCTGCAGCTGTTCTTGAACTCGCCATGATCCTCCTGCCTCAGCTTCCTGAGTGCTGGGGTTAAAGGCATGTGCCACCATACCCAGGCAACAATACTGTTTTTACTCACACTGGAAAATAAATGATATAATTTCTCTTCGTATGACATTCAAAATTTGAATTTTACATTTCTTTAACTCTTCTATATGGGCTTATCTTTGTATTTAATTTAAATTAAGTAATAGCCTTTGGATGAAGCATGTGTGCTCCTGATTACAGGGCCCTGTATTACATGTTGTCATTGGGCTTTATTGTCCAGATTATGATTCTAATTATAAATGCACACTCTCTATTACTTTCAGGATTAGAGACCATTCCACTCTGCTCAGGCCTGTGTCACTCTCAAGAGCTTATGGTCTTGTATTTAAAACTCCGAACTTAGTTTCAGAAATAGCATCTCTAAGCTGGCATTGCACCATTGAATTGACTTTTTTTCTTTTTAGATTTTAAATCATTTTTTCAAAAGGTTAATGGTATCTTTGAGTAGTATGTATTATAAGTTGTGAATTAACAGTGGACTTAAATTGATGTTAAATCCCATCCATCATTCTGTTTGTCTGTCCGTCCGTCCATCCATCCAGCCATCCATCCATCTATCCCATTAGTTTTTAACCTAATACCATGTTGTTACAATAGCATGGGTTCATCTCTTTCTAAAATGATTCATATTGATGTTAATCCTCAAAACAAGCGGAAAGCACTTAGACCATTTTATCCCTTGTAAAAGTGATCTCCTGGGAGAATGGGTCTCAGCTGGAATGGTTGAAAATAAGCGTGTTCTTTTATTTAGTAGGGGTCATGGAACTAAATGTTAAGTGTTTCCCGAAAACCTTTAATTTTGTCAGATTACTTGTTGCTTCGTAGCTATGACATAAGTATCAAAGCGATATTCAAAGATTTTTGTTGTTTGTACTTCTGAACGCGGGTGAGAAATGGAGCATCGCACACTTCCTAGAACTTGTTCTTTTTGGGTTTCGAGGTCGGGTCTCATTGTGGCCCAGGCTGACCTGGAATGCACTACATAGTCTGGCCTCCAACTGATGGTGATCCTCCTGCCTCTGCCTCCTGAGTGTTGGTATTAAAGGTGTGTGTCACCATGCCTGGCATGTTATTTTAATTCTTTTCTTTTTTTTTTTTTAATACCAAGTTAACTGTTTTACAGTTTACTGCTGTCCTAAAAGCCAAGTACAGAAGAGAAGAAAAATTTTGATTACTTATGTCCAAATAGGTAGCTTTTGGTATTTGATATGACTAAAATAAAATATCAAAATTTTAATGTTCCTAGAAATACATCAGAATTTTTTATTTTTATTATTTTTTAATTTATTTTTTGGTATTTTAAGGTAGGATCTTTCTTTAGCCTAGACTTAACTGGAATTCACTGTATTTCAAGACTACATACTCTTAGTATATTAGGCTATAATTTATTCTATTAAATCTGTTGTATTAGCCAGGCTGGTGGTACATACCTTTGATCCCAGCACTCAGGAGGCAGAAGTAGGAGGATCACAGTGAGTTCAAGGCTATCTTGAGACTCCATAGTGAATTCCAGGTCAGCCTGAGCTAAAGTGAGACCCTACCTTGAAAAACCAAACAAAGCAAAAATCTGTTGTATCAAACCTTTCTCTCTATTCACTATAGTTTTATTTCTAGAGGAATAAAGTTTTACTTTAAAAAAGAATAGACAAGGAAATAAAATTCAACATGTGAAACTTACTCAACTAACATTTATTATGTACTCATTATATACTAAACTCTTTCTAGGGACTGTATATTAAAAGGTAAATATGCTAAGTGATATTTTTCTGTTTTTGTTTTAAGACAAGATCTCATATAGCTCAGTTTGACCTTGAACTTCCTATTTAGCTGAGGATGCCCTTGACCTTGATCCTTTTGCCTATACCTCCCCTGTTTTGGCCATACCTGGTTTGATGCTATGCTAGGACCAGAACCAGGGGTTTGTGCATGATAAGTAAACACTGTGCCATCTCAGCTACGTTCTGTGTTGTTGTTGTTGTTATTATTGCTGTTTTTTTTTTTATTATTTTAAAGATAGGGTCTCACTGTAGCCAAAGCCGACCTGTGGACTTCACTATGCAGGTTCGGGCTGGCCTTGAACTCACAGTGATCCTCCTATGTTGGCTTTCCAAGTGTTGGGATTAAAGGTGTACACTACCTTGTCCACCTATTTTTATTCGTGCGTGCATGCGTACGTGAGATGGGGGGTGCACACATACCCCAGCATGTGTGTGGTGGCAGAGAACAACCTTGATGTTGTGGTCCTTTCCTTCCACCTTGTCTGAGTGAGGCATGGTCTCTTATTTTGTTGCTGGGACAGCTGGACTTGCTGACCTGTGAGCTTTAGAATGTTCCTGACTGCTGTGCCTCCTGTTGGCATAGGTATGTTGAGATTAATGTATGTGCTGCTTCGTCTCTGGCTTCATGTGTGTGCTAGGGATCCACATTCAGGTCAGTAGCCTGGGGGAGCAAACTCTTTAACCATTGAATTCTGTGCAGAATGTTTGAATGGAGTTATGAAAAGATTTATAGTTTGTTTTTTTCCATGCTAAGAATTGAACTCAGGACTATTGACATTCTGTATAGATGCTTGTTGTAGTCCAGTTCACATTGCTGGTAGAAATCACCTAACCAAGAGCAGCTTTTGGGATAAAAGGGTTTATTTGGCTTATAGACTCCAGGGAAAGCTCCATGATGGAAGGGGAAAATTATGGCATGAGCAGAGGGTGGACATCATCCCCTGGCCAACATAAGGTGGACAATAGCAACAGGAGAGTGTGCCCAACACTGGCATGGGGAAACTGGCTATAACACCCATAAGCCTGCCCCCAACAATACACTCCCTCCAGGCAGTGTTAGTTTCCAAATCTCCATCAGCTGGGAACCTTGCATTCAGAACACCTAAGTTTATGGACAACACCTGAGTCAGACTGTCACAATGCTGTACCACTGATCCACACCCCCAGCCCTTTTGAGGACTGTGTGGCTGTTACTATGTAACTGCAGATAATATGAATTATCTTCTTTGCTTCAAATACAGTTGAAGTTAGTAGAGTCAGTCTCTTGCTGCCCACGTTTCTTTCCAGAAAAAGAATGAAACAAAGGAATGATATGGCTCAGGGATCCCTAAGAACAAGTTGGTAGAAAAGTTGTTATTATTCCTGGGCAAAGTAGCAGGTACTAAGGTGAGGAGGAAAGGTCCAGGCCATGTGTGCACATGTATTGTGAGGCAAGTAAGCAAGGTTGCCACTGTGTTCTTTGAAAGCAAGAGTTGTCTTTATTCTGAGATCGTCCATTCTCTTTGTTATTAAAATAATTCTTTTGCTGAAATATTTTATTTTATTTTATTTATTTATTTGAGAGCAACAGACACAGAGAGAAAGACAGATAGAGGGGGAGAGAGAGAATGGGCGTGCCAGGGCTTCCAGCCTCTGCAAACGAACTCCAGACACGTGCGCCCCCTAGTGCATCTGGCTAACGTGGGATCTGGGGAACCGAGCCTCGAACTGGGGTCCTCAGGCTTCACAGGCAAGCGCTTAACCGCTAAGCCATCTCTCCAGCCCTAAAATATTTTATTTTTATTTATTTATTTATTTTTGGTTTTTCAAGGAAGAGTCTCAGTCTAGCACAGACTGACCTGCAATTCCCTGTGTAGTCTCAGGGTGGCCTTGAACCCATGGTGATCCTTCTACCTCTGCCTCCTGAGTGCTGGGATTAAAGGCATGTGCCACCACAACCAGCTGCTAAAATATATATATATTTACTTTTTCATTTATTTGAGAGGGAAAGAGGCAGAGAGAAAGAGAGAGAGAGAGAGAATGGGCACATCAGGGCTTCCAGCCCCTGCAAAGAAGCTCCAGATGCATGCGCCACCTTGTGCATCTGGCTTATGTGGGTCCTGGGGAATTGAACCAAGGTCCTTTTTCTTTGTAGGCAAGCGCCTTAATTGCCAAGTCATCTCTCCAGCCTTGCTAAAATATTTTTGTTGATTACTTATTTGCAAGGAGATAGATAGATAGATAGATAGAGATAGAGAGAGAGAAAGATTGATTGATTGATTGTGTGAATGGACATGCCCGGGCCTCCTGCCACTGCAAATGAACTCCAGACACATGTGCCATTTTGTGATGTGGGTATTGGGGAATTGAACCTGGGCTGTCAGATTTTACAAGCAAGTGCCATTAATCATTGAGCCATCACTCCAGCCCTATTCTTTTCATGAAAAGATAGTATAATAAACCATAGCTGGTTAGTTTAAAAAGCCTTCACTTGAAAACCAAATTGGCAACCTGCTTTTGTTTTGAGGGAATTTTGAGGGTTTTGTCTCTGGGAAGAAGGAAACTACTGACTTGGATACTGTAGAATGCCATGTAAGTCTTGAAGCCCTTTTCTGGAGTAGCCTGCAAGCTTCAGGCATTCCCCATGTGCAGAAGGCGCTATCCCTCTGCCACTGCTGGAAACCAGTCCTCAGGAAATGAATTAATGCAGCCCAAGCATTGACCCTGTGAGTCAGAGGGCTTGGTGGCCTCTGCCCTGTGGTGAGTTGTTAGCAGGAAAGGAATTTACACCTATAATTAGGGGTTGATAAATTTAAAAATGTTTCATTTCTTGTGCTGACAAGCCTTAGTGACTGCAACTGCCTTGGTTTTAAGGAGATAAAGCATGAGGGAAGCTAATAAAGTGCTGGAAACAAAACAAAGCAAAGTAAACAAAACATGTCTTTGTCAGAAGTGTGTGGTGTGTGTGTCTGAGCATGGATTTGGGCCAGCGTGTTTTCCTGCTGCGTTTATTCTGATTGGAATATAGTGTCAGAATCACATGCAACCCTGAGTCATGTGATTTTGCTGCCCAGCCCTCAACTAGTGTGCTGTAATGGTAGTGACTTTTGAGTTTGGAACTTGTTAGCTTTGGAGAAAGGGGGAGGGAAGCTGCATGCAAGTGCTAACAAATTCCTGCTGCTACCTCACCTGGGAAGAATAACTGCTATGCTGTTTATATTCAGGTAGGGTCTCGCTGTAGCCCAGGTGAGTTGGAACTCACTCTGTAGTCCCTGGCTGGCTTCGAATCCATAGCAGTTCTACCTCTGCCTACCCAGTGCTGGGATTTAAGGCGTACACCACCGTGCCTGGCTCTACAACTCTACAATTTTTTTTTTTTTTAAATCTTTTGAGGTAGGGTCTCACTCTAGCCCAGGGTGGCCTTGAACCCATGGTGATCCTCCTACCTCTGCCTCCTGAGTGCTGGGATTAAAGGCTTGCGCCACCACGCTTAGCTATTTCAGTTTTAAAACATGTATTTGAAGAAACTGTGCCTTTAATCCCTGCACTTGGTAGGCAAAGGTAGGAGGATCGCCATGAGTTCGAGGCCACCCTGAGACTACATGTATTTGAAGAAACTTCAAATGTTCCTTGACTTTTGGACTGCCCCTTTTCCTAGAGAATTCAATAACTCATCATGAAAGTGGAATAGTGTTCAGTGGAGGTAACACTGTCCAAGCTTGAGTGTGCTCTGTAGGGCTTGCTGGTGTTTGATGTGGGGCTGCTCTGGGATGAGTCTTTTCATCTGAAAACCAGAGATTAATAGTGGCTGCACACAGGACTTCTGGGGATTGATGGGAATACTGGCTGCTACTGTGTCAAGGAGTTAGCAGATCTCTCCTTGGACATATAACCCCCCCCACCCCTGGCCCAGTGGTGGGTGGGCACCTTGCATTTCCAGAGTCTCCGCTGCTGAGGTGTGAACTGGCCCTCTGCAACTACTCTGATAAAGGCGGATTCCTCCGGCGTAGATATCCCTCCTTGTCTTTACTTTTCTGCTCTGCTCAGTAAGTGGGCACTGTTGTCTCTTGGGCCCTTCTTTGTGCCTCACATTTCACTGTTGGCCTCTTCTGCGTTCAGTATTGGCTTTTTCTGTCTTTTGGTTTTTAAAAATTTATTTATTTATTTATTTGTACATGTGTTTGTACATGCATGGGTGTGCCAGGGCCTCTTAATACTACAAACAAACACCAGATGCTACTGCCACAGTTTGCATCTGGCTTATGTGGGTGGCTTGGGAACTGAACCCAGGTTGGCAGGCTTTGCAGGCAAGTGCCTTTAGCCACTGAGCAATCTTCCTAGCCCTTGTTTCAAGGTTTTTTTTTTTTGGGGGGGGGTAGTTGGTGCACTCCACCTCAGGCTTTGATACTGCTTATTATAGCCATTCTGTGAGATAATATTTTGAACCTATAAAAAAGCGTGTACACTAATAAAGTGTTTTGCTAGTCTCCTACTAGATTGGCAAGAGTTCTAAAAGCAGTCTGCTCTGCATTCAGTTTTTATTTGCAAGGCCAAAAAGGAATGCTTTAACTCATATATGTTTTCAGGGACCTTCCTTAGTTAGGAAATGGAAAGTTTTTATTGCTGGCTTTAAATAAAAAGAGAATTTCAAATGGAGGGGATGAAAGGAGGACTTCAGCCCTAGCCACACAGTGAAAGCACTTGGCACTTTTATAACGTACAGGTGCCTGGCATGGAGACGTGTGACTCATCATCTGCACTGTCAACAGCAGATGCTCTTGAACCCTCTTAATTCGAATACAGTAGTAACATGGTTGGGTGATGAAGAATTTAATACTTACTTTTAGTTACCAAGTTGGTTTTTTGTTAGATTTTCCCTTGGTTAATATGATGAAGTGCCTTGCATAATCATGTTACGTTTGAATTCAGTTTCTAGGACATATAACCTAATTTTATTATTTAATTCATAATAAGGATTTATAGTTGTCTCCTTGTTTTGATGAAATACAATTGGCGGTGCCTGTAATTTATTGAGTGTCAAAAGCAATTCCTAATGGAAACAGAGCTCACTAATAAAAGGTTCTTTTTAAGTTTCAAGTTCTCTGAAATATATGTTTCCTGTGTCTGTGTTAGAAGTAACATTGGTACCACGCGTGGTGGCACACGCCTTTAATCCCTGCACTTGGTAGGCAAAGGTAGGAGGATCGCCATGAGTTCGAGGCCACCCTGAGACTACATAGTGAATTCCAGGTCAGCCTGGGCTAGAGTGAGACCCTACCTCGAAAAACAACAACAACAAACAAAAAAGAAGTAATATTGGTGATAATGATTTGGGTAGATGTCAGGGACAAACAATTAGGCATTTCCCCATGTACTCACCCACCTGCTAGCCAGGTAGGCTTGACTGGCTAGCCTGTAAGCCCCAGGGGTCGCCCTGTCTCTGCCTTCCAGCGTTGGGATGGCAGGCATATACCACCATGCCCAGCATTTTCACATGGGACTGGGGGCTTGAACTCTGTTCCTCATGCTAGCCGTCTCCTATATTCTAGTATATTCTAGTGATATTTTTACTTATTTGTTTGCCGTTTTTGAGGTAAGGTCTGTAGCCCAGGCTGACCTGGAAATCACTGTGTAGTCTCAGGGTGGCCTGGAACTCATGGTGATCCTCCTACCTCTGCGTCCCAAGTGCTGGGGTTAAAAACATGTGCCATCATGCCTGGCTATTCTAATGTGTTTTTGCTTTAGACTTTCAGGGCCTAATATTTTACATGAAGCATCTTCTTAGAACTAAAACATTATTCCTAGGTTTCTTTAACTAGAGACTCATATGTCTTAGAAACAGGTAATTCTCACTGGTTTTGTTGAAGATTGTAAAAGGTTGCCACTGGCATACATGGTCAAGGGTTTGTACAGTTTAAGGCAAAGTGCAGGGAATAGAGTTGAGGGTATCAGAGACTGTATTACCATGCCTGTTCTGTACTGGTCCCTTGATTTTTAAAAAAAATTACTATTTTTTTGTAAGTAGAGGGGAAAGGAGAGAAAGGAGGATGGAGGGAAAGAGGAGGCACACTAGGGCCATTGCAAATGAACTCCACCTGCATGTGCCATTTTGTGCATCTGGCTTTATGTGGGTATTGGGGAATTGAACCTGGGCTGGCAGGTGCCCCTCCTCCCAGGTAGGGTCACTCTGGCCCAGGGTGACCTGGGATTCACTATGTAGTCTCAGGGTGGCCTCAAACTCTTGTATATCCTCCTACCTCTGCCTCCCGAGTGCTGGGATTAAAGGCGTGCGCCACCACGCCTGGATGGCTGGACTGGTAGGTTTTGCAAGTGAGAACCTTTAATCTCTGAGCCACCTCTCTAGCCCTCCCTTGATTTTTTTTATTTGTAGTTTTGTAAGCTTTTCTTTTTGTTTTTTCTTTGCCCAGTACGAACTGAGCAAAGCCTCAAAAGTGACAAGATTTTTAACTGAAAATTAGTGTTCATTTAAGTGAGTTTTAGTTTAGATCTTTTTTTTCTTGTGTGCGTGTGTGTGTGTGTGTGTGTGTGTGATGCGCATGCATGTCTGTATTTGTCTGGGTACATGTGGGTACAGTGTGTATGTGCGTGGAGGCAAGAGGTTGATTTTATAACGGTATCTTCTTGGCCCTCTCTGACTGAGCTAGACTAGCTAGCAGCTAAGCTGTAGGGATCCTTCTGTTTCTGCTTCCTGAGCATTGGGATTAGTCATGCACGCCACCATGCCCAACCTTTTTCCTGGGTTCTGGGGATCTGAATCAAGTCCTCATGCTTATACAGCAGTCACTTTACCTGCAGAGCTGTCTCCCTATCTGTTAGTTTAGATATTTCAAACAGAAATGTCAGAGATAGAATTTACAAACATTCGTTGAATAATGTAAATATTTTTCTTTTTTTTTTTTTTTTTGGTTTTTCGAGGTAGGGTCTCTCTCTGGTCCAGGCTGACCTGGAATTAACTCTGTAGTCTCAGGGTGGCCTTGAACTCAAGGCAACCCTCCTACCTCTGCCTCCCGAGTGCTGGGATTAAAGGCGTGCGCCACCATGCCCGGCTCTAAATATTTTTCTTTATTTTTATTTTTTATTTATTTATTTGAGAGCAACAGACAGAGAGATAAAGAGGCAGAGAGAGAGCAAGAGAGCGTGTGCGCAGAGTGGGCATGCCAGGGTCTCCAGCCACTGCAAATGAACTCCAGGTGCATGAGCCCCCTTGTGTGTCTGGCTAATGTGGGTCCTGGGGAATCGAGCCTCGAACCGGGGTCCTTAGGCTTCACAGGCAAGTGCTTAACCACTAAGCCATCTCTCCAGCCCGAATAATGTAAATATTTTTCATTAGGAACTTGTTTAGCTTCCAGAGCAGACAGACATTTGATGGAAATACTTATTTTCTATAATTCCGTACACATTTGAATAGCCTATGTATAAATAAAATTTCTAAAATTTATTTTTAGCTGGGCATAGTGGCTCATGCCTATTAATCCCAGCATTCAGGTGACACAGGCAAGAGAATTACCCCAAGTTTGAGGCTAGCCTGAGCCCACATAGTGGGTTCCAGGCCAACATGGACTATAGAGTGAGCGCCTATCTGAAGAAAAAAACAAAATAAAGTCAATGAATTTGTATTATAAAGCTAATTTGCCTTCTGGTGACATTTTGGCATTCACAGTGACAGCTTTGTTATGTGGCCGGCTGCCTTGCAGGTGTGACTTGATCAGAGTGTGAGAACCTTGACTCTGTGTTTGTGTTGCATTTCTTCTCCTTGACTTGATCAGAGTGTGAGAACCTTGACTCTGTGTTTGTGTTGCATTTCTTCTCCTTTTCCACTCTTCTGCTTTGCCCTGTCACAGCCGAGACGAGCTTTCAGAGGTGAGCTGATCTTGGGTCCATGACCTTCTACTGTGGTCACTGGGAGGGTACAATAATGACAGTCGGCAATAAGCAAGGAATGACTTTCTTCTGCATATTGTAAACAAATAACAGTAAACAACCAGCCTCTGAAATCATAGAGGGGGAGGGGAGCTAGTTATTCCCCCATTTGTGTGCTGTGATAGGGAGAAAGGTTATGGTTAAAATGCACATGAGTATCTTGTGTGCTGTGCTAGGGAGAGGGGTTTTGGTTAAAATACACGTGAGAGGGGTTGGAGGGATGGCTTAGTAGCTAAGGCGTTTGCCTGCAAAGTCAAAGGACCCTGGTTTGATTCCCCAGGACCCATGTTAGCCAGATGCATAAGGGGGCACATGTGTCTGGAGTTTGCAGTGGCTGGAGGTCCTGGAGTGCTCATTCTCTCTCTCTTGTTCTCTCTCTCCCTCTTTCTCTGCCAAATAAATAAATAAAACAAAATACACATGAGGGGCTGGAGAGGTGGCTTAGCAGTTACGGCACTTGCCTGCAAAGCTTAAAGACTCATGTTCAACTCTCCAGGTCCCATGTAAGCCAGATGCACAGTGATGCAAGCATGCAGTGTTGCACATGCACGCAAGGGCTGTGTGTGGCTAGAGTTCATTGCACTGGCTGGAGGCTTTGGTGTGCCAATTTTCTCTTCATCTGTCTGTCTGTCTGTCTGTCTGTCTGTCTGTCTGTCTTTTTAAATAAAAATACACAGAGAATCTTGTTGGTTGTTCTTTAGACATGAGAATCTTTGTTAATGTGAACTTTTCTTCAATCTCTACTCTTGAATTCTTTTTCATTTTTGGGGCACATGTTACACCTATAAATGTTTTTAATTGTTTGTGTATGGCTGCCTTGGGGTAGTCATTTTCTGTGCTTATTGATGGCAATTGATGGGAGTAGACAGGGAGATGCTGATAAGAAAATGGAGAAAAACAGCTAATGCTAAAACAGAAAGAGAAGGGCAGTGCAGTAGAGTTCCAGCTTAGCTGGTCATCACATTCTCTTCTCGGACAAGACACATTCTGGAGATGAATTAATTGTATTTTACATCGTTATTTGAGTACGTGTGTGAGTGTGGAGAGAGAACATGAATGAGAGAAGGGGCATGCCACAACCTCTTGCCACTTCAGAGAAACTCCAGACGTGTGTACCACTTTGGTTGGGCATCTGGCTTTACATGGGTACTGAGGAACTGAACCCCGGTTGCAGGCTTTGCCAGATTGATGGACTCTGTCTTGATGGGAGCTTCTCAAGCTGTAGTAACTGGATCGGCTGTTGTCCCCTTTAAACAAATACTGGCTCTGGGTGGATGAATCGTTATGCTAATGACCTTCATGGCATTACACAACTGCTTGTCAGGTCCTCATTATTTATGGCTATGATTCTGTAGGCTTCCTCTCCTGCTGGCAGGATGGTTTTATAGGCCACAGGTTTCCGTTGGAACAGAGAGGTTAGAAGTAGTCACTGCCTGGTTACTCAGAGATTTGAAGATGACCTTTAATTTTCCTAATTTACATTCATTTCTAACTATCTAATTTTTTTCTTTAAGTTACTTCAGAAGTGACTTGGATAAGGGAGGTAGCTAGCTAGTGTTATTTAACATATGGTTAGAATGTACTGGTTGTATGATAGCTTCTTTTTGTCACTTATGAGGTTTTCCTTTTCTAGGGGCAGAAGGGCTTTTGTAGACCAAAAGGTACCCACTTCTTTTTATAATTTTTTGTTGAAGAGAGTATATGGGCTTCTGAGTGACCCCATATGCTGAACTCTTAGTTTTGATACCATCTGAACTAACCCGTGCTTCTCTTGACCCTTGGCCTGGTCTTTTGTTTTCACAGACTACTAGGATTGGGGAAATTAAGACATGGAAATGGGGAGCAGCCTAGCTTTGGAGGGACAGTCCCAGGGCCAGCTAATACAGGAAGAGCACCTTACTTGTGCTGTATTTTGTTTGATGTTCTAAAAAATTTGTTTCAGAGAGAGAATGAGTGTGGGCGCACGAGGGCCTCCTGCCACTGCGCTCTGGGCACGTGCGCCACTTTCTTCATCTGGCATCATGTAAGGACCGGGAGTGAAAGCCGGGCTGTCGGACTTTTGCAAGCAGGTGCCTTTAACTGCTGAGCCGTCTCCCTAGGCCTATTTTATATTGACTTACTTACTTCATTCATGTAAAAAAAATTTTTTTTTTTTTTTTTTCTTTTTCGAGGTAGGGTCTCACTCTGGCTCAGGCTGACCTGGAATTCGCCATGGAGTCTCAGGGTGGCCTTGAACTCTCGGTGATCCTCCTACCTCTGCCTCCCGAGTGCTGGGATTAAAGGCATGCGCCACCACGCCCGGCTTCATGTAAAAATTTTTAAATATATTTTTAAATTTTTGTTTATTTGAGAAAGAGGCTGGTGTGTGTATGATAGAGAGAACGAATATGAATATGAATATGGATATGAATATGGATATGGGCACAGCAGGGCCTCGAGCCATGGCAGACGACTGCAGGTGCTCGTGCCATCTTGTGAGTCCAGCTCTACGCGGGTACTGAGGAACAGGATCTGGGACTTTTGGCTTTTCAGGCAAACACCTTAAGCATTAAGCCCTCTTTCCAGCCCTAATTCCTTTTTGTTTGTTTGTTTGTTTTTGTTTTTCAAGGTAGGGTCTCGCTCTAGCTCAGGCTGACCCGGAATTCACTATGGAGTGCCAGATGGCCTTGAGCTCATGGCCGTCCATCTACCTCTGCTGGACTAACGGCATGCACCACCATGCCCGGCTTGACAAGTCAGTTTTTTCTTTTTAGAACTCATGGCTTTTAATATACATATATAGAAAAAAATATACATATTATAATCATACACTAACAATAATTACACACAGTACATAGACCCTGGCCTTCAAACATTTTGACTCACTAAAGAGAATGTAGGTTCTTTGGGCAACTGACTTATTCTTTGCCAGGGGCAGGGGATAAAGTAATTCTGGATTATTTTAGACTACAAAGAATTAAAATCATGATGGGAACACATGGAAGGAAACTGAGGCTTAGACTGTTTTTGCTTTGCTGGCCAAATGTACAATGTTAAGCATCAAAGTAATTAGAATCATAGACTTTTTTTTTGGTTGTTGTTGTTTGAGGTAGGGTCTCTTTCTAGCCCAGGCTGACCTGGAATTCACTATGGAGTCTCAGGGTGGCCTCGAACTAACGGCTATCCTCCTACCTCTGCCTCCCGAGTGGATTAAAGGTGTGTGCCACCACTCCTGGCTCATAGACTTTTTTTTAAGTTGGCATACAGACATGTAGATATTCTGGCATTTTTCAAAAATACATTTCCATTCACTGAACACAATAGAAATCATGAGTGTAAACAGATACATGTATGTAAGGAGATTCTTTACAACAACTTTCTCACAAGATTTACAAAGAGACACTTTACACTGGGGAACCCCAGCAGACATGACCTGCAATGGGATAAAATGATTCTGAATTCTTGACAGGAAATGTTAAGAATGCAACTTTGCTTCTAGAATATTTCTTTTTTTTAAACATTTTAAAAATTAATTTTATTTTTTATTGACAACTTCCATGATTATAGACAATAAACCATGGGAATTCCCTATGCCGCCTACATTCCCTTTTGCAACTTCACTCTCCATCATATCCCCACCCCATCTCAATCAGTCTCTCTTTTATTTTGATATTATGATCTTTTCCAACTCTTTATGATGGTCTTGTGTAGGTAGTGTCAAGCACTATGAGTCATGGATATCCAGGCCATTTTATGTCTGGAGGGAGCACATTGTACGGAGTCCTACCCTTCCTTTGGCTCTTACATTCTTTTCACCACCTCTTCCGCATTAGACCCTTAGCCTTGGAAGGTGTGATCGAGATGTTACTCAGTATTCCAGTCACTTCTTTCCAGCACTATGATACCTTCTGAGTCATCCCAAGGTCATTGTCACCTGAAAAGAGAAGATTCTCTACCCAAAGTGAGAGTAGCGTTAATATAAGGGTATGAACATTAAGAGAAGTGCTTACTGGGCAGTTTGATAAGCATAGTATATACATTTTTCCAGACATCAGTAGATGTTACACCCCTAGGGCTCATAACTACCTCTGTTTTAAGTTTTCAGTATCAGGGTTGTATTCCCTCCCATGGAGCGGGCCTCCAGTCCAATTGGAGGGCAGTTGGTTTCCACCATGACAGATGTGCCACTATTGCACCCATTGGCTCATTTGGGCTGGCTGGCCAATTATAAGACCTGTAGTGTCCAGTGTTGAGTATCTTCATTGGTGGTATCTCTTTCTTCCATTGAACTACATGTAGAATGGCTTCTTCCAGCTTTCTCTCAGCTGCATCTAGAATATTTCTGATGCTGCATGATCTGAATCTGATTGTGAATGACTCAGACAAAATGTCCCTGTAAACTTCAAAAAAGTTGTAAAATTGACAGACAGTTTTTTAGTTGTTACTATAACTGGTTTTCCTGTTCAAGGGGATCCCCCTAGTTTTTTGGTTGGTCTTGACTACTTAAGGTCTTTAATTAAGGGAGGCTATCTTAGGAGCATTTAATCTGTGGTAAAGGTTAAAGCATAACCTTTTGCTCTGCATGTCACTGCGGAGGGAATGGGCTGGGGGGAACTAAAGCAAGTCTTCAGCATGGTACTTTGTGAGTGGGGGCATGTTGGGGGTAAATTTGCAATTTCTCTTTCCTTTCCCTTCCTCTCCCTTGCATGCACCCTGTTTGCTGGAACACAGTTTTCCACCCTGGCCTTTCCTTGTGTCTGAATGCTGGAAGAGTGCAGGCTCTGGAGCCAGACTGCCTGGGCTTGCGTCCTGTCTGCACTGTGTGAGGGGTACGATTCTGGGCATAGTCATCTGTTACATTGGAAATAGTACCTACTGTGTTGGTTGCTGTAAGGGTTAAATGAGATATAATGTGTCTAAGTGCTTAGACTAGAACCTAATAGATATCCACAGTACATTCCATGAAAAGAAGGTATTGATATTATTAGCCTCTCTAGCAGGTGGATAATGTTTAACATTTGTCTATGATGTTATCAGTTTGCATGAATAAAAGATAAATTTTAACTATCTAACATTTAAAAGATTCTAAATATTAATTGCCTGGATATTTTGAATTGTTAAATATACAAATCTGTCCAGTGACCACATATGTTGTTTCTTCTTCAGTGATGGTTTGCCTTTTAAACAGCTGTGTACTTTAAGGTCTCTACGTGGAGGGTCTGGTTTTTAGGCTTTATTAAACCTGGTGTCAAAAACTAACTAAATTAAAATCTCCCTTGAGGGCTGGAGAGATGGCTTAGTGGTTAAGCGCTTGCCTGTGAAGCCTAAGGACCCTGGTTCGAGGCTCGGTTCCCCAGGTCCCACGTTAGCCAGATGCACAAGGGGGCGCACGCGTCTGGAGTTCGTTTGCAGAGGCTGGAAGCCCTGGCGCGCCCATTCTCTCTCTCCCCCCCATCTGTCTTTCTCTCTGTGTCTGTCGCTCTCAAATAAATAAATAAAAAATGAACAAAAGAACTATTTAAAATCTCCCCTGACAATTGTAATCGTCAGGCTGTTGCATCAATGAGCTTTTTTTCATTCCTTTTATAATATCAGTATTCCATTGAGCTACAAGGAATGGGGTCTGCTATAGAACTCAGAAGACTTCAGTCATTAATGTGGTGGCATTGCCACCTAGAATTAGACATTGGTTAAAGTTAACACTAAGTAGAAAAAACAGTGGAATGATGCCTTTAAAACTATAACGTTTAAGCCGGGTGTGGTGGCGCTCGCCTTTAATCCCAGGCAGAGGTAGGAGGATTGCCATGAGTTCGAGGCCACCCTGAGACTCCATAGTGAATTCCAGGTCAGCCTGGGGCTACAGTGAGACCCTACCTCGAAAAACAAAAAACAAAACAAACAAACAAAAACTTTAAAAGTTTAAGCCTTGCGTGGTGGCATACACCTTCAATCCCTGCACTTGGGAAGCAGAGGTAGGAGAATCACTATGAATTCGAGGCCACCCTGAGACTACATAGTGAATTCCAAGTCAGCCTGGACTAGAGTGAAACCCTACCTCTAACAAAATGAAACAAAAATAAAACAAAACCATGCCCCCCAAAACCACTATAAAGTTTAGCCAGTTGTGGTGGCACATGCCTTTAACCCCAGCACTTGGGAGGCAGAGGTAGGAAGATTGCTGTGAGTTTGAGGCCAGTCTGAAACTACATAGTGAATTCCAGGTCAGCCTAGGCTAGAGTGACACCCTACCTTGGGGGCGGGGGTGGGGGTGGGTGGACGGGAGTCATATTCAAAAGCACTTGTTGAGTTTTTTTGTAGTGCTTGAAGAGGAAACTTGATTCAACTACATTTTGTTATTATGGTCTAAAGCTAGTGCTTTCTAACTGATTAAATCTGATTGTTCAGGTCAGGCATGTGTTATGCCTTAACTTAATTCCTTTGGGGACCTACAAGGATGAAGGGACTCATTGGTGAATAATTTCTCAATTTACAACTTGTTTTTGCTGAGAGTAGCAGAGATGATGGTACATACCTTCAAAAGTATCCATCACTTCCTGTTGCCTAATCCATGCAGTGAAATTCTGTTCATTCAACAAAGCTTATCTTAACTGTGTCCAGGGAGGAATGAATGTGGGGTTCTGGGTAACTGTGCTGGCATTTGGGTTGTGGGGGATGAGGAAGGCAAGGGGGTTGTAGTCTTGTGTGCGGGAGGCTGGTCCTCTCTCTGTTGTGGCTCCTGACTATAAGGGTGGGTGTGCTCCTACACTCCCTCAGTGATGAGGTGGCCCAGACCGGGAGGCTGCTGCCCAGCATTTGCTGGAAGGCTGGCACCTGAGGCTAGTTGAGTGACTGCTTATTCCCTGTTAGTCCTTGAGTAGTGCAAAGGGACTATGAGAATGTGGTTAGAGACCCAGGCACATTGCCAACTCCTGAACTCATTCATCGTGAAATCTCAGTGATTGTCTCTAATTTTCTTTTTGTAAAATGAAGAA
Organism: Jaculus jaculus; assembly: GCF_020740685.1. Taxonomy (NCBI): domain Eukaryota; kingdom Metazoa; phylum Chordata; class Mammalia; order Rodentia; family Dipodidae; genus Jaculus; species Jaculus jaculus. Next base: position 118,197,686 of record NC_059108.1, on the reverse strand, counting down.
TAAAACTGTTACCTGCTTACCTCTAAGCATATTCTGAGAGGTTAATTGTCTTGGATGAAGCAGAGTGTGCTTTGCTCATAATTTCATTGTCTCTCAAGGGAAGCTCCAGTTTAGGGGGAATAAAACAGGATAGAGATGTGAGAGGAAGGCAGCTGTCTACAGCTTAACTGTTCTATTTCATTTGCAACTGTAGATCAAGTTCCTTTCTAGCCTGAGAATTTTAACATAAAGTTTCTACGTCATTTTTAGAAATAATGCCAAGCCAAATGTCTGACTTGCTGTTTGAAAAAGAACAGATGTCTGTTCTGAGAACATATTAGTAAGGATGGTAGTGGTTTTCTCACGTGGTAAGGGATGAAGGTGGCCTACTTGTTGAGAGATTTGGTAGCATTCATTTTATTGGGTTTTCAATTTTTTTTTTTTTTAGGTAGGGTCTCACTCTAGCCCAGGCTGACCTGGAATGCACTATGGAGTCTCAGGGTGGCCTCGAACTCACGGCAATCCTCCTACCTCTGCCTCCCGAGTGCTGGGATTAAAGGCATGTGCCACCACGCCTAGCTTCAAGTTTCTTAATAGAAACCAAACCTAAACAAACAAAAATCATAAACACACACAGCAATTGCTTTAAATACCAAGGATGTCAGCATGAACTCAAAATGAATAGACTGAAATTTCTACCTTAATTTTTTTTTTTTTAAGTTAGGATCTCACTCTAGCCCAGGCTTACCTGGAACCCACTATGTAGTCTCAGGATGGCCTCGAACTCATAGCAGTGCCTCCCCAGTGCTAGGATTAAAGGTGTGTGCCACCACGCCTGGCTTTCTACCTTGCTTCTTAATTTATATTTATTTTAATTTTTTGAGTAAAACTAATTTAAACCAACTCAAAAACTTCTGGCTTTACCTCATAAGGAAACGTTTGACCGTTCTCAGTATTTTTGGATTTAAGGGTAATGGCATTGGGGTATTTTGGGGGAACATTTGTTCCAACCTCGAGGTGGCTTCTGGGATTTTAGCCAGTCTTTGGTTGGTACATTGTAGCTGTCCCATACCAGGTCCCTGAAGTAGTGGCTGTGGTGTCCCCTCCTTCCTTGTGTAATGCTAACAAGAACACTTGTTGTCTTGCTTTTGAAGTAACTTTCACAGAGAATTCCTGTTGCCTAGAAATTGATGACAGACTTACACCATTTCCTTTTTTTTTCTTAGACGTTCCAACCTCAGAGCAGCCTGAACTGTTCCTAAAGAAACTTCAGCAGTGCTGTGTCATTTTTGACTTCATGGACACGCTATCTGATCTTAAAATGAAAGAATACAAGCGCTCCACTCTTAATGAACTGGTGGACTACATTACAATAAGCAGAGGCTGTCTGACAGAGCAGACTTACCCTGAAGTAGTTAGAATGGTGAGTTTCTTTTTTTTTCCGCCGCTGACCCTTTAAAGCGTCTTCCATAGCGACTCACAGGTGTATTTATTCCAGAGTGAGGCCACGGGAGGTTTCCTCTGCAAAGGAAAGCCAACCTTCTGAGAGCTAAGCGCAGGTACTCGGCGTAAAACTAGACTGTGAAGAGCATGATTTCAGGAAGATGAAATCCAGAACTTCCAACCCCCGCAGCACGGAAGGAGTCAGTGACTGCAGAGTGTGAAGCCAAGGTGGCCAGGACGTTCCTGCGTCTCTGGCTTTGGAAAAAGAAAAGACACAAGAGAATCAACAAAAACGTTAGCCCCGTGTTTGAAAAATATCCAAGCCTGTTGGGTGTCTTGACTGTTTTTCTCTCTACTCATTGTGGTATTTTAGAAGTGGCTTTAGACTTAATAAAACTGTGATTTGTAGAATGTAGTTAAAGCTTCTCTTGGCTTGCTAAACTAACCCTTCTCTTTGTAATATCCTTGAAGTCCAGGAAGATGCTTTTCATGCTGTGAGAATAACACCTGACACTTTGAGAGGTCATTTGGACTTATGGGAAGAAACATTAGTAGATTGCAAGTAATTACATTCTTATTATGTCAACAGTTATATTACCTTCCTAAAAGCGGAACCAAAACATGACTGCCTTAGGTTTTTGTGGTATAGGTGCCAACCTGGGCATCACCCTTTTGTGAGGCCATATGTTTGTTTATCCAGGTTTTGTTATATTTTTACTTACTTATTTGAAAGGAGAGAGGGGAAGACTGTGAGAATACATATGAATGGGTGTGCCAGGGCCTCTTGCCACTGCATATGAACTCCAGATGCATGTGCTACTTTGTGCGACTTGCTTTACATAGAGCCTGGGGAATCAAACCTAGGCCACCAGGCTTTGCAAGCAAGTGCCTTAACTGTTGAGCCATCTCTTCAGCCCTGTTTATCTTTTTTTGAAGCTTTTAGTTTTTAGACTAATTTATGTTTAAAGCAAAATTGAGAGGAAGGCCCAGAGCTTTCCCATCTTTCCATACACACTTGGTTTCTGTTACCAGCATCTCCTTCATAACCACTATTTCAAGATCATGGGTCTAGAAAGCAATTACTTTTGGGGGGTGGGTGGGAGGAAGGGAGGCAGCTGGTTTTGATATGTGTGATGCAGCTACAGAGGTCCAGGAGGGTCACATGTCACAGGGAAGCCTCCCCCCACCCCCAGGATGAGGCATATTGCATTGTACAGATGAAAGTCCACTCATCTAGCTTTGCTACTTAGCTCTCTTCATTTGTATTTAACAAATGAGGAATGGAAACATCTATGATGAAACGCCTGTGTTTATAAATGGTAGTTCAGATACGAAAAGGGATTTGGATACTAGCTTAATGAAGTGATTGGTGTTTGTTGCAGTCAGGTTCATATTGCTGGCAGAAATCACCCAACCAAGAGCAGCTTGTGGGGAACAAAAGAGTTTATTTTGGCTTACAGACTTGGGGGAGAAGCTCCATCATGGCAGGGGAAAACAATGGCATAAACACAGGGTGGACATCACCCCCTGGCCAACATCAGTTGGAGAACAGAAACGGGAGAGTGTGCTAAACACTGGCATGAGGAAACTGGCTATAACACCCATAAGACTGCCCCCCAAAATACACAACCTCTAGGAAGCTTTAATTTCCAATTGCCATCAGCTGAGGAGGCTAGCATTCAGAATACCTAAGTTTATGGGGGACACCTGAATCAAACCCCCACATTCTACTCCTGGCCCCCATAAACTGATATCCATATGTGATAGAAAATACAATGCATTCAGTATGACTGTAAGAGTCTCCATAGTTTTTATCAATCCTAATGATGTTCAAACATCCCCATAATCCAAGGTCTTTCTTCTTCTTGTTGTTTTTCAAGGTAGGCTCTCACTGTAGCTCAATCTGACCTGGAATTCACTATGTACTCTCAGGGTGGCCACAGCAGTCCTCCTACCTTTGCCTCCCGAGTGCTGGGATTAAAGGTGTTTGCCACAACGCCTGGTATCCAAGGTCTTTTAACTGAGCCATAATACCAAAAATATCCCCCCCAACCCATAATAGCACAGAATAAACACTCATACTGTAAAAGATGACATTGGACACAGCAAAGGAATATTCAACCAATACAAGATTTAAGCAAGGCAAACATCAAACTCTGTAGTTCCAAGTCCAACAATTCTAGTCAGTGACAAATCTCCAAGTCCGGTAATTCTAACCAGCAACAAGTCTCTGGAATTCCAATTCTGCCCCTCTAGCTAGGCTACTGACAATCCTGGAAAACTTCATGTGGGGCTGGCAACTCTCCTTAACAGCCATCCCGTGGTCCTGGCATCTCTTCTGGGTCTCCACTGCAACCCATGGGTCATCCTCACAGCTCCATGGGGTCTCCATGCAGGCATCCAGCAAACCTGGTTCACACTGCCTATGGCCATTACCAAAACACAAGACCGCATTGCAAACTCAATGACTCTCTTTCCTGCATTTGTTATACTCCCTAATACCAGATGGGGTGTCAATTTGTTAATTCAGGGGGGAATGAAGCAGACTTTGAAGAACAGGACACTCCTTCATCATTCAGGCCCCTTCAAAAACGTCTACAGTCTTCCTGTTGCCCCAATTCAGATCAGCTGGCCCAATCTCAAAGGTTGTAATCTCATATAATTTGCAGCTGAATGCGCAGAAGTTTCAGTCCAAAGATTTCTTTCTGTGCCATATCCGTCTGCACACACCAGTCCATTTCTATGCAAAGCAACCCTGTACAAGTTTTCAGGACACGGGCATAAGAGCAAACTGCTTCTAGCCCAGTCCAAACAAAGCTTTCTCACCCTCACAAGTCAAACTTCAGAAGTCCATAGTTTTTACTGCATTCAGGTCTTTGACTCTGACCAGAATAGAACATGAAGCTGTACTAACAGCACTGCAAGGCATTTCTTAGGCTAAGGTTTCAACTCCTTCCACATTGCTCTTGAAAATCAACTCTGAAGGCCAAAGCCATACAATCAAGTGTCTGGCAGCAAATGACACCACTCCTTGGTACCAACATTACTGTTGCAGCCAGGTTCATATTGCTGGCAGAAATCACCAGACCAAGAGCAGCTTGTGGGGGAACAAAAGGGCTTATTTTGGCTTACAGACTCAGGGGGAATCTCCATCATGGCAGGGGGAAACAATGGCATGAACAGAGGGTGGACATCACCCCCTGGCCAACATCAGGTGGACAACAGGAACAGGAGAGTGTGCCACTGGCATGGGGAAACTGCTATAACACCCATAGGTGTGCCCCCAACAATACACTGCCTCCAGGAGGCTTTAATCTCCAATTGCCATCGGTGGGGAGACTAGCATTCAGATTATATAATATGTAAGTTTATGGGGAACACCTGAATCAAACCATCACAGTGAGTGATAGTCATAGGTAACTCTGAGGAATAGATATGGCATTGTTTTGAAATACATATAGTATATATTGGATTTGTTATTAATCGGATGTAGCGTCAGGATGCCTTGTAGGTTAACTGTTAGGTGGTTGCTCTTGAGTGGTGCTTTGCCGCTAGGAGCAGTTTTACTTCACAGTGGACATTTGGTAGTCAACAGCTAGGCATTGGAAGAGAGTGCTTTTCAACCTCTAGTGGGTAGAGGCCGGGGATGCTGTGCTAGACACCTTAAAACACGTGGGACAGCCCCCGCAAGAAAGAATTCTCTTGTCCCAAATGTCAGTTGCTATCTGTTGGACAATCCTGCTTCTGAATCTCATACCTAACCCCCAGGGTCTTCTCTAGTCCCCCTGCCTACTGCAGAGCCGGTCCCATGGTTTTACTTGTGTCTTTAGCCACAGGGATCCACTGCCTTTTTTTTTTTTTTTCTTGTAGTGTTCCATGGATAGTTCATGAACTTGTAAGCATACACAAGTATATTTGTGTAAGTACTGCTTTTTGCAAAGAGCCTAATGGGTTACTATACATACTAAAGTGTCAATATATAGAAAGCTACACTGTTTTACAGCTACCTAATATTTCATTGTACAAATGTGATATATGTAACCAGTACCCTGTAGATGGCCCTCTACAAATATCACCTTACCCATGTGTTAGATAACTATATGTTTATTCATTTACTGTGTTCCCCACACATGCATGGCTTCTGCTACCAGCATCCCCTAGCAGAGTAGTGCACTTAGTGGAGTTCATGCGATTATAGTGGTCCACGGCATCACCCAGAACCCATAGTTTAAATTAGGGTTCACTCTTGGTGTCCGTTTTTTGGGCTTGGACAGATGTGTAGTGGCATGTATCCATACTAATTGTGGGATACAGAGTAGCTTCACTGCCTGAAAAGCCCCTGTGCTCTGCCTTTTGTTGCTGTCCAGGACCCACTGACCCTTTCTCTGTCTCTGTAGCTTCTCCTTTCCATGAACATCACATTTGCAGTCATGCAGTTGGTGCCTTTTCATGATTGCCTTCTTTCTTATACATTTTGGCTTCCTCCATATATTTTCATGATTTAACGGCTCTTTTTTTTTTTAAGACAAGCCCAGTGGACTAGCTTTATTTTTTTTTAAATGCCTCCCATGCGAGAGAGTGAGAGAATTGGTGCGCCAGGGTCTACAGCTATTGTAATAGAATTCCAGATGCATGTGCAACCTTGTGCGCATGTGCAGCCTTGTGCCCTTGCATCATCATCTGCATCTGCCTTATGTGGGACCTGGAGAGTCAGACATAGGTCCTTGTGCTTCACAGACAAGTACCTTAGCCACTAAGCCGTCTCTCCAGCCCTCTTTTTTCTTTTTCTTTTTCTTTAATTCTTTAGACAGGGTTGAATATTATTGATCATTCTGGCCTGGAACTTACAACAGTTTTCTTGTCTCAGCCCCTTAGTGTTAAGATTATAGATGTGAGCCACCATGCCTAGCCAACTCACTCCTTTTAGTGTTGAGTAATATTCTACTGTGTGGCTGTACCATAGCTTCTCCACTAATTAAGATATCCTATCAAAGGATACTTACTTAGGTCCAAATTTTGGCAGTTTTAAATAGAGTTGTGATCATCCCTGGGCAGGTTTTGTGTGTGTGTATGGGGGGGAGGGGACAAGTGGGGGGTAGGCTTTTATTTCCCTTTGGTAGGTTAAAAAGTCTATAATTCCTGGGTCTTAGGGAAACAGATATACTTAGTTTTTTTGTTAAGTAACTGCCAAACTGAGCTGCATATTGACTGTACCGCTTTGCATTCATTCCCACCAGAACTGTGAGAGAGTTTTGATTTATATTCTCGCCAGTGTTTTATGTTGATTTGATTTTTTTTCAAAGTTACATTTATTAGGACTGGAGGGATGGCTTAGCAGTGAAGGCGTTTGCCTGCAAAGCCAAAAGACCCCAGTTTGATTTCCCCAGGACCCACATTAGCCAGATGCAAAAGGTGGTCCATGTGTCTGGAGTTCATTTGCAATGGCTGGAGGCCCTGGCGTGCCCATTCTCTCTGTCTGTCTGTCTCTTTCTCTGTCAAATAAATAGATGAAAATTTGAAAAAAAATATTTATTAGCGAGAACAGGTGTACTAGGGCCACTTGCTGCTGCAGACAAATTCTGGATGCATGTGGCACTTTGTGCATCTGGTATTACATGAGTACTGGGAACGTGAACATGGGCCAGCAGGCGTTGCAAACAAGTCACTTTCTTTACCACTGAGCCATCTCACCAGCGTCCCCCCCCTCATCCCCTTCCTCTCCCCTGAAGTAGGGTGTTGCTGTAGCCCAGGCTGACCTGGAATTCACTATGTAGTCTCAGGGTGGCCTCAAACTCACGGTGCTCCTTCTCCTTCTGCCTCCAAGTGCTGAGATTAAAGGCGTGCTCCACGTTTTTAATGGCCTTTCTGACTTGCTTCTGTAACCCTTGGTTACTCACTAATTCTCACTTTTCGTTTTTAGGGCTGCCTCACCATGCTCCCACTGTTCCTGAAAAGGCTAATGTGCTTTCTCCTTCCTTTCCCCCTCCCCGCCCCAGGCATCCTTGGGAGCCTGCTGCTCTGTCCTTTCCTGCATTATCTGATGTTTCTCATTAGGCTTTGACCCACCCCAAATGTCCTGCATTTCTCTAGGGGCTCTGCCCTGCATGGCTGTGGTAGGCTCATGCCTAGCTGACACGTTGAAGAAACTCCTTCTGAAAAGACAGGCATGGGCTGGAGAGATGGCTTAGTGGTTAAGCACTTGCCTGTGAAGCCTAAGGACCCCGGTTCGAGGCTCCATTCCCCAGGACCCACATTAGCCAGATGCACAAGGGGGCACACATGTCTGGAGTTCGTTTGCAGTGGCCACCTGGCGCACCCATCCCCCCCCCCCCCCCGTTGCTCTCACTCTCTCTGTTGCTCTCAGTTAAATAAATGAATAAATAAAATTTTTAAAAAAAGATTAAACAAAAAGACAGGCATTTCAAATTGTTAAGTTACGATGAAGACACTGACTTTCATGAACACACTCAGGCTTTACACTTCGTGTTTAGCATAATGCAAAAATATTCTTTTATTTGAACCAATATGGTCTTAAACTGGCTCCAGTCTCCTAAGAGAGATGATGGTCTCGTGTGTCTTTCAGTCTTCCTCCTCTTCATAGCCATTTTTTTTACATGCTTTACCCCACCTCAGGAGATCCTGAATTTGTAGCATGCATGCCATTCACAAATGAACCTTCTAGGTGGCAGTGTGGAGTTCTTAGCTATGTGTTCATTTTTCATGTATAATTGGTCAGATTGCCCACTGCTAATTTATATGGTTCTGAACCAATGGGGCCATTACAGGGAAGGGGGCTTTATGCTAGACTGGAAAGTGAAAGGACTTTGGAGCCACACCTGCCTGGGTTCAAGGACAGTCCCTGCCATACTTGATTTCATCACTTTGTTTTCTCTTTGGGGCTCTGTTTTCCTGTGGTGTTAAGAGGTCCAAGGAATCAAGAGAAAGGTGGTTAGAGCCTCCTGTCTCTTCTGTTCCCCTGTAGCCAGTGACCGCTTCGTGTGCACATCAGTGTCCTCTCCCCGCATGCTGGTGGGTGCTTACTGCTCTGTAAGAGGGCTGAAAACCAGGCTCCCTCCTACGTTGCCACCTCCAAGCCTGTCTTGTGTAGAGGTCATGCAGAAAGTGAGTGGTTTTGTGGAGATTAGTGGTCATTTGTGTAAATCTCTTAGCTGACCCTAACACAACAACAGGTGTTTAGTTAACAATTATGTGTTTTGATGATTTTGTAACTCGATACTTGCTTTCATAATTACCGGTGGACTGCACCTGCTCTCTCAGCTCGCTGTGTTTTCTGCAGCCTCGGTGGCTCTCGGTGTTGGGAATGTAAGATCTGCCTGTTGTGGACTTTCACTTGTTATTTGTAAAACAAAGCAACTTTTCTAGAGCGAGTGAGGAAGCCATGGTAATGGGGTGTTCTTAATGAAATGCTAATGAAGTGATAGCTGGGTTTCACAAACCAGGGTGAGTAATGACTTGGTATGACATGGTATGGTGTCAGCATTAATACCAAAAGCTTATCCAGCCTGGTGGGACCCATACTTGGAGGGTTTGTTTCTTTTGGGAAAATGAGGTGAGAAGTGAATATAGTGTAAGTTAGGAAAGCCATTTGTTACATTTAAGTGAAGTCTAGATACCACCTAGACCACTAGAATTTTATGTGTAAATAAAATAGAACAAAATAAGCTGAGTGTGGTGGTGCATGCCTTTAATCCCAGGACTCGGGAGGCAGAAACATGAGGATCACCATGAGTTCGAGGCCACCCTGAGACTACATAATGAATTCCAGGTCAGCCTGGGCTAGAGTGAGACCTTACCTGGAAGAACAAAATAAAAACACAAAGAGAACAAAATAGTAAGTTCTTTATGGGCAGAACAGTAGCGTGGGGATGGTGGGAAAAGCCCCCGAGAGAGAATATATAGAAGCCCTTGTCTTCATCTCTCATCTTCTACCTCGGTTTCTCCTATTGTACTTGAGCAGAGTTGTTCTGAGATCCTTCCAACCCTGAAAACTGCCAGCTCTTTGGATCCGTATAGCCTAAGATGTTTAGAATGGAATTTGCCTTCTCGGAGCTCACACGTCCCTGTCCCAAGCAGTTGGGTCTGTTGCCATGTAACCATTTGAAATGTTGCGTAGACTTTCTGGCTCTTCAAAACATCTTGTGTGAATTTCTGTTTACCTAAATTGGCATACTGTGTGTTTATATATCTTTTTCAGAAATATTTCTTGTGGGGGTACTCCAGATGTTGGTGAAGACACTGTTATTTTTTAAGTCTAGGTAATAATTTATTAAATAATTTAGTGTCATGTTTTTACTTTGCTATGGATCCAGTCCTGGGCCTTGTACCCAATGGGCAAGCATTCTACCACTGAGATCCAGCCCTGGGCCTTGTACCCGGTGGGCAAGCATTCTGCCACTGAGATCCAGCCCTGGGCCTTGTACCCGGTGGGCAAGCATTCTACCACTGAGATCCAGCCCTGGGCCTTGTACCCGGTGGGCAAGCATTCTGCCACTGAGATCCAGCCCTGGGCCTTGAACCTGATGGGCAAGCATTCTACCACTGAGATCCAGCCCTGGGCCTTGTACCCGGTGGGCAAGCATTCTGCCACTGAGATCCAGCCCTGGGCCTTGTACCCGGTGGGCAAGCATTCTGCCACTGAGATCCAGCCCTGGGCCTTGTACCCGGTGGGCAAGCATTCTACCACTGAGATCCAGCCCTGGGCCTTGTACCCGGTGGGCAAGCATTCTGCCACTGAGATCCAGCCCTGGGCCTTGTACCCGGTGGGCAAGCATTCTGCCACTGAGATCCAGCCCTGGGCCTTGAACCCGGTGGGCAAGCATTCTGCCACTGAGATCCAGCCCTGGGCCTTGTACCCGGTGGGCAAGCATTCTGCCACTGAGATCCAGCCCTGGGCCTTGAACCCGGTGGGCAAGCATTCTGCCACTGAGATCCAGCCCTGGGCCTTGAACCTGATGGGCAAGCATTCTACCACTGAGATCCAGCCCTGGGCCTTGAACCCGGTGGGCAAGCATTCTACCACTGAGATCCAGCCCTGGGCCTTGAACCTGATGGGCAAGCATTCTACCACTGAGATCCAGCCCTGGGCCTTGAACACGATGGGCAAGCATTCTGCCACTGAGATCCAGCCCTGGGCCTTGTACCCGGTGGGCAAGCATTCTGCCACTGAGATCCAGCCCTGGGCCTTGAACGCGATGGGCAAGCATTCTGCCACTGAGATCCAGCCCTGGGCCTTGAACACGATGGGCAAGCATTCTACCACTGAGATCCAGCCCTGGGCCTTGAACACGATGGGCAAGCATTCTACCACTGAGATCCAGCCCTGGGCCTTGAACCTGATGGGCAAGCATTCTACCACTGAGATCCAGCCCTGGGCCTTGAACACGATGGGCAAGCATTCTACCACTGAGATCCAGCCCTGGGCCTTGAACCTGATGGGCAAGCATTCTGCCACTGAGATCCAGCCCTGGGCCTTGAACCTGATGGGCAAGATTCTACCACTGAGCTGTACCCCAGCCCTTTTAGTTGTGCTGTGTTGCGTTTTCTGAGACAGTCTCACTATGTAGACCAGGCTGCTGGAACTCTGTCGCCCAGGTTGGCTGTCCAGCCTTACCTTTCCAGGTACTGGGAGTACAGGCGAGTACTATCATACCTGACTCACACTTTTACCTTAAGATTGATGGATAACAAACAAGATGGTCTTGTTAAGGTAATGCCCTACCCATAGAAGTATATATGGAGCAAGGAAGGAATAGAGAGAAGGAACGGTTGGTTGGTGGTAGGTGTGTAAGGGCAGAACATCCAGAGTACGCAACTCTCAATGGTAAAAGATGACTACATGTTTCCACGCTGAATTAGTGAAGGGAATAACATGACACCAAGGAATCCCGAGCCACATGATGCACAGGGCAAGTTAGGAGTGGTATGTGTTGTTGCATGGTGGGAGCCGTGGGAGGAAGTAAACGGTGACAGTTGAATTGTGGGTCGGTTTCTGGAAGTCCCTTATACACCATGGAGAACCTCTGAAAGGCTTGAAGCAGAAGGATGTAGTCGGGTTTATATTTTAAGGACGGAAGAACAGCTAGGTTGGGGAGGGCTGAAATGTAAGACTCATTTAGGGAAGTGTTCTGTTACAGAAGATGGGGAGTCTCTACCAAGAGCTGCTATGCAAGTAAAGGAGGAGCAGAAAAGCTACCAGCAATTCCCTTAGGAGGTAAATTTGAAGCCACTTACTAATTGTTCTAATTTTGCCTGTGTTCAAGACGGGGGTGTGGTGCTGTTTAACAGAGGGGTAACAGGCTTTGGTTGGAAGCTGACTTGATTTAATGTGTTTGTTGTTGAGGTTTCTGGCGGAGACCTAGATGTGAAAGGGTGGAGGTGGAGATTGGTCATTACTGTCTGGGGGAGGGTAAGGGTTGGGAGGGAGCAGTGGTGGGTGCTGTGAGTGTCCTTGTGTGTGAGAGCCAGGGTTCTGGGATGGGGAAGAGGTGGTGGGCTGAGGAGTCGATGGAACAAGGAAGTGGAGACAACGATAACGTGGGTTACTGCTGTGCTTTTTTTCATATTTTATCTTCATGACTTGGCTTGTCCAGGTTTCAAAGTCTGCCTCATTCCCAATGTGTGGTTAAATCTCTGTATACTTTACATCAAGGGCCTGTGATTTTCCAAAGCGAATGCAGCTTTATTAAACACATTGAACAGTCTCTTTTCCTATTTCCTGAGTCCTTTATATTGTTTCTTGCCTACCATAAGATTGTTTTTCCCCTCTCATAAATTATATCCTGTCACCTGGTTATCTAAGTGCTTTATCTTTTATATATTCTCTGATGTAAGTGGAAACCATAGCTCTGGTTAGCTTCTTAATAGAATAATGTGGTTTTGTGGAAAGTTAAGAATCCATAATTAAGGGCCTCAGAATCTGCCTACATACCCTTTTAGTGCTTTGTTAATATTACTGCATATCCTACCGGTTGAAAGAAGAGTTCATGTCATTAGCTGTCTAAAGGTAGTCTTGGGAATGCTAACTACTGGGGACTAGAAGAGCTTGTCATTTTTTCATCTTCTTGCATTTGATAAAGAATATAACTGCAGCTGGGTGTGGTGGTGCACGCCTTTAATCCTAGCACTCGGGAGGTAGAGCTAGGAGGATCTCCAAGAGTTTGAGGCTACCTTGAGACTACATTGTGAATTCCAGGTCAGCCTAGGCTAGAGGGAGACCCTATAACTGTACATCCTGGCTAGAATTTGTCTTGGAGGTCACTTTTACATCCACAGGCTAAAATTTAAATTTGTAGGTACACATTTATGGCAATACAAATAGTGGAAAAGAAATGTGATATCTGAGAAAGGTGTTTAATAACTGAAGTTACTGGGAAAGTTTGAGAGTGGGTAAGTCTAATAAGATAGGGCTTCAGCTGGGCGTGGTGGCGCACGCCTTTAATCCCAGCACTCGGGAGGCAGAGGTAGGAGGATCGCCATGAGTTCAAGGCCACCCTGAAACTACAGAGTTAATTCCAGGTCAGCCTGGACCAGAGTGAGACCCTACCTCGAAAAAAAAACAACAACAAAAAAAAGATAGGGCTTCAGAATCAAATTCAAAATTTAACAATTCTTGGTCCATAGGAAAGAGTTTGTGTTAATGAAGATCACCAAAAGACATTTTTAGAAAGTGATCAGCAAGAATTTACTAATCAAGATCAGGGGCAGGGGCAGGGGCATGTGCCATATGTTAGAGGATACAGAACTGGCAGGTACTTGACCCTTTGCTTCTAATCCCCCCTCCCCCCCCGGATGTAGGGCCTACTCTAGCTCAGGCTGACCTGGAATTCGTGATGTTGTCTCAGGCTGGCCCCAAACTCACAGTGGTCCTCCTACCTCAGCCCCCGAGGGCTGGGATTAAAGGTGGGCCCAACACGCCTGATCATCTTAAACAGTCCCTCTTCTACTGTCGTTACTGCTCAGTTAACAGTACTTACTAAGCATCTTGGAGTACACATGGATTTGTTTCATGGGGACACTTAGCCCTCTGATGTTGACTGTGCATTTTATGGTGTGTTTTGACTATTTTTTTGTGTCAGAAAAATTAATCACTACTGTTTAAATTTTCAAAGATGTGATTCCAAAATGGTTTAAGTTTGATTTTGCCCTGTGTGCAGTAACCATCGATGCCAGGAGCTCCCTGTCGGTGAGCTTCTTACTGTGAGCTTGGAAAGGAGCAGGGCCCTCAATGGATGTGGTGATCACAGATGAAAACTATAAGCCTTAGAATGGCTTTAGCAAGGAAACCGTTTGGGCCTGGAGTTTTCTCTGTGGGAAGGTTTTTCTTTTTTAAAATATTTTATTTTTATTTATTTATTTATTTGACAGAAAGGCAGTTAGGGACAGGGGGTTGGTGGGTAGAAAGAGAGAGAGAGAATGGGTGTGCCAGGGCCTCCAGCCGCTGCAAAGGAACTCCAGGCGCATGTGCCCCGTTGTGCATCTGGCTTAACATGGGTCCTAGAGGATCGAACCTGGTTCATTTGGCTTTGCAGGCAAGTGCCTTAATCACTAAGCCACCCCCAGGTCTTATTCATTCATTCATTCATTCATTCATTCTACTTAGTTAATTTATTTCTCAGTGTTGAGCATCATGTACATGCCAAGCTTATGCACCTTTCCACTTTAATCCCAAACCTGTGGGTTTTCGTAGTGGATTTAGTATCTCATATATATATGTATGTCTTACACTTGCCACATTTCTGTTTTCTCTGATGTCAGTTTTGGTAGGTTATTACCATAGTTATACAACTTAGAATGTCAGCCATGTTCTTTTCCTTCTTTCTTTTAAAAATTTTATTTGTTTGAGAGAAAGAGGGAAAGAGTGCCTGTGTGTATGCATGTGTGTATGGGCGGGCATGCCAGACTCTTGTCACTGCAATTGAACTCCAGACACATGCGCCACTTTGTGCATCTGCCTTCACGTGGGTACTGGGGAATCGAACCCAGGATGGTAGCCTTTGTTAGCAAGTGCCTTGAATGGCTAAGCTATCTTCCCAGCTCCCTCTTGTTTTTAAAATTTAATCATATTCTCTCTTGTTTTATTTTGTTTTGGTTTTCTGAGCTGACCTGGAATTGACTGTGTAGTCTCAGGGTGTCCTCAAACTCTCGGCGATCCTCCTACCTCTGCCTCCTGAGTGCTGGGATTAAAGGCGTGCATTGCCACACACACACCAGGCACAATTATATTCTTTATTTAAAATATATTCTAAAAATCTTTTACTTTTATTTATTTGACAGAGAAAGGGGGGAGAGAGAGAGAGCACGCACGGTTGCGCACCAGGGCCTCCAGCCACTGCAAATGAACTCCAGATGTGTGCACCAGGGCATGTACAGCCCCATGTGCATCTGGCTAATGTGGGTCCCGGGGAATTGAACCTGGTCCTTTGGCTTTGCAAGAAAACTCCTTAACCGCTAAGCTGTCCCTCCAGCCCTCAATTATATTCTTGATCTGAATTATATTCATGGTCTCCCCAAAGGTGTGTGCTATGGCCTGGAGAGGTATCTCAGTGGCTAAAGGCTCTTGCTTACAAAGGTTTGCTAATAAACATACAGCTCTTGTCCTCCCTGTTATAGTAGCAGCTCAGTGTTCAGGAGCAAATACAATGTTTGAATTAATTCAGTCTTCACAACAGCCCTGTGAGACAAGTGCCATTGTGTGGACAAAGCAAAGGAAATAGAGCTAGATGAAGCCATTTACCTGTTCCTGCATGGTGGTGCAGGCCTTGAATCCCACCTGGGGAAGCAAAGGTAGGGTGATCACTGTGAGTTAGTTCAAGGCCAGCCTGAGACTATGGCTACAGAATGAGCTCCAGGTCAGCCTAGGCCAGAGTGAGACCCTACCTTGGGTTGGAGAGATGGCTTAGTGGTTAAGCACTTGCCTGTGAAGCTTAAGGACCCCGGTTTGAGGCTCAAATCCCCAGGACCCATGTAAGCCAGATGCACAAGGTGGCGCATGCATCTAGAATTCGTTTGCAGTGGCTGGAGGCCCTGGTGCGCCCATTCTCTCTGTCACTCTCAAATAAATAAAAATAAACAAAAAAAATTTAAAAAGCAAAAATAAATAAGAAAATAAAAAACTTTAAGTAGGTTTACCAGTTCCTTACCTAGGTCAGTGAGCTTTGAGCCCAGGTAGCGTGGCTTCAGAGCCTGTACTTTAAATGCTTTATTTTCCTGCTTCCTGGAAATTATTCTTCCAATTAGGCTAAGGCCTAAAATTCCCAAAGGTTGGATTCTTGCCTCTGTACTGATTTTTCCCTCGAGCCTTCTCAATAGGTGTAAATGTTCTGAAGTCCTTCCTTGTGTCTTTGGTTGCTTCTGCTGGTCAGACCAAGTAATGGTTATGTGGTGAAGTGGCCATTTTTCCTTAAGAAAACAGCTTTCCTTTGTTCCCTCTGCTCCAATCACTGTGCATGAAGGGTAACTTGACATTGCCTTTGTGTTACTCCTAAATGCTAACATTGCTTCTAGATCTTTCCCATCCCCAGCCCCTCCCTGTAGAGGAGGAGAGGGCTATGTCATTCTGCTCCACCCAAGGCACTGTCCCTGAGTCAGTTCCCTAAGTTTATATTCTCTCTGTGCCACTTCCCTCCCCGCCCTGCCCTTAAGCGTTCCAGAGAAGAGGCTCCCTGTGTCCAGATGTGTTCCCCTGCAGTTTGGCCACATGCCACATTTGCTGCCCATTTGTGGTCAGTCAGCTTGGTAGAGCTCACAGAAGACTCAAGAAATCCCAAAGGCCAGAGCATGGATCTGGAGTGCGAAATCACTGCTCAGGGTTTGAATATGTAATTGGCCTCTGGGTCCAAAAGTTCTCTGACCAACTGATTGTTTCCTTGCCATCATTCTCCAAATCTTAGGATATACGAAGTAGTTACATAGCATTTATAATATACTAGGTGTTACAGGTAATCTATGCATGATTTAAAGTGTACCATAAAATGTGTGTACAGTTAGGCAAGTAGTCCTTTGTTACTCTTTTTGAGATAGGGTATCGTGATCCTCCTGCCTCTGCCTCCCCAGTGCTGGGATTAAAGGCTTGTGCCACCCACCCGGCTTCTACATCTTAACTGTTGACTTTATCCTTGCTCTTTAGGAAATTTAGTCTTTTTTTTTTTTTTTTTTTTGCATGGAGAGTACTGTGTATAAATCTGCATAAGGCCTATATAATTTTATTATGCATTTGTGTGTATATTGTACTAAGTTCACCCAAATAATTTATTTCTTACATAATTACATATTCTTCCCACTCTTTTGCTAATAATTTACCATCTCTTCTGCAAGAGTTCTTTCTTAAGGGATTTGGAAGTTCTTAGCCTTAATTTTAATGTACAAAAGAGGGTTTTTACTTAGGGAGAAATTATTTGCTTTATTTACGAGCTCTAGTACTTCTGGCCTAACTGCTTGCAAGGTCATTCAGTGTTTCCAGTACACCTAATCATTTGACAGTTGTGACTGGTCTGCTGCGGTCCCTGCGTGCGCCCACCCCGCTGGAGAGAGGAGGGAGGAGGGAAGAGGGAGGAGAGCCAGTTCTCCCTTCTGTCTCCAGCCCTCCCCGCAGAGGCTGCAGCAGGTTTCACGGGATAGGTTACTCTCTGGTCTCCTGCCTTCAGTTTAACTTTGGGCATGAACATGTAGTTTTTAGTGGTGCAGTGCTTCTGGAAAAGTCTATCAAGAAAATGGATGACAAAGTAATTGGGAAATAGTGCCTGTGGCCTGTAGACGAGGGTCTTATTTCTGGCCCTTGGCCTTCGTACAGTTTTTTTTTTTCTTCCCCTGAGCGATAGAAATGAGGAGTCACCATTGGTTGGTCCTCCAGGGAGAAAGCTCATTGCAATACAGTAGAGCACGCTTAGCAGGAAAAGCAGGGAAACAAGTGTCCTCGGTGTGGAGCTCTCTCGCAGACTGGAATGCCAGAGGCTAGAGTTTGGCAAGCCAACAAGAAGCAGGTCATTTCCACAAGGTAGTTGGCTGCTGACCAATATTTAAAGCCAAGCTTGATCTGTAAGTGAAAACCTGCTAAAATCTGCTATCCAGTGACTTCTGGGGTGGGAGTTCCCCTGCCGAGTGCGGAGAAGGTAAGGGACTGAGAGTGAAAACAGTCACGGTACTGAATAGAGGGAGAGGATGGAGAAAAGAGAGTTGGATGGGCCTGGCAAGGAGCAGCGAGCTGAGAGAGTAAGGATGACACATTCAAGAAAGATGCATGTGCGTAAAAATAGGACTGCTTATAATTATCTGGAAAGTTGGAGAGCAAGTTTTTTTTTTTTTAATGTATTTTTTACTAAAACAAAAGTATTAGAGAAGATATTTCTGGACTTTTAGCAGTATAGATTATAAGTGATTTGGTATGTTAAGGGCAGTTTTGAACTACTGTGAGATTGCCTTTTCTGCAGAAATTAAGGCCTTTAGAGTAGAGCTCTGCCTGGACTAATATTTAGTGCTGAATCTTCTTTTTGAGGGACTTTTCTTTTTTTCTCTTATAAAAGTTATATTTTGTTAAGATTAGGCAGTAGAAGGTGCGGGAAAGGTGGGTGGGTGTTTTATGAGTGCTGTTCTTAATAACACTGTGGGGAATCTGCTCGGTACTTTTCTAGAAAGGGTGGAACTGAAGCTAGTTGAGGAGTGAGCTAATCAGTGGCAGTGTGGTTAGGCTGTGTCACAGCTCTGAGGTCCGCACTGACACCTGCCCAGGCTGCAGCCAGGGTCGGTTGCCTGCACTTGTTCTGAATGGCGGTTTTAGGGGAGGAGCACTGTTAATCTCTGAGCAGACTCGAATGTAGGTCAGGTATGCATTAATTACTGAGACCAGCTCTGCCAGGGCTTCGTTTTACTAATAAAAGGTCATAGGTACTCAGACACAGTGTAATGCAGTGACAGGTTTGTCAGTGTTTCCTCGTTAGCTTTATATGGCCAAAATTCTTTTAAAATTCAAATTATAAGAGGTTTAAGTTTTTTTGTAGCATTAGCTGACTTAAATTGTGGTGTTCAAAGCAGTAATTTCAGCTTTTATAGGTCACAAAAAGCCAAAGTTGGTATTCTTTCACAGATTTATACACAATGGTTCTTATAGAAATCACCTAATTCACTAGGTTAAAGCTTCTGGGATGTCACAGACAGGGTGGCAAACCTCCTCTAAGCCATGGCTTGCCTGTGGGGGCGAGGGTGCTTGTCTGCCAGTGCCTGCCCAGCGGTGTGAGGGCCTGTGCGCTGTCTGTACACAGTGAGCTCGATGACCGTTGCAGTGTTTACACCTCTATTTTTGGATTCTAAGATTTAATATCAACTATCTTCACTTTTGGATTCACTGCTACTTTTCCAATTTTGGATAGTGCAATACAGTCGTCTCCGTGTGAAATATCATGTCCCTGTGATGTTTTGTACAGGTAACAGACGCTAGATAATTAAGCAGTCCTGTTACCATTACACTCGGGAAACAAGATGGCTCTTCTTTTTTTATTAATTTATTTGAGAGCGACAGACACAGAGAGAAAGACAGATAGAGGGAGAGAGAGAGAATGGGCGCACCAGGGCTTCCAGCCTCTGCAAACAAACTCCAGACGCGTGCGCCCCCTTGTGCATCTGGCTAACGTGGGACCTGGGGAACCAAGCCTCGAACCGGGGTCCTTAGGCTTCACAGGCAAGCGCTTAACTGCTAAGCCATTTCTCCAGCCCAAATGGCTCTTCTTTTGAAGAAAGTTGAATCTTGCAGTAGAAGCTTCCTGGTAGCAGAGGGTCAGAAGTGGAGTGTGGTAATGTGGAAAGGTGGGCATGGCTCTATTCCAGAGGCTTGGCAGGCTCAAAAGAGAAACTTAATCTAGAAAACAGTGGGCAGGAAAGTTGGAGGGGGTTTTAACAGAAGGTGAAATATAAATGGTATTTTTCTGTTTCTTTTTCCGGTTCCTACAAAGAAAGTCTTTGCTCCTGTAAGGAGCATGAGATTGAAAGATTTAAAGAAGGATGGGAAGTAGTTTGAGGACTGTTGTCCCAATCTTGTCAGTGGGGCAAAGGAAGAAGAGGAGACCATGTAAATAAATTCTTGCTGGGCGTGGTAACACACACCTTTCATCCCAGAGGCAGAGGTAGGAGCATCGCTGTGAGTTCGAGGCCACCCTGAGAGTATATAGTGAATTCCAGGTCAGCCTGGGCCTGAGTGAGACTCTACCTTGAAAAACCAACCAAACAAAGAAAAGAATCTTCTATATTTGTTTCTACATGTCCATCACAGAGAAGGAAAAATTACCTATACTTTCATTATTTCAGTTTCTGTTGCCATTTTTGGCCAATTTCCTTGTAGTCTATTGTTTCCCTAAAAATTTAAAGTTTAAATATACTTGCAATAAAAATTGAAGGATAGGTTTTGGGCAGTGAATATCTGGTGAATGTAATAGTTGTATAAATTACATATGCATCACCTCAGTGAAGTTTTAAAAATTACTTACTTTTGCCGGGTGTGGTGGCACACGCCTTTAATCCCAGCATTCGGGAGGCAGAGGTAGGAGGATCACCGTGAATTCAAGGCCACCCTGAGACTCCATAGTGAATTCCAGGTCAGCCTGGACCAGAGTGAGACCCTACCTCGAAAAATAAAAAACAAACAAACAAACAAAAATTTACTTTTGTTTATTTATTTGCAAACAGAGATAGGGGATGGGAGTACCAGGAACTTTTGCCACTGTAAACAAATTCCAGATGTATGTGCTACTCAGAGCTTCTGGCTTTATGTGGTACTGGGGAAGTGAACCCCTGTTTCCAGGCTTTGTAGGCAAGTGTCTTTAACACTGAACAATCTCTCCAGCCTCTCAGCGAGATGATTTTTTTTTCCCTTCTTCCTTTTGGGTTTTCAAGGTAGGGTCTCACTCTAGCCCCGGCTGACCTGGAATTCACTAGTCTCAGGGTGGCCTCAAACTCATGGCAATCCTCCTGCCTCTGCCTCTCTGGTGCTGGGATCAAAGGCGGCCTTCTCAGTGAGATCTTTAACAGTCCCATCACCTCGAAAACTTCCTTTGTGTCCCTTTTACTACATCTTGCTAAACATTTTTCCTGAACTCACTTTATACATCATTTTTTATTGCTTTGAAACTTTTTAAAAACATTGGGCTATGAGTATGGTTCCATGTAATTAAATATCCTTAAAAATATTCTTCAAAATGCTCTTAATGACTGCTATTATTTAGTTGTACCGTTGTTCACTGAGCTATTTTCTGTTTTGGCAAGTTTTTTTTTTTTTTTTTTAAACTGCTGGAGCTCACTTTGTGGCCTAGACTGGCTTGAAGCTCAAAGTGATCCTCTTACCTCAGCCTCCCAAGTGCTGGAATTAAAGGCATGTATGTTCCACCATGCTCGGCCTTATTTGTCTGTTTTGGGATATTTAAACAATTTATCCTAAATTTCCCCTGTTATAAGTGACTTGTTGAAAAATTGCTTGTGGCTTGTAAAGGATGAGCCAAGGGTGTCCGAGGACAAGCAAACCGATTGAAATTTTCCAGAGAAAAGACAGGGTCAGTGAGTATGAGATTGGTTTGACTAAACTTAGGCTGACAGTGCAATGTTTAAGCTGTTCCCGCTGGAAGGAAAGGAATTAAGGCTGTCCCTGTATTCTGACCCCACCTGCCTCGGTGGAGAAACTGAAAGAAAACCAAGTATGGGACTAGAACAGCTGAGGATAGAGTCTTTCTCTGCCTTGACTTCTGGTGGTAATTTTTTTTTGGGGGGGGGGCAAGAATTGTATTGTGAGATTTATTGAGTGAGTATGGTTGATAAGGTATTTATTAGGTGAGTGTGGTTGCTAAGGTATGAGCAGTGTAAGCCCCCACAAGTGCAGAGCCCGCCGCTTGTCCAGGGGACCACAATTGGGGGTCTATCTGAGAGACCCCACAGCCATCGGGGATGAGCCACTTCTCAGCTACCGTATCTTCAAACTCATCTGCATTAAACTCGGTGAAGCCCCACTTTGACATGTGGATCTTCTGTCGGCCAGGAAACTTGAACTTGGCTCTGAAGGGTCTCCATCACATGCTCTTTCTGGTTTTTTGAGGTAGGGTTTACTCTAGTTGAGGCTGACCTGGAATTCCCATGTAGTCTCAGGGTGGCCTAGAACACATGGCGATCCTCCTACCTCTGCCTCCCGAGTGCTGGGATTGAGGGCGTGTGCCACCACACCCGTCTACATGCTCTTTCTTCTGCAGCGTGGTGTGGATGGACATGATATCCTGGAATATGAACCCTAGTCATTATGCCCTGCTTGGGGCTTTCCAGAAGCACCCCAGATGTCTTTCTGGAGCCTAGATTGGGAATAGCATGAGATCAGAAATACGGGGAATCCACTAAAAACTGTCTCCCAGGTCCCTAAGGGCCATCTATATAAGCAACAGGTTACTACATTGCCAAGGAGCCTGCTGTTTCCAGACACTGCCCACTGGCCACCGTGAGGAAAAGAACTTGCTCAGCTTAATTGGCTGCAGACTGATGCTAATTAAAAAAATATTTATTTTATTTTATTTATTTGCACAGGGGGAGAGGGAAAGAGGGAGGGAGGGAGGGAGAGAGAATATGGGCACGCCAGGGCCCCTAGCTACTGCAAATGAACTCCAGATGCATGTGCCACTTTGTGCATCTGGCTTTATGTGGGTACTGGGGAGTCAAACAATGGTCCTTAGGCTTTGTAGGCACATGACTTAACCAGTGGATAATTTTTACTTTATTTTATTTTTTGGTTTTTCAAGGTAGGGTTTCACTCTAGCCCAGGCTGACCTGGCATTCACTATGTAGTCTCAGGCTGGCCTCGAACTCATGGTGATCCTCCTACCTCTGCCTCCCGTGTGCTGGGATTAAAGGTGTGTGCCACCACGCCCGGCTTGACTGGATAATTTTTAAAAAGATGTGTATACTTGTTCATTGGATCTTGAATGTGTTTTCTTTTTCTACTTTGCCTCATACTAAAGTAGCTGGTTCTAGTTCTGAGAAAGAAAGCTGATATCGACTTTTCATTTTTTTAAAAGATATTTTATTTTTATTTATTTACTTAGAGATAGAAAAAGATAGATAAAAGGAGGAAGAAGACAGAGAGAGAGAGAGAGAGAGAGAGAGAGAGAGAGAGAGAGAGAGAGAGAGAGAAGGCATGCCAGGGCCTTCAGCCGCTGCACATGAACTTCACATGCATGTCCCACCTTATTTAGTGCCGAGCACCCCACTGTCATGTCTTGTCAGCACTTTGAGTTTTGAATCTCTTCATTTTTTTCCTTGCAAAAAGAAACTTCTCTGACCAAGAGTGAGAACAGCACTAATCTATGGGCATAAACATTAATATTTATAGAGGGTGAATTGATGGCCATAACATATCCATTTAGCCAAACGATAGTAATAACTTCCTCCTAGGGCTTATGAGCTTCCAAACTATATAAAGTTTTTTTAAAATTAATTAATTTATTTATTTAAATTTTTTTTTGTCTATTTTTATTTATTTGAGAGTGACAGACAGAGAGAGAAAGAGAGAGAGAGAGAATGGGCGTGCCAGGGCCTCCAGCCACTGCAAACGAACTCCAGACGCGTGTGCCCCCTTGTGCATCTGGCTAACGTGGGACCTGAGGAACCGAGCCTCGAACCGGGGTCCTTAGGCTTCACAGGCAAGCGCTTAACCGCTAAGCCATCTCTCCAGCCCTAAATTTATTTATTTATTTGCAAGCAGAGAGGGAGAGAGAGAGAGAGGGAGGAGATAGACAGAGAATGGGCGCACCAGGGTTTCCAGCCACTGCAAATAAACTCCAGATGCATGTGCCACCTTGTGCATCTGGCTTTACATGGGTCCTGGGAAATTGAGCCTAGGTCCTTTGTCTTTGCAGGCAAGTGCTTAACCGCTAAGACATCCCTCCAGCCCCAAACTATAAGCTTTTGACTAGGTGTTCAGTACCAGGCATCAATTCCCTCCTGTGGAGCAGGCTTCAGCTCCACTCACTATTGCACTAATAGGCATATATATTTTTTAAATTTATTTATTTACTTGAGAGAGAAAGAGGGAGGGAGGGAGAGGGAGAGAATGGATGCACCAGGGCCTCCAGCCACTGCAAATGAACTCCAGATGCATGTTCCCCCTTGTGCATCTGGCTTACATAGATCCTGGAAAATTGAACCAGGATCCTTTGGCTCTTCAGGAAGAGCCTTAACTGCTAAACCATCTCTCCAGCCCCCAATAGGCATATTTTGCCTGTCTGGTTGGTTATGTAGCTCACAGTGCTTGTTCTTGAGTAAGAGTGTTTTCTCCTCCAAAAGCCTGTATGGTACTTTTTTTTTTTTTTCCCTGTATGGTACTTTTTAGCATTATGACAGCTAGCTGGTGCTCAGGACCAGCTTGATTTCTCAGTGTCCTGATACCAATACATATGGTATCTTTAACAATAGGGTCTTATTATCTAGCTCTAGGGGACAAGCAGGTGTATTGATAATAGCCTATATTGCTTTGAGGGCCTCATGGACCTCCCTGACCAGCACTCACTGGGAGGTTTTCCACTCCTGGTGCTGGGATTGTCATAACAACCTGTGGCTTCTGGGTGCAGCATTTGCCATGCGCAATATTTCTGCCTAAACTTTTAAAAACCATACATTTTAATTAGCTAATAAACGCTTTTCATATCTTCAGTTTTGGTTTGCACCTCCCCATACCCTTTCTCTCTTTCATCACCCCCTTACTACTCTCCCACCTCCCCTCCGCTCCCCTTCTTTTCTTTCTGTTTTGGACGGAGGCTATCATTGTGTAGGTGAGCCTGGCCTGGAACTCACTCTGTTGCCCGGGCTGGCCTTGAACTTGGGTTTATGCCTAGCCTGGTAAGTGTGAGAATTATAGATATACACCAGTACACTACACAGAAAGAAATACTTGACAAGGGAAATACAAGTAAAAATGGTTTCTTGTTTGTGAGTTAGGAAAACAGTAGATAATCAAGATTTCTATCATTGTTAAATTATTTTGGACATTGTATACTTAAATTTTCCAGTCAGGTCATAAGGTTTTTTTTTTTTTTTTTAAAAAAAAGATTTATTTATTTATTAGAGACACAGCAAGAGAGAGATGAGAGAGAGTGTGAGAATGGGCATGCCAGGGGTCTTTAGCCACTGTAAATGAATTCCAGTTGTATGTGCCGCCACGTGCATCTAGCTTACTTGGGACCTGGAGAACTGAACTTGTGTCCTTAGGCTTCACAGGCACGTGCCTTAACTGATAAGCCATCTCTCCAGCCCAAGAAGTTTTTTTTTTTTAAATTTCAAATTGGTGTTTTTTTTTTTTTTTTTTAAATTGCCTATTGAAATCCTTTTTCTTTTTAATCATTACAGAATGTTCCTGTGTCTCTTTTCAGGTGTGACCTAACAGTCGCAGTGTCCGTAAAGGCTTGCTAGCCCACATTGAAAGCATGACAGTGAGTGCGTGAAAGCGCGTTAAAGTCACACGCACGCACTCTAGAACTGTCCTTTTCCCTGTGCTTACAGATTTGTGTTTGTTGTAAGATAAATCTCATGACTGTCAACATAAACCACACAGTCTGTCCCTAGTTCAGTGAATGCTTTCTCAGTGGCATAGAACTTTGTTCACAAATGTAGGTTCTGCTAAAAACGGAGACCCTTGCCATAGTAGCTTGACCACACTACAGGGGAGTGTCCTAGGTTGTCCCCGGCATGCCGCTAAGGCCTGTCCTTGTGATTAACACAGGCAGCGTGGAGGTTGTCTTCACTTAGGGAGTCCTTGCTAACTCACCTCAATGTGGTCCGAATAGTAATTTCAGGAAATTCTTGTCTCAAAATTATAAATGTGTTGGATATTTAACAGTGATATTATTTAGTTGGCTAGGAAATAAAGTTTGACCTGCACTGATTTACAGTCTAGGAAATCACCAAATTTACTGAACTAAGTGTTAAGGGTATATACATCATGCTAGAATAAAAAGAGTTTTAGGCCAAGGAGATGGCTCAGTGGATACGCATAAAGCACTTGCTGGTCAAGCCGGAGTACCCGAGTTCAGGTCCTCAGACTCCATGTAAAAGCCAGAAGCAGTGGCGAACCTTTGTAATCCCAGCGTGCTGGTGGTGAGATGGGGGGTAGAGACAGCATTTTCTGGAAGCTCCCAGAGCAGCTGTCTTGGAGAATTGTTGCAATGAATAACAAGAACAAGAACTCTACCTCAGATGAGGTAGCAGGCATGGACCAACACCCACCTCCACACATGTGCCATGACACACACTTGTCTCCACTTACACACACAAGTATACACACACACCAAAAATTTAAATGAAGGCTTACAAAAAGATTTTCATGATTTCTCAAGTTTAGATACCTTATTTTAAAATTTTTATTTATTTATTTATTTATTTATTTATTTATTTATTTATTTATTTGCAACAGACAGAGAAAGAGGCAGAGAGAGAGAGAGAGGCAGAGAGGGGGAGAGAGAGAGAGAGAATGGGCGCGCCAGGGCCTCCAGCCATTGCAAACGAACTCCAGACACATGCCCTTTGTGCATCTGGCTAATGTGGGTCATGGGGAAATGAGCCTCGAACCGGGGTCCTTAGGCTTCACAGACAAGCGCTTAACCGCTAAGCCATCTTTCCAGCCTCCCCCACTTTTGAGGTCGGGTTTCACTCTGGCCCAGACTGACCTGGAATTTACTATGTAATCTGAGATTGGCCTTGAACTCACAGTGATCCTCCTACCTCTGCCTCTCAAGTGTTGGGATTAAAGGCATGTGCTACCATGTACAACTAAGTTCAGATAAATTTTTTTTTGTTTTTTTTCTTAGTTCAGATAAATTTTAAATAGTTGTGTCATTCATATAGATGGTGCCTTTTCAAAAGGGACTTTAGAGAGCCATTCATGGTGGTGCATACCTTTAATTCCAGCACTTGGAAGGCTGAGGAAGGAGGATTGCTGTGAGTTCAAGGCCAGTCTGAGACTACATAGTGAATTCCAGGTCGGCCTGAGCTATTAGAGTGAGACCCTACCTTGGAAAATAAATAAATAAATAAATAAATAAATAAATAAATAAAATGGAACTTTAGATTGAGATGGGAAGTACAGTAGATCTGGCATGGTAATTAAGGAATATTTTGGTTTTAGAAACAATTATTGGTTGAACAAATTTCAGGGAATCAAGTCCCCATTGAATATTTAAAATTTTTTGCCATTTATTTTCTAATCAAAGCATCAGCTTAAAATATATTTGTATGTTTCTGATTCTAGGTCATCTAAGCATAATTACAAATGCTTTGGGATTTATTTCTCTGTAATTAATTTAACGAGGCTGAATTTGAAAGATTTCTTATCATTGGAGCCATTAACAATTCTTAACAAAAGTAACTTGACGTACTGTTGTTATTAGTATTGTTATTACTATCATTGGAAGCATTTTGAAGTGGTGTCTCACTCTAACCCAGGCTGACCTGGAACTCACTTTATAGTCTAGGCTGCCCTCAAACTCATGGCAATTTTCCTGCTTTAGCCTTTCAAGGTCTTGGATTAAAGGTGTATGCTGCCACACTTGATTTATTTAAAAGATTTTTACTTATTTGAGAGCAAGAGAAGGAAAAAGGTAGAAGAGAGAGTGAGAGAGAAATAATGGTCACACCAGGGCCTCTAACCACTGCCACCTTATGCATCTGGCTAATGTGCATACTGGGAATCACATCTGGGTGCTGGCAAGCATCTTAACTGCTAAGGCGTCTCTTCAGTTCTGTTTTTTTTTTTTAATTTTATTTATTTGTTTGAGAGTGACAGACAGAGAGAGAAAGAGGCAGATAGAGAAAGAATGGTCATGGCAGGGGTTCCAGCCACTACAAACGAACTCCAGAAGCGTGTGCCCCCTTGTGCACCTAGCTTACGTGGGTCCTAGGGAATTGCGCTTCGAACTAGGGTCCTTCGGCTTCACAGGCAAGTGCTTAAGTGCTAAGCCATCTCTCCAGCCCTAGTTCTGTTATTTTTATAGTAGGAAATTTTGTTAGAATTTTGGTTCTTAGAGTTAATATTAGTATATGTTGTAGTGTGCTTGGAAACACTCTTAGGTGTTCAAATATCTAATTTAGAGATGTAAGTCTTGCTTACATTCATATGTTTTGTTTCCGATACGTTTTCTTTCCAGATCAGCGTTGACCGTAATCTTTACCAGGACTCACTGTTAGTGTTAGTGTTAGCAGACATCACGGGACAACACGCGCTGCTGTAGTCTCCACACCACACTGCCAGTTCTCACTTGAACTGCTGATTTTAATGTCACTTCTGCATGTGATGGATTATTAATGAATAAGTAAGCTGAATGAACTGGGTGCAAAGCCTCATGTACATCATTGAAATTGTTACTTGTGAGCTCTTGATGTGAATACTCCTAGGGAAATAACAGCCTTTCTTAATTGCCTAAATATTCTCAAGAAAACTCACTTTATAGCTTTGTTTGATGCCATCAACTTTTTCTTTCATAGTCGATATGCTTGAGCATTGCATAATTATTGGACATCATGGCCTTTCAGATTAAAGGTGAACGAATTTTTTTTTTTTTGAGGTAGGGTCTCACGTTAGCCCAGGCTGACCTTGAATGCACTCTATAGTTTTAGGGTGGCCTCAAAGTTATGGCAGTCCTCCTACCTCTGCCTCCCGAGTGCTGAGATTAAAGGCGTGCACCACCACGCCTGGCGAAATAATCTTCTTGAGGTCAGTTTATCTGCTTTTGTCCAAGTAAGGCAATGTCCGCTAGTGTAATATGTTGTACAGTGCCGAGGTGATGATTTAAGTCAGTTTATCACACTGTGATACAGGTGTCCACTCATCCCATTTTATACTTGTTTTACCATTAATATTAATTAAATATTAATGGTACTAACAAATATATAATAGAGGACATTTAAAGTGGTCATTATTTTTTTAAAGCTTATATTGTCTTTTCCTTTTGTTTTGGTTGGTGTTAATCCTGGCATATATTTAATGAGTAACTGCTTCATGCTAGCCATAAGGTTCTTTAATAATTTAAAATGTCACTTGCTAGTTATTCTTGTTAGACAACAATAACAAAATATCACCCAAAATTGTGGTGTAAAATTAGTAGTTTCTATGGAGATAATGGGGTTGGAGACAGTTTTTTTGTTTTTTTTTCTGGCAGCAATTTGAAAACTATTTAAATAGTAACTGTTGTATTTTGCTATTACAGGTCAGGAAGTAATAAAGTATTTAATCAAAATGGATTAAAGTAATTTAAAACACTTCCTCTTTTGCTATACAGGCCATAAACTGGGGATTTTTGTCATCTCTTTCACATTTGGCTAAGACTGAAATTTATTTTTGTGCACCATAGTTAACAGTAGTCAGCAGCAAATTACTGAGAAATGAACCGAGAGCCAGGCCCTCACAGCAAAAATTCGAGACTTTGCCAAGCAGTTATCCCACTTACTTTCAGCACAGTGTCTTACTTACCATTACTCTAACTTTAGGATTCTCAGTCTTAGCAACTAAAAACACAGGGCATGTAGTTAAATTTGAATTTCATATAACAGAGTTTTTTATTTTTTTGTTTTTTTGAGGTAGGCTCTTTTTCTAGCCTAGGCTGGCTTGGAATTCACTGAGTCTCAGGGTTGCCCTGAACTCACAGCAATCCTCCTACCTCTACCTCTCAAGTGCTAGGATTAAAGGCATGTGCCACCATGCCCAGCTTGTTTGTTTTTCTTAAAATAATTGCACAGGGCCAACCTAAAAATTGTTGATTATGTAAAATGAAGATTTATCCAAATGTCTTGTATTCAGGCATTTAGGCTAGTAAGAAGTTATGAGGGCCTCAGAATTTGAATGGAGAGAGAGAAGAAGAGATGTGATGAGGAAAATTAGAAAGGAGACACTACAGTAATGGAGCTGTTGATGCTAGGGTTCTTCTTTTAAAAATGTTTTTTTTTTAAAAAATTTTTAATTTATTTATTTGAGAGCGACAGACACAGAGAGAAAGACAGATAGAGGGAGAGAGAGAGAATGGGCGCGCCAGGGCTTCCAGCCTCTGCAAACGAACTCCAGACGCGTGCGCCCCCTTGTGCATCTGGCTAACGTGGGACCTGGGGAACCTAGCCTCGAACTGGGGTCCTTAGGCTTCCCAGGCAAACGCTTAACCGCTAAGCCATCTCTCCAGCCCTTAAAAATGTTTTTATTTATTTATTTGCAAGCAGAAAGAGAGACAGAGAAAATGGGCGCACCAGGGCCCATAATGAAGTTATGGTACATTTACACAGCAGAGTTTTTATAATGTATTTATTTATTAGAGAGAAAGAGAGAGAGGGAGGGGCACAGGTGAGAGAGATACTGGGTGTGCCAGGGCCTTTAGCTACCGCAGATAAATTCCAGATGCATATGCCACTTTGTGCACCTGGCTTTACGTAGGTACTGGGGAATTGAACCTAGGTCGTTAGTCTTTGTAGGCAAGTGCCTTAACTGGTGAGCCATCTCTCCAGCCCCCCAACTTTTTAAAACTTTTTTTTATTGACAACTTCCATATTGATAGAAAATAAACCATGATAATTTCCTCCCCTCTCCCACTTTCCTCTTCATATAGCCACCTCCATCATACCCTCTCCTCCTCTCAGTTGGTTTCTCTTTTATGTTGATGTCATCATCTTTTCCACCTATTTTATGAAGATTTTGTGTAGGTAGTGTCAGGCAGTGTGAGGTCATGGATATCCAGGTCATTTTGTGTCTGGAAAATTTCACTGTAAGCAGGCCTACCCCTTCCTTTGGCTCTTACATGTTTTCTGCCACCTCTTCCACAGTGGACCCTGAGCCTTGGAAGGTGTGAAAGAGATGTTTCAGTGCTGAGCACTCCTCTGTCATTTCTTCTCAGCACTATGGTGCCTTTTGAGTCATCCCAGAGGTCACTGCCTTCTGAAAAGAGAACTTCTCTAACCAAAAGTGAGAGTAGCATGAGTATATGGTTATGAACATTAAGAAAAGTGCTTAATGGGCAGGTTGGTGAGCATAATGTATGCATTTATCCAGACAACAGCTGGTGTTATTCCCCTAGGGCTCATGACCTCACCCACCATCGGCTTTTGACTTGGTTTTCAGTACCAGGTATGCATTTCCTCCCATGGAGAGGGCCTCCAGTCCAATTAGAAAGCAGTTGTTTTCCCCCGTAACAGACATGCCACTATTGCACCCTGTGACTCATTTAGCCTGGCTGGCGAAGCTTAAGGCTTGTAATGGCCACTGTTGTTTATCACTGCTGATGATGTATCTCTTCCATATGGCTGCATGCAGTGTATTTTCCCAGCTTTCTGTCAGCTGGTCTACAGGGAGGAGGTTTTCAGCTCAGCTCCAACTTGATTTCACAGTGGCCTTGCAGCTCAAGCATGTGGAGTCTTCAGCAGTAGAGTCTTGCCATCTATTTCTGGTGGGAAGCCAAGTGACTTGGCAATGGTATGCCATGTTTTAGGGGCATCAAGGACCTCCCTGGCCAACAAGGTGCCAGAGTTCTTAACCACATGGAGATCCAGAGCTTATTACATTTCCTTAGCATCAAGGACCTCCCTGGCCAACAAGGTGCCAGAGTTCTTAACCACATGGAGATCCAGAGCTTATTACATTTCCTTATTAATGCTGAGCAAGGTCACTAGGAGGGAAATAGTGCTTGTGGAGGCCTCCAAGTGGTACTGGTAGGCCAAAAACCTAAGAAGGAGAAGATGGGCCGGAGAGGTGAAGAGGTGAGAGTAGTGCAGGTGAGAAAGTGAAGCCGGGGAAGGGAAGTTGAGGAAGGGGGAGAACTAAAGGAGCGCATCTGCCCGTGCTCTCTAGAGATGGTTGGCATCGGGCCTGGCATGGTGTGTCTCAGGAAGAACCCTGAGAACTGTGGCATGCTGGACACTACTCCCTTGAAGAACTCAGCTTTGTGTGCTCTGTGGAGAAGGACCTGGATTAGAGTCTCAAACGTGGCCTCATTCTAAAGGCTCTACAATTTGTCTTTACAAAGTTCCCGTCCAGGTTTTAACACCCCAACCTTCCATCTCTCAGCTTTGCTTTCTGTCCTATAGATACTCTCTGGAGGTCAGGCCTTTGCCTTTACTTTGATCCCAACAGTCAGTGTTTGCTATGTCTTTGGAATGAAAATGAATTAAGCTTTCTCAAAGACCTTTATGTCTTGAACTCTTCTTTGTATTGATACTAGTGTAGATTGGAATAAAATAGTTTAAAAATAATACCTAATTATGACTGAGATGACTGAGCCATCTACACACATGCACACACACACTGAGCATCTTACAGTAGAAATTGTGTAATGTGCACAGAGATAATAGCATGAGGGCTGGAGAGATGGCTTAGTAGTTAAGGTGTTTGCCTGTGAAGCCTAAGGACCTGGTTCAGTTCTCCAGGACCTATGTAAGCCAGATGCACAAGGTAGCACATATGTTTGGAGTTTGTTTGCAGTGGCTAGAGGCACTGGCTCAGCCGTTCTTTCACTTATCTGCTTCCTCTCTCCAAGTAAATAAATCAAGTATTAAAAAAAAAGAAATTATACAGAACAAATGAATTTTATTTTCTATTTCAACAATTATCAGCCTATGGCCATTCTTTGAGCAGTCAGCATTCAGTTTGCATTTTGTCTGTGACAAAGAAATGGTTCATTGATAGAGGTTTAGACATTTATACAGTTGATTCTGGTATCATTAGTATTCTCTAAACCAACTGAAGACAGGTTGAAGTGTGAGTTAAACGATGTTAGAAATGTTTAAATGTTTTAAATGTTTCCCAGGGCTGGAAAGATGGCTTAGCAGTTAAGGTGCTTGTCTGCGAAGTCTAAGCACCCATGTTGGACTCACCAGATATGCAAGGTGATGCAAGGTCACACATGTGCACAAAGTGACACATGAGTCTAGAGTTGGATTGCAATGGCTGTTGGCCCTGACATGCTAATCTCTCCCCTCCTTTAAAATAAATAAAATTTATTTCCCGAGGTGGAGAGATAGCTCAGCAGTTAAGGTACTTGACTGCAAAGCCTTATGACCTGGGTTTGATTCTCCAGAACCCATGTAAAACCAGATGCACAAAGTGGTGCATGCATCTGGAGTTTGTTTTTGGCAGCTATGACTCCTGGCACACCCATTCATCCCTCTCCTCTCGATTGCAAATAAATATATAAATAAGTACTTTTTTTTTCCTGATTGATTTTTGAGTGTGCGCGCGCGTGTGTGTGTGTGTGTGCGCGTGCTTGAAATTCCCTGTGAGCTCAACCATAAATTTGCAAATTATGACTAATCCTGGTAAAGGAAGTACTTGCTGCCCATTAGCAGTTATTAACATATGGTGTAGATTGGTTAATGGTGACACGCTTGACTGGTAAGCAACCGGGAACGGGCTTCGATGGGAAGCAGAAAGTCCTTGGGGTGTGGTGGCAGTGGGCAGTAAGGACAAGAGGCGCTGTTCAGGAGGGTACGCAGGTGCTGCCATGTGGCTTGTCAGCCTTGCCAGGCGCGGCCCCAGCTCCACTTCCGTTGCCTCCCGCGCGCTTATCTGCAGACGACCTGCCAGAAGGGGCTTCCGGCTAACACTGTTGCTTGTTTATTTTTAGGTATCTTGCAATATATTCAGAACTCTCCCTCCTAGTGACAGCAATGAGTTTGATCCAGAAGAAGATGAACCTACACTTGAGGCATCGTGGCCACATTTACAGGTACTTTGAGTTGGTATTTATGCTACAAAAGCAAAATCCATTAACTCACTGACACTGATGTGCATAGAGATCCTTGTAGGCCTTTCTTCACGTGGATGACAAGCTGAATGAAGACTTTTTAAAAACTTTATATATTTGAGAGAGAAAGAGGGAAAGGGAGAGACAGAGAGAATGGGCGTGCCAGGGCTTCCAGCCACTGCAAACGAACTTCAGGTGCATGCACCGCCTTGTGCATCTGGCTAATGTGGGTCCTGGAGAGTCGAACCGGCATCCTTTGGCTTTGCAGGCAGGCACCTTAACCGCTGAGCCACCTCTCCAGCCCCCTGTTTGTTTGTTTTAATCTTGATAATTAGCATGTCAGAAGAATGCCAATGCAGGGCTCAGCACTTTGCTGCAGGTCCAGCCAGCAGCAGTTCTCACTCTTACTAGAGCTTCCGTGAGCACAGCTTCTTCACACGAGTACTAGCTGCGAGCTGTTGTCACATGGAACATATCTCATTTTACCCGTAGGTGCCCTGAGAATGTTCTGTGCCCATCTTTGTGAGAACTGCAAGTGTATTTCTTTAGTTTTCTAGAAGGGCAAATCAAACTGCAATGACCATGTCTGTCCCAGTGTGGTAAAAAAGAAGCCACTGAGAGAAAGAAAGCTGGGTTGAAGGCCTGTTTTGTTCTCTTGCACTCAGAAGAGCATGTTGTCCAGTCCCACACATGCCAGCATGGGTCAGGGCTGCCACTGCATTGCCTTGTCCAGCACCAGGTCCATCTGGTTCCGTACTTATGTATTACTTGGTCATTTTCCGGTGCCCTCTTCCTCTGCTGCCCTCTTTCTATGCCAGCATTTCTCAGAAGACAACAAAGAGATCTGAATTTATTGAGCCCTCCAGCCTCCTTTCCTTTGAGTCAGGATGTCCCCAGAGACCGGATGACAAATAATATAGTAAGGAAAGGCAGAGAAAGGATGTGACCTTGTACATTTTTGCCCCTAGGCAGAAGTCCTGAGTCTTTGTGATTATTCACTAGTTGACATTTTTAGGAGCACAGAACCATGTAGCAGATTGTTAATGCTCAGAGAAAATCTGCCAGTGCATATTACCCCATTTTGGAATTTAGATTATTGCAGGTAGATGTGTGTACTATTTCTCCTGGTTATAGGAGCATTTTCTAGGGCTATTTTTTCAACCTTTCCTCAGGCTTCCGATGATAATATGATCTTCCTATTAATGCCAAGTTTGGGAAAATTAAGCTAGCTAAAATACTATTTGATTTCCTATTTTATATGTTTGTTTTCTCCTCCCTCCCTTTCTCTCTTCCTCTCTTCTTCCCTCCCTCCCTCCTTCTCTCTCTCTCTCTTTCTTTCTTCTTTCTCTTTCCTTTTTGTTTTTTTGAGGTAGGGTCTTGCACTTGCCCAGACTGACCTAGAATTCACTATGTAGTCTCAGGCTGGCCTTGAACTCACAGTGATCCTCCTACCTCTGCCTCTCCAGTGTTGGGATTAAAGGTGTGCGCCTCCACACCTGGCCATTCGTTTTCTTTTCTAAGTGCCATTCATACTATCTGAAGTCTTATGAAATTTACAAAGTACTTGTGCTTTTCATAGATGATGACAAAATAATTCAAAAAGACTCAAATGGTGCACTCTGTGTTGTAGCTTATATTTGATACTTGGCACCAGCCCCTTGGACTACAGCTTAGTATGGAAGAAAATTATTGATTTTTATTTTATTTTACTTTTTAGGTACTTTTTTCTAGGAAAGTCCTATTATATCTTGTAATAGGAGAGAGAGAAGTGTTTTCAAAGTTTCAGCCTCTTCTCTATGTCCTAACAAAGAGTTAGGTCACTCTTGCCATTTGTACACACTAAATCATGATTATCTTAGATAGAAATTTCCCTTAAGTTCAGTAACCCAACACCCATGTAGAGCCCGGTGCAAAGTGGCGCAGCTTCTGTGATCTGGTATACCTATGGCAATGGGAGGCAGAGCCAGGAGAATCTGGGAGCTCGTGGGCCAGCTAGACTGGTGCACATGCACTGACAACAACAACAGGAGAGACCCTGCCTCAAAAGACGGGGGAAGGCGGGCTGGAGAGATGGCTAAGCGGTTAAGCGCTTGCCTGTGAAGCCTAAGGACCCCGGTTCAAGGCTCGGTTCCCCAGGTCCCACGTTAGCCAGATGCACAAGGGGGCGCACGTGTCTGGAGTTCGTTTGCAGAGGCTGGAAGCCCTGGCGCGCCCATTCTCTCTCTCTCCCTCTATCTGTCTTTCTCTTTGTGTCTGTCACTCTCAAATAAATAAATAAAAAATTTAAAAAAAAAACAATAAAAAAAAGAAGGGGGAAGGAGAGAATAAACACCCTGAGATTGTTCTCTGTGCAGAAATATACACATAAAATTCCCTAGAGTACAGTAAAGGTAAACTCAGTATTCAGCTAATCCTCCTGTGGTGACTATAAAATATAGGACAAAATTAATTTCTAAAGCTGTTATACTAAATTCTGCCACCAAAAGCCTAGCTTCACTGTACTTACTATAGAAATATTCATGCTAGGTATGGTGGCTCATGCCTTTAATCCCAGCACCTGGGAGGTAGAGGTAGGAGGATTGCCTAGAGTTTGAGGCCACCCTGAGACTAGTTAATTTCAGGTCAGCCTGGGCCTGAGTGAGACCCTACCTTGAGGGGAAAAAAAAAAGTTAACCATAAGTTTATCTAAACCTAGAGCTACAGTGAAGAATGGAGATAAAGTCACACATGGTCACACAGCAGATGACTTTCACATGTGTTGACTTCCTGTTCAAGCCTTCTTTTTTTAAAATTTATTTATTTGAAACATATTTTTAAATTTTTATTTATTTATTTGAGAGTGACAGACAAAGAAAGAGGCAGATAGAAAGAGACAAAGAATGGGCATGCCAGGGCTTCCAGCCACTGCAAACGAACTCTAGACGCATGCGCCCCCTTGTGCATCTGGCTAACGTGGGTCCTGGGGAATTGAGCCTCGAACCGGGATCCTTAGGCTTCACAGGCAAGTGTTTAACCACTAAGCCATCTCTCCAGCCCATGTTCAAGCCTTCTTAAGCTCGGGAGGAATATGATCTTAGGGTGAGCCAAGTGAAGAAGACTTGTAAAATTTACAGAATGCCAGATGTGTACACTGTGATCCCCAGCCCTTGAGAGACGGAGACAAGAGAGCCAGGGGTTAACGGGTCCTCCTTAGATATGTAGCGTATTGAAGGCCATCCTGGGCTACACAGGGCCTTGTCCCAGAGAAAGAAAATAGAATTGCCATCATCCTCCTTTCTGGGAATGGTCGGGGCAGAAGTCGCTCCATTGGTCTTCTTCATCTGTGACTTGAGGATGTCTTTGTGTGGCCCCAGCTTTTCTCAACAATCTTGTGTTTCCTAATGCACAAAAGACTCACCTTCCATTTTCAGTGGTAGGTGAAATTTTGTTTTCTACTTATGGAGACAGAATCTCTGTATGAGGTCCAGTCTGGCCTCAAATTCATGATGCATGCCCATGCTGTTCCCATCCCCTGCTTCTGCCCCCCGAGTGCTGGGATTATATATATATGCCACTACATTTATTTAATATTTAACTTTTATATTGTGCTGGTTTTTTTTCTGACCAAAACAACCTGCCATTACATCTTTGCACTTTTTTCTTAATTATAAAATTCGCACATCCTTCCCCTCCTGGACCACACCTTACAAGCATGCGAGAATACAGAGTGAGGAAGCTATACTGAGGTATGGTTACTAGGTAGTTGGCCAGGCTCGTTGCCCAGCTAATTGACTGCTCCTGAATACGTCCTCTCTCATTTCTATTTGTGGCCCACAGAAAATCATGGATTTCTGGTGATTTAAAGTAGACAAAAGAATTTTAAGTCCCTAGTAAGTCCTGAGTCATGCTTGCTATTTGATCTTTTAGAGTATCTTTGTTGATGCCTTTTTAACTGGTATCACATAGTTACTGTGGTTACTGCGTATGTGTTTTCTCAAATTAGATCGGTCTTTTTAGTGGGGTATAATTTTGCAGGACTTCCATTAACAGTTTTTCCATGTGTCACACTTTAAAAGCAGGAGTGTGCAAGCCTTTTGCTCACAGTCTTCAGAGATTTACTTATGTGACCTTGAGTGGTAATTTATCCTCCTCCCACCTCCAGATTTTTCCTTTTAGGAACTCAAGGGAGATTTTTGATTCTAGGTATAATTTGTTTCTTCAGTGCAGAGCACATTTATGCTTATTAATAAAAGTGTCTGAAGTTTTTCCACCAGACCACTTTAAACTATAAACTGTTTTCAAGGGACTTGAGCAGATTGACAGCCCAGCTGGAAGGTCCTACTGGCCAAATCAGGCCTGGGAGACAGAATCTCTTTCATTTGTGGGAATCAAGAGAAGGGGTGGGTCATTTGAATAAGACTGACATTCTGTTTGTAAAAACAAAAGCTGAAAGATTAGTGTGTTAAAAAAAATTCATGAGGAGTTTAAGATTTAGGCATTATTTCGACAAGAACAACATCATATCAGGAGAAAAGAGAGGCTGGAGAGATGGCTTAGCAGTTAAGGCATTTGCTGGCAAAACCAAATGACCCGGGTTTGACTCCCAAGCACCCACATAAAGCCAGATGCACAAAGTGGTGCATGTGTCTTGCGTTCATTTGCAGTGGCATAAGGCCCTAGTGCGCCCATTCACACACGCACATACATTCACATACTCATAGTCATTCAGTCTCTCTCTCAATCAGTACATAAATAAAATATTTAAAAAACCTTTTTATTTATTTGTGAGGAGAGAGAGGGAGAGAGTGCGTGTGCGAGAGAGAGAGAGAGCTAAGAGAGACAGAGAATGGGAATGTCAGGCCCTCCAGCAGCTGCAAATGAACTTGAGGTGCATGCACCATCTTGGACATTTGGCTTTTTGGGGTCCTGGGTAATCAAACTCAAGTTGTTAGGCTTTGCAGACAAGCACCTTAACTGCTGAGCCATCTTTCTAGCCTGAAAAGAGATTTTTCTGAATTTACAAAATTTCAAAGAGAAAAACATAGTTTTGTGATTTTTCAAAAACTTTCTCCGTTTTTGAGACAAGATGTGTCTCTGTGTTGCCTAGGCCATGGTCTCGAACTCCTAGACTTAATAATGTCACCTTCATATACCCCTGCTGGGATTTCAGGTACATACGCTTCGTTCTCCATGTCCGGCTAACATCTTAGCTTTCTAGAGAAGTAAAATACTGATAGGAAGGCCTGAATTACTTGCTGTGTTTGAAGTTAGCAGGTTTCTGTAGGAACATTTAAGGTTGTAATCTCTGGACACACCTACAAGGCCAGAACTTCATTTGTCATAGTCTTACATACAGTTTTCCCCTTGGCCCTGTGTTGACTGCTCATTGTAAACCATGGTGATGAAAACTGCTGTTGCCTTAGCACCCGTCATGACAGCTGTCAGACTGGTCAAGTGGTCATTGTGCTCTTCATTGCCATGCACCATGACAGTGCCGATTTCCCTTGAGAGTGTCCTGTGAAGAGCAGTAAATATTAATTATGTTGAGTTTTGGCCCTTGAACACACAATTAAAAAATATCTTGCTTGGTGAAATGGGAAGTATGCATAAATCCCATAACACACTACAATCTGGTGACTGTCTTGTTACCTTATTGCTATGACCTGCAGACCATGCGAGCTATCTTCTCAGGAGACATGAGTTTTACTTGAACAAACTACAGACTAGTTCTTATGACCTAGGTGTTTGGCAGATAACATCTCTGAAGCCAACAGCCTGTTGATATTATTTGTTACCACAGATAGAGCACTCAAAGCCAAATTCCTGCAACTTCAGAACACTTATCGGTCTTACCTGTTATTTCAAGTACTACAGCTCCCCAGAACTTAAAGTCTGGTATTGGGAGAGGGGAAGTATGCTATGTCAGTATTGGACAGAGCTGTATAAATCAGCGAGCCAGATGACTGATGCTCAGATCACAGGCAGGCATGGGTGTCCATTCAGATTACAAGACAGCTGCACTTCAGTATAACCAAAGCATGTGGAAGGTTTGTTGATATCATTTCAGATTCTGCATTGTAGCCAATCTTTTAGAAATGATTCTTTGTTCACTTTTGGTGTCATATCAGAATTCTCCCTTGGTCCAACTGCTAGATCTATATGAGGCTTGGTTTTCTTTATGTATTCAAAAAATTGGAAGTCCTGCTGGATATGGTGACGTACTCCTTCAATACCAGCACTCAGGAAGCCAAGATAGGAGGATCTTTATGAGTTTGAGGCCAGCCTGAGACCACAGTGAATTCTAGGTCACCCTGGGCTAGAAAACAAAACAAAACAAAACAAAACAAAACAAAACAAAACAAAACAACCCCACAATGGGGGGAGGGTGGGCAGATGGCTCAGTGGTTAAGATGGCTCACTTGTCTGTCAAGCCCAGCAACCAGGGTTCTATTTCCCAGTACCCACATAAAGCCAGATGTACAAGGTGGTACATGCATCTGGAATTGGTTTGGAGCGGCTGGAGGCCCTAGTGTGCCTATCTCTCTATGCTTGAAAATAAATTAATTAATTAAATTAAAAAAAAAAACACAACAAAAACCCAGTATGTCCCAACAGCTTGAGCATGTAAGCATATGTAATCTGTCTTCTGTTAAGCAGCTGGTAAGGGCATTTACCAAAATATAAACAATGCATTTGTTATATTTTATGAGACAGATTTTTATTATGTAGTCCAGGCTGGCCTTGGACTCAAAGTCCTCCTGCCTTAGTATCCAAGTGCTGGGATTTCAGACATGAGTCAGTACACTTACTGAGTTCTTCTCAATAAGTTGTTTTGGATAACAAAGTTTTTTTTTTTACAAAAATATATTATTTATGTTAATATGTATTGCATTTTATTTGAAGATATTTAAAATTTTCACCGCTTATAAATAGGTATAATTCATATCTATACGTAGATATTTATCTCACATACATAAAGATCTTTTAGGGGTCCTTGTTAATCTTTTTATAAGAAAAGGACCAGTGCTCATTAATGCTATATTAGGCAGTATACTGGTATTTGTAGTCACTGTGTTTTGTGTAACACCACATCTCATCTTTTCTCTGTTGTAAAATTGAAGAAACACAGTTTAAAGAGAGTAACTTGCTCCAGCTTGTATAGGGAGTAAGGGATAGAGCAAGGCTTT
The DNA here is from genome assembly GCF_020740685.1 of Jaculus jaculus. Classification (NCBI taxonomy): domain Eukaryota; kingdom Metazoa; phylum Chordata; class Mammalia; order Rodentia; family Dipodidae; genus Jaculus; species Jaculus jaculus. The sequence continues at coordinate 118,157,362 of NC_059108.1, read as the reverse complement.
CTAGCCCAGTGTCTGTCTGAAAGTCCAGGTTTCCTTAATGCTATTGTATCATATACCTAGGTCTTATGTGACCTTTAACAGATTTATTATGTAAATAGTGATCCTCCTTCCTTGCTTCTGGGAACAGTTGTTGAAGGTTGACTGCAGATACTCTTTTTTTTTTTCTTTCAAATGAGGATATTGTGTTTCACCACAGTGTGTTCTTGTAAGGATTGCTGTAGCCTGACACTTCAGAGTTCCAGGTCAGCCTGGACTGGAGTGAGACCCTACCTCAAAAAACAAAAATGGGGCAGGAGAAATGGCTTAGTGGTTAAGGCACTTGCCTGCAAAGCCAAAGGACCCAGGTTCAATTCCCCAGGACCCTCCTAAGCCAGCTGCACAAGGGCACACATGCATCTGGAATTTGTTTGCAGTGGCTGGAGGCCTGGCACACCCATCCCCCCCCCTCTTCCTGACTATTTCTCTCTCTCAAATAAATAAAGTAAAATAATATATATATTTTTTTAAAAGCCAGGCATGGTGATGCATGCCTTTAATTCCAGAACTCAGGAGGCAGAGAAAAGTAGGATTGCTGAGTTCAAGGTCAGTTTAAGACTACATAGTGAATTGTAGGTCAGCCTGAGCTAGAACAAGACCCACCTAAAAAACAAAAACAAAATTATTAATAGTGGTTATCTCTGGATGGTGGGAATATGGGGAATTTTTGTTTGCTTTGGCTATATTTCTAATTTTTTTTTTTGTTCATTTTTTTATTTATTTATCTGAGAGTGACAGACACAGAGAGAAAGACAGGTAGAGGGAGAGAGAGAGAATGGGCGCGCCAGGGCTTCCAGCTTCTGCAAACGAACTCCAGACACGTGCGCCCCCTTGTGCATCTGGCTAACGTGGGACCTGGGGAACCAAGCCTTGAACCGGGGTCCTTAGGCTTCACAGGCAAGCGCTTAACCGCTAAGCTATCTCTCCAGCCCTTTAATTTTTTTAAATAGTTACCATGAGTCCCACAAACAAGGTTATCAAGGCTCATAGACTTGATATTTAAAGCCAGTTTTCTATGCCCTGTTAGCATTTAGTATAGTAGGTTTTTTTTTTTTTTTTGGTGGTTTTAAATTATATTCTTGATGAATAATAATTTGAAGTTAACTATAATTTGTTTGTTGCAGCTTGTATATGAATTTTTCATACGATTTTTGGAAAGCCAAGAATTCCAACCCAGCATTGCCAAAAAATATATAGATCAGAAATTTGTATTACAGGTAAGCAAATTCTTGTGGTAATGTAATTCATTTAGTAATCCTTTATCTCATTTTTTCTTGGATGTTTATTTAAAAATATACAAACCAACCTGTTAGTGATAGTTGTTTCACCCCCTAAACAAATATGTATACATGAGTTAGTTTCTGTCATTACCCATTAAAAGTAATAGAAACCTCTTCAGTTTATTTGTAGTGAACAATTATATACTAGCCAGGAATGTTAATTCCTAAATCTCCTTAAGTTTTCTTCTTAAAAGTTTAATTACAAGACAATTTCATTTATATAAGTGGTTTGTGTGAACCTTTATGTAGTTTAAAAAAATGCATATATTTGCCAAAAGACCCCCCCCCCCAACCCCTGCCGAGGTAGGGTCTCACTCTAGCCCAGGCTGACCTAGGTAGTCCCAGGGTGGTCTTGAGTTCCTGGTGATCTCCTACCTCTGCTCCAAGTGCTGAGCTTAAAGGCATGCACCACCATGCCTGACCCAAATTTTAATGTAATTTTAAATTTTACTATCATGCATATATATTTGGGTTCTGACATATAATACACAAACACATACACACAGTTACACATACTTCTTTTTGACATTGAAACTCACTTTGTAGTCCAGGCTGGTCTCAAACTCATAGCATTATTGTGCCTCAGCCCCTGGAGTGCTGGAATTACAGGTGTGAACTACCACACCAGGCTCCATGTGTTTTTAATTTACATTTCTCAGATGGCTAGTAATCTTGAGTGTCATTTCATAAAAATATCTGTCATCAGCTTATCTTCTATGTATAGATATGGTTGTGTCTGTTCAAACATCTGATTTTTAAGTGGGTTATTTTTGTTAATGAGCCCATTATGCACTTAGATGCACATCCTCTGTTGGAGTAGGTGTTTTACAAATATTTTATCTTGCTATGTGTCTTAAAAGAGTCTGTTAAAAATGAGTAGACAGCCGGGCGTGGTGGCGCACGCCTTTAATCCCAGCACTTGGGAGGCAGAGGTAGGAGGATCGCCGTGAGTTCGAGGCCACCCTGAGACTACATAGTGAATTCCAGGTCAGCCTGGGCTAGAGTGAGACCCTACCTCAAAAAACCAAAAAAAAAAAAAGAGTAGACAGGGGCTGGGAAAATGGTTTAGTGGTTAAGGCGTTTGCCTGTGAAGCCTAAGAGCTCCTGTTTGATTCCCCAGGACCCACTTAGGCCAGATGCACAAGGAGGTGCATGCATCTGCTGTTTGTTTGCAGTGACTGGAGGCTCTGGCACACCCATTCTCTCTTTCTCTCTGCCTCTTCCTCTCTCTCAAATAAATAAATGAAATAAAATATTTTAAAAAATGAGTAGACAACCTGGGCATGGTAACACACACCTTTAATCCCAGCACTTGGGAGGCAGAAGTAGGAGGATCAACCTGAGTTCAAGGCCAGCCTGAGACTACTTAGTGAATTCCAGGTTTGCCTGGGCTAGAGTGAGACCCTACCTCAAACAACAAAACAAAGAAAGAAACAAGCAAAAAGCAACAAGGGCTGGTGGGGTGGCTTAGCCGTTAAGGTGCTTGCCTGTGAAGCCTAAGGACCCAGGTTTAATTTCTTACTTAGTACCCAAGTAAGCCAGATGCAGAAGATAGTGCATGCATCTGGAGTTCATTTGCAGTGGCTGGAGGTCCTGGTGTGCCCATTTTTTCTTTCAAATAGATAAAAATATTTTAAAAACTTAAAACAAAACAAAAAACAAAAATGAGAAGCTGGGCATGGTGGCGCACACCTTTAATTCCAGCAGTTGGGAGGCAGAGATAGGAGGGTTGCTGTGAGTTCAAGGCTCGCGTGGGACGGCAGAATGAGTTCTAGGTCAGCTTGGGCTAGCTTGAGAACCCTACCTTGAAGAACAACAACAACAACAACAACAACAACAACAACAACAACAACAAAAAACACCATAAAGGAATTAGAATAGGCAAGCTCATGGTACAGATCATAAGCCATCAGAGTGACAGTGTGCTGCTGGAAGTTTACCCCTGGGGGCTTCCTAAGGACCCTGTTCTTCCTGGCTTCTCAGTTTACACCCTGAAGGCATAGACTGACTACATCTTCCTCTTAACCATGACTTGGGATATACTTCCATAGCCCTGAATTAGAAAAATGTTTGGTTATATACAGAGAGAGAATGGGTGCACCAGGGCCTCTGGACCCTGAAAACAAACTCCGTTTTCATGCACCACTATGCACATCTGGCTTTATGTGAGTACTCGGGAATGGAACTGTCACCCCCGCCCCCCAGGTAGGGTCTCACTCTAGCCCAGCTGACCTGGAATTCATTAAGGAGTCTCAGGATGGCCTCGAACTCACGGCAATCCTCCTACCTCTGCTTCCCAAGTGCTGGGATTAAAGGCGTGCGCCACCATGCCTGGCTTGGAACCGTGACTTTTATGCATTGCAGGCAAGTGCCTTAATCGACGAACCACCTCTCTAACCCAGCACTGAATTTTTAAGTAACACTGCCTTACTTCCCTTGTGACTGCTCATCCATAAAAATGGGCACTCAAGGGTTGGAGGGATGGCTTAGCTGTTAAGACGCTTGCTTGTGATGCCTAAGGACCCCACATTTGACTCTCTAGATCCCACATAAGCCAGATGCAGAAAAGGTGAGGCAAGTGCAAGGTCACACATGCCCCCTAGGTGGTGCAAGCAGCTGGAGTTTGATTTCAGTGGCTGAGACCCTGGCATGCCCATTCTCTCTCTCTCTCTCTCAAAAAAAAAAAGTCAAGGATGTAGGGGCACTAGAGCTGGGCATGGTGGTGCATTCCTTTAATACTGGCATACTGGAACCAGACCAGTTGTAGACTGGTCTGTATGCTGTTATAGCTTATGGAGGCCAGAGGACAACCTTGGGTGCTGATGCTCACCTTCTGCCTTGTTTTGAGACAAGCTTTCTTATTGTTTACTGCCGCCTACACTGGGCTCACGAGCCCACGAGCCTCCAGGAATTCTGTTGTCTCTACATCCCTCCTTGCTGTAGGCACATGGGGTTATAGATGCGCAGTCCTGCATCTGCCCTTACATGGGTTCTGCGGACCTGGACTCAGGTCATCATGCTTGTGTTACAGGCACTTTTAGCCACTGAGCCATCTCCCGGGCTCTGTGGCTCTAGCTTTCGTAAAGGGGACTTCTCATTAGCCTGTCTTGATATTGGATGATTTTACCGCTTACATTAAGCTTGTGGTCATAGCTGATGTCTGGTATACTTTTGTGTGTGTTGCTTTAAGGCCATGTTTACCCTTGCCCCTGTTAGGCTGCTTTTTTTGTTGTTGTTTTGAAGTAGGGTCTCGCTCTAGCCCAGGCTGACCTGGAATTCACTATGTAGTCTCAGGGTGGCCTCAAACTCACAACTGTCCTCCTACCTCTACCTCCCAAGTGCTGAGATTAAAGCTGTGCACCACTATGCCCAGCTCTGTTTTTTATTTATTTATTTATTTATTTATTTATTTATTTATTTATTTAAGGTAGGGTCTCATTCTAGCCCAGGCTTACCTGGAAACACACTACCACTACTACTACTGTCTTTCATTTTATTATTTTATTTTATTTATTTGAGAGGGAGAGAGAGAGAGAAAGAGAAAGAGCACATGAATGAGAATGAATGGGCACACCAGGACCTTCAGCCACTGCAAATGAACTTCAGACACATGCGCCACCTTGTGCATCTGCCTTACGTGGGTCCTGGAGAATTGAACCTGGTCCTTTGGCTTTGCAGGCAAATGTCTCAAACTGCTAAGCCATCTCTCCAGCTCATCTTTTTTAAAGTGATATCTGTGACTAATGACCTCCTATGTCACTGATTGGGGTTGTTAAACCAGACAGGGTTGCTAAATCCAGAGTCCTAGGCATGTTTGTGGAAATTCCATTATTTTAGTAGAGGTTCACTAATCAGCAATCTTTAAATTTCATCCTTTACTGAGTTTACTTTACTTCCATATGTTTGCACAGCAGAGACTGTTAGATGCTTGGGAAAGCCAGCACTTCCTCATCTGTGTGCTGTGCAAATTTATCATAAAAGGAATGCCATGCTAGGTGTGAAAGCACACACTTAGTCTCAACACACACTATAGGCTTGTTACATGAAGCTAGCTGAGTTCTATGAGATGGCCTGCTGGTATGTGAGACACAGCAAACTCCAGCATCTGCAAGCATGAATCACCAGAGCTCCAGCTACTCTCCCACACCTTAGGGCTGGATTCAAAAGCCACCCCTAGTGACTGACTACTTCTCCAATAGGGCTTTGCCCACTGGACACTCAAGGTTCAAACCTGAGTCTTTGGGCTACACATTTAAATGACTACATAGGACAAATATGATTTATATCCAGGACAGGATAAACTGGGACAATATGAGATTTTTCTCATGCTACTCAACTTAAGAGTTAGAAATTATGTCTGGAATTTTCTGTTTAATTTCTGTATGCCCCCCCCCCCCAAGGTAGGGTCTTGCTTTAGCCTCAGCTGACCTAGAATTCATTATGTAGTCTCAGATGGCCTTGAACTTGTGGCGAACCTCTGGCCTTCCAAGTGTTGAGATTAAAGGCATGCACCACCATGCCCGGCCTACTTAATATTTTTGGATTTAATATTTTGGATGGTTACTTGTGCGTAACTGAAAACAGAAATCTCATTAAGGGGCAGAACATTGTACTTGAAACTGGGTAATGTACAAAGAACACAAATTTATTTCTCAGTGTTCTTAAGGCTAGGAAGTCCAGCATCTACATGCTGACATCTAGGAGGACCTTGTACTGCATGCTAGCATGGCAAAGGATGGATGGTAAAGAGAATGAAGCCATTGCTGCAGTCAGTGCTCCCTCCCTTCCCCCCTCCCTACCTCCCCCTCGGTTTTTCAAGGTAGGGTCTTACTTCTAGCCCAGGCTCACCTGGAATTCACTATGTAGTCTCAGGGTAGCCTCGAACTCACGGCCACCCTCCTACCTCTGCCTCCCAAGTGCTGGGATTAAAAGCGTGCCACCATGTTCAGCCTGTAGTCCTTTCTTATCATGACTAATCCATCCCTGAGGGTACCATTATGATCTAAAACCTCCTGAATGTGCCTCCTCTGTCTGTAGTGTTGAGGATTAAGTTTCCAAAGCATGAGTTTTGGGGAACACATTTAGACTCTAGCAATATGCATTCACAGTTATGGAGGGAAGGATGTCAGGTTGTTCATGGTCTGAGGGGTGATAATATGCACTTGTCTTCACTTGGTATTTCATATTTTTTTCATCCATTGTGGGTTTTTTCCCTTCTTTTAAATTAATCTTATATGGGACTAAGTGGAGATGGCTCAACAGGTCAAGGTGCTTGCTTGCAAAGTGCGCTGGTCCAGATTCCCCAGCACTCGCCTAAAACCAGGTGCCAAAACTGGCACATGTTCTTGGCGTTCATTTGCAGTAGCATGGAGTCCTGATGCTTGTGCGTGCGCACATGCATGCACACAAGCACATGCACACACATATTATTACAAATGCACACCACAACGAAGAAACATTAAAGGAGGTTTCAGCTGCAAGTATATTGTCACGATGCTTTGTATTTTTCATAAACTTCACCTGATTTTGTTCATTAGTCTTCCGAAGACTATTTTTTCAGGATTACACCATGCCCAGCATTTGTTCCATCTCCTTCCTTCCAGCGTTTGGCTGTGTCTCTTTGAATCTGAAGCTTGGCAGGGTGTCTCCTGTACTGTCCCAGGTGCTCTTTGAGTCCCAAATCGTTGGTTCTTCCTGTGGACTTGTGGTTTAGTGTGGAGGCTCTGCTGTCTGCCTTAGTTCGTTTGCTTTGTTTGTTTGATCTGTGTTCGTTTGTTTGCTTTTTTTGAGACAGGGACTCATTATGTAGCCCAGACTAGCGTGGAAATCGGTATGTAGATCAGGCTGGTTGGAGCCATGGAGATCCTGCCTCTGCTTTCCAAGTGCTGAGATTACAGATGTGTTCCCTAATGCCCCCTCTGCCATTTTTCATTGTGCGGCCTTGGGCAGGTTACATAACTGTTCTGCTTCAGTTTCCTCATTCAGAAGGTAGACACAGCGTATCCATAATCTGATTGATGGCAGCCGTGCCGCAGAGCCGTGCAGATGCACCACGTGAGCGCCGCCCGGGTGCTCGGGACAGTGTCCGATGCAGGGGAAGGGACACGAGAAGCTATGCTTGTCTGTACAAACGTTGTCATTTAGGATCAACTCTTGTTTCTAGAACCTTTATAAGCTGTATCTTATTTTTACTAGCTTCAAGCTATGAAATCTAGTGTTAGTTATCATGTCTTCCCTAGAGTATTATGCGCTGTTTGGCATCTGACTTAACTCTTAAAAATCTCTGGTGCCTCATGGATGTACATGATTCTTCTTGAGCTGTCTGGACCACTTAGACGTTACATGCATCTCTAGACTTTGTTAATTCAATTGATTTCTTCTAACCAGGGTCGGCATGAATGCATTAGTACCAGGAATGTATAAGTTAACACGTGGGGAGAGCCAGGGATATAGCACCTTTGGATGCTGAGAGGCCTGACCAGTGACAGAAGCACGGGTGTGATGGAAGGCCCTGTTGGAAACGCTACCCTGATGCAGTCCATTCCCACTAGCCCATGCTGGAAGCCAGCCAAATGTCCCTGGATCTTCAGGCTAAAGAAGCTGGAAATACAGATTGTGAATGGATTTCCAGACAAAGCGGTCTGTTTTGAATGTCTTCATTTGAAGGGCTTTGTTGTTGCTTTATGGAAGAATGCCAGAACTGGCCTTCAGAGCTCCATTGTGATTTTCATTACATGGAGGCTTACAGAACCTTCAGCGTTGCTCTTTACACGAGACTCCGCAGACTGCACAGTGCACGTCGGTGGTGCCTAGTTAATGTAGACGTGGGTCAGTGGCCTTCTGCAGCTACAAGTTGTAAGCTTGCTTCTGCCTATGGAGCAATTTGTCTGCTCTCCGTAGAGATCATTTTTATCTGTCAGGGGAGTTGAGAAGTGATTTCTTTCTGGTCCCCCTTTTTCAGAATGAATGAATTGCTAAACTTTGAATTCCTTCATTGGGTGAATCATTGTGTCCAGAATTTAGCTGTGCATTTTCAAAGATTGCTTTCAGCCACTGCAAACCTGAAAAACAGTCAGTGGTTGCTAAGAGACAAGCTGCTCAAGTGTCCCCTTGACATGCGCGCTGCGGAGCTTGCCGTTCAGCAGTTGGGTCTTCACATTCAAGGCTGTCCGCAGCCTAAGGTGGCATAATTACCGTGCAGATTCTGCAAATCACTAAGCCTGTCCTTAAAAGTGACCTTTTGTTATTGTTTTTGAAAACGCTAGACAAATTGAGCAAAAATCAAGCTGTTAAAAATTTTTTTCTGACCTGAAGTCAATTTCACAAGGCCTGGAATCTCAACTCTAGTAGAAAGAAATTTTCCAAACAAATTCCTTGAGTATGACAGAATGTTAATATTTTATTTATTTATTTGGGGGAGAGGTATATATATATATATATGTGTGTGTGTGTGTGTGTGTGTGTGTGTAAATACACATATGTATATGTATATATATACACACATATGTATATATATATATACACACACACACACATATATATGAGGGAGAGGGAGAGAAGGAGGGGAAAGGTCATGCCGGGGCCTTTATCTAGCCACTGTACATGAAGTCTAGACACATGTCCCACCTTGTGCATCTGGCTTTACATGGGTACTAGGGAATTGAACCTGAGTCCTTTGGCTCTGCTGGCAGGTGGGTTACTCAGTAAGCCATCTCTCCAGCCTCAAGTATGACAAAATGTTTACATTTGTCTCTGAGTCTACAGCAAATAAAACCCTAGAGAATTTAGCTGGAGTCTTACGATGTCACATTGCCAACTAACATAAACCACCTCATCCCTTACCCTATCTTGCCTAATATTTAATTCAAAACCCTTAAGCACTGTTTGTAACCTGTCCGCCTGCTGTGGTGGGTGGGTTCCATTCCAGTGCCACAGCATTTCCAGTGACACATACATGACTGGTGGGCTGGTAGCTTTCAGTTTTAGGTCCTGGAGACATAGTGGGGAAAAAAAGGGCTGAGGAGGTAGCTCAGTGGGTAAGAACACTTGCTGCCTAAGCATGAGGACCTGAGTTTGAGCCGCAGCACGCATGTAAAAGCTGGATATGACCACATGCCTGTAATCCTGGGAATAGGGTGAGGAGCTAGGAAGATAGACAACTATTGGGGTACAGCACAAGCTCCAGATATAGAGACTCTTATAAGATTTTCTTCAAGCAGGTAGAATGCTTAGAGGGGAAAAATGGACTTCTCTAGTTTGTGGAAAGAATGACCACCATTAGGAGAAAATGCAGTCAGATACAGACTGCATTTTGTTTGGTAAGCTTTTTTTTTTTTTTTAAAGTTTTTTTGAGGTAGGGTCTTGCTCTAGCTCAGGCTGATCTGGAATTCACTATGTAGTCTTAGGTTGGCATTGAACTCACAGCAATCCTCCTACCTCAACCTCCTGAGTGCTGGAATTAAAGTATGTATCATCATACTTGGCTGAACTGGTAAACTTTGATAACCAGTGCACTGATCATTTGGAGTGTTCCCTGAGTCCTTAAGAATTCGAAGAATGAAATCCATAGACCAGAGGGAATGGTTTTATCATGGTTTAAAGCTTTAGGATTTGGTCTTCAGAACACAAAAGAAGGAAGCAAGGTGGAGCTCTTGCCTAGGAATGGAAGAGAGGGTTTCAGAGGCCTCCTGAGGGAAGAAGGCAGAGCTCCTGCCCTGAAGGACAAGAGGAGGTTTGAGAAGCCCACCCTAAGACTCAGGTTGTGGATTTTCATGAGCCGCAGATGGGCAACTGTTTAGCCTATCTAGTCCTGGTGTGTGTATCTCTTTGCAGGAATCTTAACTGTCTACAAAGGGAGTGGAAGGACTCCCTAAAGGGGCAAGATAAGGAAAGGCCAGATCCCTCTCATCTCCTTCCTTCCCTCCCCCCCTCCCTCCCTCTCTCCCTTACCCCCTTCTGTCTGTCTGTCTGTCTGTCTCTGTCACTCTTACTTGAGACAGAGAGAATAAGTCAGAGACTGGGAAATCCAGGGCTTTCATCTGCTCATTTGCACTCCAGATGTGTGTGCCCCCTTGTGCACATATACAACATTGCATGCTTGCATCACTGTGTGTCTGGTTTATGTGGGGCCTGGAGATTTGAACATGAGTCCTTAGGCTTTGCATGCAAGCACCTTAACTGCTAAGCCATCTCTCTAGCCCTCTTTCTTTTTTAAATATTCATTTATTTATTTCAGAATGAGGGGAGAGAGAATATTGTCATGCCAGGGCCTCCATTCACTGCAAACTCCACATGCATGTGCCACCTTGTGCATCTGGCTTATATGGGTACTGGGGAATTGAACCTGGGTTCTTAGGTTTTGTAGGACAGCACCTTAACAGTTGAGCCATCTCTCCAGCTCCTCTCTGACATTTCTGATGTGTAGTAAAGTGTTTTCCCTTATAGGCCCTAGCACAATTCCTGCACTTACCCAAGAGAAGCCTATTCATTTTGGAGTCTGTCATCCCTAGGCTTCCTAGCTAATTTCTGCCTTCTATCAGTTGTACTGGTTTATTGGAGTTCCATTATGGACTCTCTGCTCCCTACTGAGGACTGAACCCAGGGTTAGGCAAGTACTCTGCCACTGAGCTTCCTCTCTAGGCTTGTTCTTAGATTGGTGTTAGGAAGAGACTCTGCTTTTGGGTAGCAGAATAACCAATGTTCCTAACAAAGCGAGAAATGTGGAGATTTTTTTTAGTGTTTTCTTATTAAACAAAATACAAAGATTTATTGTATTTATTTGAGAGTGACATACACAGAGGCAGAGAGAGAGAGAGAGAGAGAGAGAGAGGGAGAGAGAAAGAGAAACAGAAAGAGAAAGAGAAAGAGAAAGAGAAAGAGAAAGAGAAAGAGAAAGAGAAAGGACACGCCAGGGCCTCTAGCTACTGCCAATGTACTGCAGAAGCATGCACCGCCTTGTGCATCTGGCTTACGTGTGTCATGGGGAATTGACCCTTGAATGGGGGTCCTTAGGCTTCACAAGCAAGCACTTAACCACTAAGCCATCTCTCCAGCCTGATGTGGTGATTTTTTTTTTAAATGTTTTATTTATTTATTTGAGAGCGACAGACACAGAGAGAAAGACAGATAGAGGGAGAGAGAGAGAATGGGCGCGCCAGGGCTTCCAGCCTCTGCAAACGAATTCCAGACGTGTGCGCCCCCTTATGCATCTGGCTAACGTGGGACCTGGGGAACCGAGCCTCGAACCGGGGTCCTTAGGCTTCACAGGCAAGCGCTTAACCGCTAAGCCATCTCTCCAGCCCTGATGTGGTGATTTTGATACAGGAACATGGGGTGTCATTGAGAGCAACAGGTTCTTCCTCTGCTTTTGGGTGAGCTTTTTCAACTCAGGAGTTATGGTGATAGACACTCAGGATCACAGAAAACTTCTTCCAAGTGAGCGCCGTCTGGGTTCTTGTCTTCTGAATTTGATGGATGAAATCAGGCCACAGAGGGTGAAGTATGCAAAGGCTTTATTGTAAGTTTAAGAGAAGAGAAGAAGGCTGAGCTCCTGTGTTGCAGGAGGGGTCCTCTGAAATGTACATTTAAGGAAAAATAATAAAGCAGAAAGCTCCAGAGTTGGGAGGGATCCAAGCTGGTAATCTACATGATGACTAGACTAAAATTGGAGTATCTCACCTTGGGGTACATGAGGTGTTGAGTTGGGATGAGCTTTTCTGGGTAAGTTTAAATGTATATAGAAGAATGTGATCAGTTGATGGGTCAGGAAGAAGAGCAGCATGTTGGATGAGGACATGAGCTGCCAGCGCAGTTCCTTATCGTGTCTAGTTTCCAGGAAAGGGTAACTCCCTTTGGGAAAAGAGCTAAAGAAAACCTGACCCTCCTTTTATTCCTCACATGACATCATAAAATGATCAAATGTGGGGCTGGACAGATGGCTTAGCGATTAAGGCTTTTGCCTCCAAAGCCAAAGGCTCCTGGTTTGATTCTCCGGACCCACGTAAGCCAGATGCACAAGGGGGTGCACACATTTGGACTTTGTTTGCAGTGGCTAGAGCTCCTGGAGTGCCCATTCTCTCTCAAATAAATAAATAAAATATATTTTAAAAATGGTCATATGTATTCTGTAAAGCAGGAGAAAAATTATTGGCTGTTATAGTTCATCTCTTTTTCTTGCATTTGTGACTCTGAAATTACTAAAGTTAGGGGCCTGATAATGCATTTTCTTTTAGAACCTAATGAAAAAAAAATTAAAAATATTTATTTACTTGAGAGAGAAAGAGGCAGGGAGAGAGAGAGGGAGAGAGAAAGAATGGGTGTGCTAGAACCTCTCACCTTTGCAAAGAGCTCCAGACACATGTGCCACCTTGTGCATCTGGCTTTACATGGATACTGGGGGATTGAACCCTGGACCTTTGGCATTGCTCTCAAGCATCTTAACTGCTTAGCCATATCCTGCCTGAAAAATATAGCAATTTTTGCTTAATTACAGGATTGTTAAACTCTTAAGATTAATGTTACATAAGCATAGTTGATTCAAGTTTTACTAACGCCCCCTCAAACTTCCTATTATGTTGGTCACAAATTACTCATGAAGCCCTTTTGCAACACTTAAAAATAGACACCAAAATTTTAAAAATAGAACATAAAAGGTTAGTCATTTCCATTAACAAGGAATGGATTGGGTAGGTTAGATATCTTTTTTTTTTTTTTTTTTTTTTTGGTTTTCCAAGGTAGGGTCTCGCTCTAGCTCAGGCTGACCTGGAATTCACTATGGAGTCTCAGGGTGGCCTCGAATTCATGGTGATCCTCCTACCTCTGTCTCTGGAGTGCTGGGATTAAAGGTGTGCACCACCATGCCCAGCTCTCTTTTGTCATTTTGAACAAATCCTACATAAGAAATCTCAGGCAGACTTAGTATTTCTTTTTGTTTGTTCGTTTATTTTCTTTGGCTAGAGGCCCTAGCATGCTCATTTAAAGAGGCAGATAGAGAGAGCGAGAGAATTCACATGTCACGGACTCTAGCCATTGCAAACGAACTCCAGATGTGTGCACTGCCATGTGTAGCTGTCTTATGTGGGTCCTGGGGAATGAACCTGGGTCCTTAGGCTTCACAGGCAAGTGCCTTAACCACTAAACCATCTCTCCATCCCTGAGATTTCTTTCTTTCCCTCTCCCTTTCCCCTTTTCCATTTCTTGGGGGGGGGTACAGTTAGGGTGACTGGACCCCTGAAGATGAAAAGGGCAGGAAAGTTTGTACTTGTTAGATGATCTGACTTCTTATCCCTTGCCTTGTTTGGACCTGTTTTAACACAATCTGGACCCTCCTGGGAGAGCGGTCTGTCATAGGATTTAAACATTGTGACTGGTCAAGTTCAGCCCCTGGAACTTGGTGCTAGAGCTAGCCTGTTCCTGAGACAGCCTCTAGTCCTAACCAACTAGCTGTCCCTCTGGTTCAGCTGAGCTGGAAGACAGCCCACCCCCATAAGGCCATAATCACCTTTGCAAGGGGAGGCTGGCTTTCTGAACATATGGGACTTCTAGCTTGGGTGACTTTTCCCTGGGCCCAGGCCCACCTGGAAGGGCCCCTAGCCTTTACTCCCCACATGGGCTCCTTATTCCCTCCAGCTCCCCATATGGCTGGAGCTCCTTGAATTCTCTTTTCATGCTTCTTTCCAGGCCTTCCACGTGGGGTCTCTAGCTACCTGGGTGCCTTTCCTTGGCTCTACTTCCCTCAATAAATAAAGTAATTTAATAATTATCCTTTTCAGTCCTTTTTATTCAATTTTTTAATTAAAATTAGAAGCAGACCTACGGTTTGGGGTGCAAGGACTTTCCTGGACCCTTAGCGCTTAGTTACATTTCTCCCTTTCCCCTCCCTTCTTCTCCCGTCCCTTTCCCTCCCCTCCTCTGGTAGCGTCTTGTTCTAGCCCAGGCTGACCTGGAATTCAAGTAAATTGTTAACTAACTTGTTGCTATCCTTAGGGAATTCCAGGTTTGTTTAACACTGTATACCCAGTGTGATGGCTTGATTCAGATGTCCTCCATAAACTCATGCATTCTGAATGCTAGGTCCCAGCTGATGGCAGTTTGGGAATTGGAGCCTCCTGAAGGTGGTGCATTGTTGAGGGCTGGCTTGTGGGCATTATAGCCAGCCTCCCCTCCAGTGGTTAGCACATACTGCTGCTGCTGCTGTTCACCTGCTTGTGCCATATTTCCCCTGCCATCATGAAGGAGGTTGGCTGCTCATAAGGGCAGGTACTTTTAAGTGTGCCACAAACACATGACTATGGGTTGGGTGTGGTTTAGATGTCCCTCAAGGGTCATTGTGATTGGAGGCTTAGTCTCAGAGTGGCAGCTTGGGGAAGTGATATAAAAACCTTTAAGATGGGGCTGGAGAGATGGCTTAGTGGTTAAGTGCTTGCCTGTGAAGCCTAAGGACCCCAGTTCAAGGCTCGCTTCCCCAGAACCCACGTTAGCCAGATGCACAAGGGGGCGCACGCGTCTGGAGTTCGTTTGCAGAGGCTGGAGGCCCCGGCGCACCCATTCTTCTCTCTCTCTAATCTGCCTCTTTCTCTCTCTCTCTCTCTCTCTCTGTCACTTTGAAATAAATAAAAAAGAGACTCCACTAAAAAAAAAAAAAAAAAAAAAAAAAAGCAACTTTTAATTTGTGGGGCCCCGTATGAAGTCCTTAGGCCTTTTGGGGTGTGCTCTTGGGAAAGATTCTCTCTGTGTTCCTGGTCAGTGATGTAATCATCTGCTTGTCTTTAGTTGATAGTTATACCATAAGGTGATGCACTCAGGAGATGGCCCTTACCACAGAACTGTGTTCTTTGTGTCATTTGGACTTTCAGCCTTCAAAATGGGACTGAAACAATTTCTTTTTCATAAGTTAACTATTTTGCTATAGTGACAAAAAGCTGACTGATACACTCATCCCACTCTTAACTCTGTATCCTCTCCCTCCCTCCCTTCCCCCAACCCATCCCTTCCTTCTTCCCCTTCCTCCCCTCCCCCACCCCTTCCTCCCCCATCCGTCCATCCCTCCCTTCCTCTCCTTGCCTCCCTGGGATGGATGTCACTTTCCCTGGAAGTCTTCTCTGTCACTGCACTTCTTCCAAATAGAGGAGAGTGGTCAGTTATGCATCAATGCAACATCCCTGACCATTCCTGCTGCTTATTCTCTCTCTCTTTAAAAGTTTATTTTTAGTTAATTATTTGAGAGAGAGAGGGAGAGAGAGAGGCAGATAGGTATAGGCATGCCAGGGCCTCCAGCTGCTACAAATGAGCTCTAGGTGTATGCGCCACCCTGTGCATCTGGCTTACATGGCTCCTGGGAATTGAGCCTAGGTTCTTTGGCTTTTCAGGCAAATGCCTTAACCACTAAGCCATCTCTCCAGTCCTTGCTACTTATTCTCATGCACCCACCATTCAACCACACTCTGTGAAACCAGATTGGGTCTGACTTGATCATTGTATCCTTGGCACCTTGTCCCCTGGCTGGCTCGGAATAGGCATACAACAAATATTTACTCAGGACATCCGTAGATGGGTAAGAGATGGTAGGCATTGTGAAGCCAGAAACTGAGTGCTGCTGTCTCACTGCCAAGTTGTCATTAGGAGTCATTTCTGTATTTTTTTTTTTTTTTTTTTTTTTTTTTGAGAATGAGGGTAGCTTGCATCTTATGCTCTTGAGGTATTTTGGTCTGAAAGACAAGTTTTTGTTCTATTGCAGTGATGGTGTATGTGTTAAAACTCAGTAGCACTCAAATCAGTTTCCAAGTTTATTCTTTATTTAAATTTATATATGTATACATTTGAGAGAGAAAGGCGGGGTGAGGGAGGAGAGGGAGAATGGGTACACCAGGGCCTCCAGCCACTGCAAACGAACTCCAGATGCATGTGCACCTGGCTTATGTAGGTCCTGGTGAATCAAACCAGGATCCTTTGGCTTTGTAGGCACATGCCTTAACTGGTAAGTCATCCCTCCAGCCCCCAAGTTTATTCTTTGTTTTATTTTTATTATTGACAACTTCCATAATTACAGACAATAAATAAACCATAATTCCCATCCCCCTCCCTTTCCCCTCTACAGCTTCATTCTTCATCATATTTCTCCTCCTCTCAGTCAGCCTCTCTGATTTTGATGTCATCATGTTTTCCTCCTATTATGATGGTCTTGTGTAGACAGTGCCAGGCCCTGTGAGTCAGGGATAGCCAGGCCGTTTTGTGTCTGGAAGAGTGTGTTGTAAGCGGTCCTACCCTTCCTTTGGCTCTTACATTCTTCCTGCTACCTCTTCTGCAATGGACCCTGAGCCTTGGAAGGTGTGATAGAGATGTTTCAGTGCTGAGCACTCCTCTGTCACTTCTCAGCACTACCAAGCTTTTTCTTCACCTGGAGAAACTTGCCAACTGTTAATTTTAAAAAGTAGCAGATTATAGCTGGGTGTGGTGGCACATACCTTTAATCCCAGCACTTGGGTGGATGCAAGAGCTCTGTGATTTCAAAGGCCAGCCAGAACTACAGGGTGAGTTCCAGGTCAGCCTAGGTTGGAGTGAAATCCTACCTTGACAAAGCAAACAAAAAATAATAAATAAATAAAAAGTAGCAGATTAATTGAGTTATAATTTATATAACATAAAGTCACTCTTTTGAAGTTTATAAATGAGTTTTTTTTGTTTGTTTGTTTGTTTGTTTTTTTTTGCCGAGGCTGACCTGGAATTCACTGTGTACTCTCAGGATGGCCTTGAACTCACGGCAGTCCTCCTACCTCTGCCTCCTAAGTGCTGGGATTAAAGGCGTGCACCACCATGCCTGGCTTCAAGTGAGTATTTTTTTTTTTTTTTTTTTTTTGGTTTTTTCGAGGTAGGGTCTCACTCTGGTCCAGGCTGACCTGGAATTAACTCTGTAGTCTCAGGGTGGCCTTGAACTCATGGCGATCCTCCTACCTCTGCCTCCCGAGTGCTGGGATTAAAGGCGTGCGCCACCACACCCGGCTAAGTGAGTATTTTTAATGTATTTACAGAACTTTAATTTTTTTATAGACCAGCAGGTAACAATGGACCAGAAGACATTCTAACAAACCAAGCAATTAGAAGGGACTCGCAGGAAATAGAATTGTATCATCCCTCAAAGAAACCCACACTCATTAGTAATCATTCCTGAGCATCTACTTTTATCTCTGCACTGCATTTACGTGTTTTGGGTAGTTCATATAAGTGGAATCAGACTTCATATGTATGGCCTTTGTGGCATTAGCATGCCGTTTGGAAGCTTGCCCATACTGTCGGACATTGGAACACAGTACTTCGTTACCTTTCAAGGCTGAGTGATACCCCATTGCCTCGCGTTTTGTGTTTGTCTTCATCACATGGTATACATGTGGGTTCTTTCACTTTGGGACTGTTTGTCAGTATTGCTACTGTAACGTTCATGCACATGTTTTTCTATGGACATGGGACTTTGGTTCTTGGTTGTATAATTAGGAGTTAGAATTGTTAATGGTTTCACTAATGGTGGAACTGCCAAACAGTTTTATATTCTTGCCAACACTGTATGTATGTAGTCTTCAGTTTATTCACATTTTTAAAAAATTTTATTTTTTAAAACTTATTTGAGAGAGAGAGAGAAAGAAGGAGGGAGGGAGGGAGGGAAGGAGGAAGAGAGAAAGAGAATGGACATGCCAGGGTCTTCAGCCACTGTAAAAAACTCCATACACATGTGTCACTTTGTGCATCTGGCTTACGTGGGTCCTGGCACATAACCTGGCAGCTAAGCCATCTCTTCAGCCCACTTTTTTTTTTTTTTTTTAAGGTAGCGTCTCACTCTAGTTCAGGTTGAACTGGATTCACTATGCAATCTCAAGGTGGACTAGAACTCTCTGCAATCCTCCTTCCTACCTCTGCCTCTTGAGTGCTGGGATTAAAGTCGTGTGCCACCATGCCCAACTTATTCACGTGTTTGCCAATGCTCTTCACTGTGCAGCCTAGGCTGAATGCACAATCCTCCTGCCTCTACCTCCCGAGTGCTGGTGGCATTTGAGAGCGGCAGAGAGAAAGAAAGAGGGAGGGAGGGAGGGAGGGAGAGAGAGAGAGAGAATGGGCACGCCAGGGCCTCCAGCCACTGCAAATGAATTCCAGATGCATGCGCCCCTTGTGCATCTGGCTAACGTGGGTCCTGAGGAATCGAGCCTCAAACTGGTGTCCTTGGGCTTCAGAGGCAAGGGCTTAACCACTAAGCCATCTCTCCATCCCCATTTATTTATTTATTTGAGAGAGAGAAAGAACCAGAGAGAGAGAGAATGGATATGCCATTGCCTCTAGCCACTGTCGATGAACCCCAGAGGCATGTGCCATCTTGTGCATCTGGCTTACGTGGGAACTAGGGAATCGAACCTGGGTCCTTAGGCAAACCTTAACTGCCAAGCCATCTCTCCAGCACCATTTATTTATTTATTTTAATTATACAGAATATTAGATTTCATTATGACATCTTCATATATGCTTTTTTTTTTTTCTTTTTTTGGTCTTTTTGGGTTAGGGTCTCGCTCTAGCCCAGGTTGGCCTGGACTTCACTGTGTAGTCCCAGTGTGGCCTCGAACTCACTGCAATCCTACCTTTGCCTCCTGTGTGCTGCAATTAAAGGTGTGCGTCACCACACCCAGTTTGTGTATTTTGTCTGCAGTGGCCAGAGGCCCTGGCATGCCCATTCTCTCTCTGTCTGCCTTGTTCTCTTTCTTATTCTCATAAATAAATAAATAAATAAATTAATTAATTAATTAAGGAATCATATTCTCCCTCTCTTATTCCCCTCCCACTGTGTGGATCCTGACCTGGTCTACATTTATTGATTTTTGTTTTTTCATTGTAGGCTCTCACTCTAGCCCAGACTGACCCGAACTCACTCTGTTGCCCCAGGCTGGGCTTGAGCGCGCATTGATCCTCTTACCTCTGTCTCCTGAGTGTGCTGTTATCCTTGATGACCCAATGTGTTAGTTTCATTAGGGTTGCTCACTGGATACTGGTGTGGGGTTACTTACAGGAGCAAGGGCTCTGTACTAGGGATGGCAGCACTGGAGATATGTCTTTACTTCTCTAGAGACCATTAACTGCTCATAGGGACTTTGGGGAGAGGTGGGGCCTTGCTGTTCTCCCCTCTCATGACAGACAGGATGTTGTAATGTCCCTTTTGTTTACAGCCATCAAGTGAGTGAGTGCCTTTTTGTCTGATTTGCAGTTCTGTAACGATAACAAATTTGAGCCCCTTTCCTAGTGCTTTTTCACCATTTCTATACTTTCGTGGTGCTGTTTCTTTGTCCGTTTTTACACTGGGCTGTTGAATACAGTCATCATTCATCATATTTTGTGGACACTTTCCTGACACACTTTCTCCTGTTTGGTGGGCATCTTCCGGTTTCCTTTTTTTTAATCAGCTTTTAAAATTTTTATTTATTGATTTATTATTTTTTGGTTTTTCGAGGTAGAGTCTCCCTCTAGCCTAGGCTAACCTGAAATGCACTGTGCAATCTCAGGATGGCCTCGAACTGACAGTGATCCTCCTACCTCTGCTTCCAGAGTATTGGGATTAAAGGCATGTGTCACCACACCCAGCTATTTATTTATTACAGAGAGAGAGAGGGAGAGGGAGAGAGAGAGGGAGAATGTGGGCCTGCTGGGGCTTCCAGCCACTGCAAACGAACTCCAGATGCATGTGCCCTCTTGCGCATCTGACTTAAGTAGGTCCTGGGTAATTGTACCGAGGTCCTTTGGCTTTGCAGACAAGCACCTTAACTGCTAAGCCATCTCTCCAGCCCAGCATGTTTTTTTTTTTTTTTCAAGGTAGGGTTTCACTCTGGTCCAGGCTGACCTGGAATTCACTATGTAGTCTCAGGATGGCCTCGAACTCACGGCAATCCTCCTACCTGTGCTTCCCAAGTGCTGGGATTAAAGGCGTGCGCCACCATGCCCAGCCTTGCCCAGCATGTTTTTTAAAAATATTATTTATTTTTATGTATTTATTTGAGAGAGAGAGAAAGAGGCAGATAGAGAACTGGGCACATCAAGGCCTCCAGCCACTGCAAACAAACTCGGGACTCATGTGCCACCTTGTGCATCTGTCTTACGTGGGTCCTGATCTTCCCCTGTCTTGTTGGCAGAGGTGTTTTTGTTTTGGTGACGTCTTAACTTGTTTTTGTTTATTACTTGTGCTTTGCATGGAAGGCGGAGCAAAAGACCTGCCCCTTAACCTTGGGTTGTAAAGATTTGTTCTTAGGTTTTCACCTCACTGTTGTTTAATTTAGCTCTTTAGGATGACTATCCATTTTGAATAATTTGAATTTGTAGTATAAGGTAAAGATCCAGCTTCATTATTTTGCCTATGAATATTCAATTATTCCAGCACCATTGGTTGAAATGACTGTTTTTTCCATATTGAAATGCCGTGGCATTCCACGGAAAACCAGCTGATCATGAATTTTAAACACTTATTTTGGACTCTGAATTCTATTCTGTATGTCATCAAATGCCAATATCACACACTTTTAAAAATTAATTAATTTGTTGGGGTGGGGGGAGAAAGGGTACGCCAGGGCCTCTAGCCACTGCAAACAAGCTCCAAACTCGTGTGTCACCTTGTGCATCTGGCTTATGTGGATACTGGGGAATTGAACCTGGGAGTATCACACTCTTTTTTTTTTTGTTTGTTTTTTTGTTTTTTCTTTAAATTCTATTTATTTGTAAGCAGAGAGATAGAAGAGAGACAGAGAAGTATCACACTCTTGATCAATGTAGTTTTGTACACAATTCTGAAATCAAGATGTGTGAATCCCCTTCGCCCCCCCCCCCCCAAGATTGTTTTGGCTCTTCTGTATTACAAACAAGTAGTCATGTTTGCTTGACTGCAACCAGGACTCATTATGTAGCCTAGGCTGCCTCAGACACATGATCCTCCCGTCTCAGCCTCCTGAGCTTTAAAAAATAACCTCAGAAAATCAATTTGTGTGAGACCAAGTTAGCTGGATCAAAAAAAAATTACTTATTTATTTGCATGCATAGAGAGCCAGACAAACAGAGAGAATGTTGTGCCAGGGCCTCCAGCTGCTGCAAACAAAGTCCAAGTGCATGTGCCACATTGTGCATCTGGCTTTATGTGGGTACTGGGGAATTGTACCTGGGTTTTTAGGTTTTGCAGGCAAGTGCCTTAATTGCTGAGCCATCTCCCCAGCCCACAGCTGCAATTTTTGAATGGAATTGAAGCAGATCTGTATTGTCTCCTGTCATTTGGTCTGAGACTGAGCATGTGCTATTGTCAGAATTCTATAAATTTAAACTACAAATGATCCCAAATTTTAAAAATATCATTCACGTGAAACATCATACAGAAATAATAAATGTTCACGTTGAGTATTTGCATAGTGAGCACACCCCCGAAACAAGAACTTACATCTAAACAGATAGCGTCGCCTGTGTCACTAGGGACAGCCAGTGCTTACTTTGATTTAGATTGTGTAATTTGCCCGTGTGTGTTGGTACAGCTGAAAGCCTGTGTGAGTGGGAGCCGAAGCTCTGGAGGTAACAGTACACCACTGAAGGTTGTGGACTTGAGACCTTGACTGTCTGGGTTCACAGTCTAGCTCTACTAATTACTAGCTATGGCACAGTGGACGAGTCACTTAAGCTTTCTGATCCTCACCTGTAAGTTGAGGAGAAACTACTTTATAGGAAGGGTTAAAATACTTAGACTACTTAGAAAAGTACTCAGTGATCACCACAGGTGTACGATGTGTTGACTGTTGTGTTGTGCTGTTGGCATTACTGTGTATCTCCTCACTGGAATAGACAGTGACTTAACTGACCTGTATTCTCCAAGTCTAACACTGTGCCCAGCATGTAACAGATACTCATTAACTTTTTGAGGGAGTAAGAAAGGAAGAGGGGGATTACAAATAATGAATCAGGGCTCCTGGAGAGATGGTTTAGTGCTTAAGGTGCTTGCCTGAGAAGCCTAAGGACCTAGGTTCAATTCTCCAGGTCCAATGTAAGCCAGGTGTACTAGGTGGCACTTGGTCTGGAGTTTGTTTGCAGAGGCTAGAGGCCCTAGCATGCTCATTCTCTCTCTTTTTCTCTCTGTCTCAAATAAAAATAACTTAAGGGCTGGAGAAATGGCTTAGCAATTAGGCGCTTGTCTGCAAAGTCAAAGGACCCAGGTTCTGTTCCTCAGGACCCACGTAAGCCAGATGTACAAGGTGGCACATGCATCTGGAGTTAGTTTGCAATGGCTGGAAGCCCTGGTGCACCCATTCTCTCCCTTTATCTGCCTGGTTGTCTCTCTGCCTTTCTCTCATACGTAAATAAATAAAAGTTTAAAAAATATTTTAAAATAAATTTTTAAAAATAATGAATGAACATTCCTAAATCTTTCCCTGAAACTACTTTTGACAGTTCTCCTGCCTTTTGTTTGCAACAGTTATTGGAGCTTTTCGACAGTGAAGACCCTCGGGAACGGGACTACTTAAAAACAGTCTTACATAGAATTTATGGCAAGTTTCTTGGTCTTAGAGCATTTATCCGAAAACAGATTAACAATATTTTTCTAAGGTAAGTGGAACGTTGGGGAGCAGGACACACAAGCTGATGGCTTTAAGAAGTATTACATAAACCTCTCCTGTTTGAACATAGTGTACTGACTTTATTCCCCTCTCCCTCCCCTCCCTTCAGGTTTGTTTATGAAACAGAACACTTCAACGGCGTAGCTGAGCTGCTGGAAATCTTAGGAAGGTAAGCACTTCTAGCAACTGCTCATTTCAGGTGAGTGTCATTCTGAGGGTTCCGCTCACATGAGCAGGAAGATGCTGACCTAGAGCTCTTGTTCTGTGCACACTGGGTCTGTTTTTGTAGCCCAGGGTGAGACCTGGAATTCACTGGAATTCACTGGAATTCAGGGGGCCTTGAACTCACAGAGACCCTTCTACCTCTGCTTCCCAAGGAGGCATGCACTACCACGCCTGGCTTCCATTGAGTATTATTTGTGCTTAGTATGTTTTCCAATTGATTCTAGAAGATTTGACTTCCTGTTCCCCTTGTTCCACACTTATGCACTACCAATTCCTCCAAAAGGAACACATAAAGTTGGTCCAGTTGTGGTCAGACCAGCTACACGAAACAAAGCATTGTGTTTCTTGTAGCTTGGCCTTCCCCACATATGCTCAGAACAGATTTATAATAAATGGAAAAGATGGCCATTTTCCACAGAGCTGTGTGCCCAGGTGGCATCCGACCAGCTGCTGCATGCAGTGGTGGAATGAATTGGAGACAGCTGGCGTGAGGGTTCCTACACACGAGGGAGCTCACCGAGCTGCCTGACGT
This sequence comes from Jaculus jaculus, assembly GCF_020740685.1. Taxonomy (NCBI): domain Eukaryota; kingdom Metazoa; phylum Chordata; class Mammalia; order Rodentia; family Dipodidae; genus Jaculus; species Jaculus jaculus. Next base: position 118,133,684 of record NC_059108.1, on the reverse strand, counting down.
GATTGCTTTAGTCTCTCCTCCAAATAAGAGGAGAAAAAGAAGGTGAAGCTTCCTAGTTTTGCTCAGTGACCTCCTAGAGGCTGGGCAGAGATCGCAAGAATGCAAAGAAATGATGCCTAGGGATAGAAATGGTTGTTTGTGGAAAGTTAGCCAGGAGGTGACTGTGGAGAAGGAAGGGAAAAAGTTTGGCTAAAAGTTTCGGAAAGCCATCTGACTAGTTGTAAAAGCAGAGGGACCTTTGTTAAGTGCTTATAAGCTAAGTTACTTCTTTTAAATGTCCCCACATCCTTCCTACTTAAAAGTGCTGTTGAAGTAACGAAACCATCTCGCGTCTGGTGGGTGTGCTTTAAGTCTACTTTAGTGTTGAGCTCTCTGCAGCTTCTGGGGTTCTGCTTTGGTTCAGGGAAGTTTGCAGAAAAGGGGGTCGGCAGAATGTAAGAGCCACAGAGTGGGAGGGAATATCCAGAGACATAGCCCTCCCCCAACAGTGACAGACTGCTGCTGTCACAACTCCATGGTGAATGCCAGCGATCCCACCCAGGAGGGCCCTCAGTGGAGTGGGGGCAGGGAGGAGGGAAATGACAGTGCTAATATATAATTAAGAAAAAAGACCTTGAATGTCACGGGTGGGTGGGGTGGGTGCCGGGTGACCTGGTGGTTCTAGGAGGCCCAGCCTGAGCTGGGCCCCAGCTAGGCCGGGCACTGACGAGGTCTCCTTCCCTTTGCCCTTAAGCACGGTGGAGGCTGGGCCCAGCTGGCAGGATGGGTAGGAGGCTATGATTATGTTTTTGGACAAATACGAACTCATTAGAAGTTACCCAGAGTCGCCAGGCATGGTGGTGCACGCTTTTAGTCCCAGCACTTGGAAGGCAGAGGTAGTAGCAGGATCACTGTGAGTTCGAGGCCACCCTGAAACTCCATAGTGAGTTCCAGGTAAACCTGGGCTAGAGTGGGACCCTACCTCAAAAAGCCAACAACTACAACAACAAGTTAAGGAGTGTCATAACAAGTGTGTCTGGTTTCGGGTGTTGGGATCCTCCGGCTAACCTTTGTCTTTTCTTTCCTCAGCATTATCAATGGCTTCGCTCTGCCTCTTAAAGCAGAGCACAAGCAGTTCCTGGTGAAAGTGTTGATCCCTTTGCACACCGTCAGGAGCCTGTCACTCTTCCATGCCCAGGTAGAGTGTTCAAGTACAGCTTGTTCTTCCTTTGAGCTAGGGTCTTTCTATGTGGCTCAGGATGGCCCTGAACATGCAGTGCTCTTGCTTTAGCCTTCTAGGTGCCGGGATTACAGGATTGAGCCACCACACCTGGCTAAAAATACAACTTTTGAAGCAAAATGAACAGTTTGTCCAGTTAGTGCTTCCCAGGATATTGTTTTCTCTTAATCTTAAAAGAGACATGGGGCTGGGGAGATGGCTTAGCAGTTAAGGCTTAAGGACCCATGTTCAACTCTCCGGGTCCCACATAAGCCAGAAGCACAGGTGACACAAGCACGCAGGGAAGCACATGGGCACATGCTGGTGAATGTGCTGGAGTTTGACTGCAGTGGCTGGAGGCCCTGGCATGCCAGTCCTCTCTCTCTTTAGCATAAAAAAAAAAGAGAGAGACATATTGTTGCAGTCCTATTCGCATTGCTGGTAGAAATCACCCAACCAAGAGCAGCTCCTGGGAAAAAGAGATTTATTTTGGCTTACAGGCTCAAGGGGAAGCTCCACGATGGCAGGGGAAAACGGTGGCATGAGCAGAGGGTGGACATCACCCTCTGGCCAACATAAGGTGGGACACAGCAACAGGAGGGTGTGCCAAACACTGACAAGGGGAAACTGGCTATAAAGCCCATAAGCCTGCCCCCAACAATACACTCCCTCCAGGAGGCATTAATTCCCAAATCTCCATCAGCTGGGAACCTAGCATTCACAACACCTAAGTTTATGGGGGACACCTGAATCAAACCACCACCCATATTAAAGGTTAAAATTCTTCCTCAGAGAGCTTGCTTAGAGGTTAAGGCACTTGTCTGTGAAGTCTCAGGACCCAGGTTTGATTCCCCAGTACTTGGTTAGCCAGATACACATGGTGGCACATGTGTCTGGAGTTTGTTTGGAGTGGCTAGAGGTCCTGGCCCATTCTCCTCCCCCGCCTCCCTCTCTCAAATAATAAATAACAATTTAAAGAAAACTTTAAAAAAATCCTCAAAAAAGAAAATGGTATGAATTTTTTCCTATGCCCAGAAGAATCATGGGGATTTAAAAGGTAGGAGTGAACTTTGTGTAGTCTAGTTTCACAGCAGTTTGGACAATTTGCCCAAGTTCACAATATCACCTGCTTAAGAGACTACCTGTAGTAGGTGGTTCGTGGACTCTTGAGGTTGATGCCTTTGGGTGCTGTGTTCTTGAACATGTGTGTAATCCTGCCTCACTTAGCGTTGGGCTCTTCTACCTTCCCACCTCTTCCTCACTCTGCACACGCAGATGAGTTCTCATAAGTAAACACGCCTATTGGTGTTTGCACTTGTTTTTAAAAATTTTTATTTTATTTTGGTTTTTCAAGGTAGCATTTCACTCTAGCTCACGCTGACCTGGAATTCACTATGTAGTCTCAGGGTGGCCTCGAACTCACTGCAATCCTCCTACCTCTGCCTCCTGAGTGCTGGGATTAAAGGTGTGTGCCACCATGCCTGGCTAAGCCTTCATTGCTTTAAAAATCACATCTTATTAGACGTGGTAGCTTACGCCTATAATCCCAACATTTGGGAGGCTGAGGTAGGATTCTGTCAAGAGGCCAAACTGTGCTATAGCATGACACTCTTCAAAAACAACAAAATAAATTAATAATAGTAAAAATCAGATCCTGTCTTGTCTCTACTATTCTTTCTTTCTTTCTTTCTTTCTTTTTTTTTTCAGGGTAGGGTCTCACTCTAGCTCAGGCTGACCTGGAATTCATTACGTAGCCTCAGGGTGTCCTCGAGCTCCTGGTGATCGTCCTACCTCTGCCTCCCAAGTGCTGGGATTAAAAGCATGCACCACCATGCCCGGCCTATTATTTTTTTTTATGTTTTGTTTTGTTTTTGAGGTAGGGTCTCACCGTATAGCTCAGGCTGACCTGGAATTCACTATGTAGTCTCAGGGTGGCCTTGACCTCACAGCAACCCTCCTCTCTCTGCCTCCCGAGTATTGGGATTAAAGTTGTGTGCCACCATGCCTAGCTTCTTTTTTAAATTAAAAAAAAAAATTTTTTTTTATTTTTTATTTATGAGAGAGAAAGAATTGGCATGCTAGGGCCTCTAGCTGTGGCAAACAAACTCCAGGTGCATGTACCATGTACCTCTGGCTTACCTGAGTCTTGGGGAATCAAACTGGGGTCCTTTGGCTTTGCAGGCAAATACCTTACCATTCTCCAGCCTTCATTATCATTTCTGTATTGAACATTGCATTGCATGGTAATCAACTCACTAGAAGGCAGATAATTGACATAGAAGTATTTCTTTCATTTTTGTTTTTTAAGTTTCTCAAGACTCTGCCTCCCTCCTCTCACCAATGGCAGTGTTTACATGAAAATGTAACACATTTTTCTAAGCAGTGTTCTTTAAATGTGAAATTCTCTGTTTCGAGGAAAAATTAGTTCATGTTTCTAATTTAGAACACCATCTAAATGTTGGTGTTTGTGAGGGGGGATTTCTTATTCAGGAATCTTTAATACCCCCGCCCTGCCCCTACCCTTTTTATTTTTTTTGTGCAAGCCTTGCCTTTGGTTTTTGTAATGGGATACCATATTTCCTGATCATTTAAGAAAATTTTGTTTAGGGAGCTGGAGAGAGGGCTCAGCTATTAAAGATGCTTACTTGCAAAGTCTTATGACCCAGGTTTGATTCCCAGTATCCATGTAATAAAGCCCATTGCACCAAGTGACACGTGGACCTGGAGTTCGTTTGCAGTGGCTGGAGGCCCTGGAACATTTATTTCCTTTCTGTCTCCCTGTCCCTCCATTGTCTGTCTGTCTGTCTGTCTGTCTGTCTGTCTGTCTGTCTATCTATCTATCTATCTATCTATCTATCTATCTATATATATATATATATATAAATTCTATTTAGACATAGAGTTCTGACCATGGCGGGAATAATCTTTGATGAGCTGTGGGCACCCCTCCAGGTAGTCAGCTGGGTGATTGGAAAGTACTGCTTCTCCTGTACTCCTTGCCTGGAAGCCCAGGACTCGATGCTCATGAAGACCGAGTGGACGCCTAGGAGATGCACAGCCCAGATTGCACCTAAATGAGATGGGGCTGAAGGCGTCTCAGTGCCCTACTCACTAGTTGCAGATTTCATGTCTCCGTACTCTGGGAGAAAAAACATTCTCCCCAAATATCATTGCTGTCACTCTTTGGCTCAAACAAGCAGCTTTTAGCTTAGTATGGTGGCATGCGCCAGTACTCCCGACTACTCAGGCTGCTGAAGCAGGAAATCACTTAAGCTCAGAAGTTCAAAATGAGTCTGGGCAACACAGCCTGATCTTTCGATAAATAAACAATAAATAAGTGTAGTTTTTTATTTTGCTTTTTATGCTTTAAAATTTTTACTTGTTTATTGTTTTTTTGAGGTAGGGTCTTGCTCTAGCCAGGCTGAACTGGAATTCACTATGTAAACTCAGACTGGCCCTGAACTCACAGTGATCCTCCTACCTCTGCCTTCCAAGGGCTGAGATCAAACACATGATCTACTATACCTGGCTTAAAATTTTTTTTATTTTATTTATTAATTTGGGAGGGAAAGAGGCAGAGAAAGAAAAAAGAGTGGGCATGCCAGGGCATCCAGCCACTGCAAACAAATTCCAGATGCATGTGCCACCTTGTACATCTGGCTTATGTGGGTCCTAGGGAATCAAACCTTTTGGCTTTGCAGATAGGCACCTTAACTGCTAAGCCATCTCTCCCTCCCTCCCTCCCTCCCTCTCTCTCTCTCTCTCTCTCTCCAGACCCCCTCCCCTTTAAATGAGCATCAGAATATAGTGATTGGAAAATAAGAAGCAGGGGCTGGAAAGCTTTTGAGGAAGGTTTCATATTCTGTATTTGAGTTCTTACTGTAGAGTATATAGAATTTAAAATTTGATCTCTTTTGTTTGCTCAGTTGGCATATTGTATAGTCCAGTTTCTGGAGAAAGATCCTTCACTCACAGAACCAGTAAGTGTTTTTGTTGTTGTTTTCATAACTTGAGAAAAATTGCATTTGCTAAAAGTGTATTTGAAAAATTTAAATGCCACTTTTTAATTTTTTTTTTCATTTTAGGTTATTAGGGGGTTAATGAAATTTTGGCCTAAAACGTGCAGTCAAAAAGAGGTAAGACCTTAACATCAGAGAGTTTCTTGCTGATTGCCAGACATTAGGGTTAAACTTGTATAAAAATACATCTCTTTCCCTCTAAACCTTGTCTTGGAGTTGTCTGTCAGTTTTCTCATTTTACTGTGATCAAATTGGGAGCCGTTAAGTAGGCCACCCAAACAGAGAACACATGTCCCAAACTCTGATTACTGGCCTCTGTCTGCTGTGCTGTTTAGCCTGAGCTACCCCCAGCCACACCCCTCTCCTGTGTCCACTTACCTGGCTCCTTGGAGACCACCTTCTCAGCAGCACCCCAGCCACTGCATGGCACAGAGGGCTTGCTGTCAATTTGTTCTGTACCGGAGCAGCCTGCTCCAGGCAGTCCTGTTAACACATAGTGTGGGTGATGGCAGCCCGTCACTGGTCTGATTCTAAACTCAGAGAGACTGAGTACCGCTCAGTCTTGACAGATGGCAAGGTCTACAGAAACAACCTCTTCCTCAAATCAGCTTTGATTTCCCATAGTTTACTTTCCCATTGTTCATCTCAATGGAAAAGACGCGTGTTCTTCATATTTTAATTGTACACTTGATTTCCCCCCCAGTGATGTTTTCCATGAACAAGTGGGAAACTTTTTATTTCTCCATCTGTTTTCACTATATTTGGTACAGCTGAGCAGACCTACTAGATCTGGGTCCATTGTGTGACCTAAAAGCTCTTTTGGACACATAGCTCTGAGGACATGAGATTCACTGTGTTCTACAGAGAGCTCTGTGCGTGCTAAGTGCAGGCCTAGAATGTGTGCTGACCCATTGCATGTAATGCCTTCCCAGGAGTGGGCTTGCCCCTGTCCTCGAGCTTGCAGCGCGTAGTAGGGACTGCTGCTGCTTGGCAAGGGACAGCGTGTGCTGCCCGCAACTTTCACACAGCCTTGGGGGAGGATCGCCTGTCCTGCACGTGGTGGCGTGTGGAGTCAGAAACCTGGGTTGCTAGTAATGAGAGGAGAGGACTGTTCCCCAGGGGCTCAGGGGCCTTTGCCTAACACTTGTAGCCAGTTTGTTGTTTTTTTTTCCCAGAATAAATAGGATTATATGTTCAGTGCTATAGGGAACTTACTTTAAAGAGAGTGCCTATAGTAGCTCTCTGAAGTGAACATCTCTGAACATGGGATGATGCCTGGTTACTTGTTTCAGGTTACATTTTTCTTGAAGTAGTGCAGCTCATTGATTCTCACTGATCATGTGCGCTGATTTTGACCTCACATTTTATGCTTTGCTTCTGTTTACAGGTCATGTTCCTTGGGGAGCTGGAAGAAATTCTAGATGTGATTGAACCCTCACAATTTGTTAAAATTCAAGAACCCCTGTTTAAACAAATTGCCAAGTGTGTGTCCAGCCCCCATTTTCAGGTTGGTAGTAAAGAGGACTTGAGCCAGTGCCTTGTGCTAGACAAATGAGTTTGCTTAAATTCCATTTGTGCTGCAAGAAATGTCATGGTCACGAGCTTAATTTGGGGCTTCCTTACATGGCAACAGTGGTATTAACAGTAGTCACCTGATCTTGAGCCCCTGCCCCCAGCAGGCTTTGTGACGTGGATGTCTAGTGACTTCAGTTCTCAGTGCACTCTGCAAGAAGGCATGGTAAAAGAACTTCTCTCAGGCGAGGTACTAGATAAGAAGTAAGCGGCTTGAGTTTCTTTAGTGTAATGCTTAAGAGTGAGAAGACAAGTCTGGTGTTCTCTAAAATGCTTGATATTCTACCATTGCTATTTATAAACTTCACATTATCCTGTGAAAGTCCTGTGAAAGTTTAGAGGAGGCTCAGAGAATGCCTTGCTCAAGGTTTTCAGTTAATACGGGAGCATAGGTGACTTGATGTTCCCAGAAGCCCTCGACCTTCCCGTGGACTACTCTGCCTCCTTGTGGCCACTCGCAGGGAGCGCAGGGAGGCGAGCCCGGGTGTGTGCTTGCTTTCCGGGCTTCAGAACTCACAGGGATCAGGGTTGAACACACATTGTGCTGCATCTCCTGGCTGTCTCCCCGAAGGTTGATCTTACAAACCTAGAAGATTCTACATACTGCCTGTCACACGTCCAAAGCAGAGGCACACCTCTGCTATGGACTGGGATCATTTCATGGTCAACTTTGCCCTGAGCTGTCAGGTGGAGGCAGTGACTCTTGCTGTTGCTTTTAAAACGAAAGACAAACTGGTATGTCCAAGCAGCAGTCTTCTGACGGACTAGTGCTGCTATCACATAGAAAGAGGGAAACATAGATGCCACACCATTACCTGAGGGTTCAGACGTTAGAGCACCTGTCTGGGCGCAAATAGAAAAAAAAAAAGTAGGGCCATACATAAGTACTTTATACATTACAGAGAGTCTGTACTGCTTGAACATTGGGTTGTTTGCCTTAGATTTTATTTTTCAACAGGATGTGGTGGGAGGTCAAGGAGCAGATACCATTTCACAGTGAGCGTCACTCGGCAGGCTGAAAGGATAGCTTAGAAAGAAGACATGATGCATTAGGCTGTGGGTGAAGCTCAGTAGTTGTGTGTTTGCTCTGCCTGTCAAGGCCTTGAGTTTGGCTGAAAGAGAAACGGAGAGAACAAGAAAGAAAGGAAAGAGTGGAGAGAGTATATTGGTTGGCTCTTGTTGCTGTGACAAAACAGTATGGACAGGGTAGCTTAAACAACGGAAATTTATTTTGTCACCATTCTGGAGACAGGAAGTCTGGGACCAGGGTGCCAGCACGGTTGGTCTCTGGTGAGGTTCTGCCTTCTGGCATGCACACCTGCCTCTCTGCTGTGTCCTCGCGTGACCCCCTGGTGTGTGCTTGCAGGTTGTTCATTCATCACGTTGCTCTTTGGCTCTTAGGTGCTTGTTTCCTTCAGCCTCTACAGCCTCAGTCACAGCTTATATCGAGTCTGACCATAGAGTGCTTTCTTTCCCTCTCGGTTTCATCAATTCCGTAGGGATAATAGAACAGAGAGTTAAGAGCAGGACTTGGTGTCTGCTGCTACTTAGCCATGTGACCTTGAGCCAGCGGTTGATGCCAGTTTCTTCATTCACAAAACAGGAAGAATGGTGCTAAGTGAGTTATAAGATGTAAAGAGCTGACGTGTGTGCGGACCACTTCGCACAGTGCCTGGTGTGTGGTGGACATTCAGTAGTGGCTGTTTTCTCTCTACTCACAGAGTCTAGTGCCTAATAAATCCTAGAAATTTTTTTTGAATGAAGTTGAATAATATAAATGGAAAGATTCTGGTTTCTCAGTCTTGTACATTTTTTTTTTTGCTTCCATACCATAATTGCTTATTCTATATGAATGAAAGAAGCCACTCTTTCCCTTCCCGTTGTGTGTGTGTATGTGTGTGTGTGTATGCGTGTGCGTGCGTGCGTTTGCTCTCTGTCTCTCTCGGCTTTAGATTTTATTTTTGAGCTGTTCCCTTTGGTTTGGAAAATCCAAATTGAGAAACTTGGGCCCAGCAGATCAGATCGATGAAACTAGAACCTCTTGGTAGCTCAGTGGACACAGAACAGGTAACAAGCAAGTGTAACTAACTATAGCCAGTGTTCCTGAGTCCAGAAATTAGGCAGTATTTCCTGGCTTGTTTTGCTTAAAAAGGAAGGGTCCAGAAGTAAATTCTAGAAAGGACCTGGGCCTCAGACTTGAGGCTCTAGGGTTTTTTTGTTGTTGTTGTGGTGGTGGTGGTTGTTTGTTGGTTTGGTTTGGTTTTTTTGAAGTAGGTTCTCGCTCTAGCCCAGGCTGACCTAGAATTCACTATGTATGTATGCAGTCTCAGGCTGGCCTTGAACTCACAGCAATCTTCCTACCTCAGACTCCCAAGTGCTGGGATTAAAGGCAAGCACCACCATGCCCAGCAAGGCTCCAGTTTCTGCCATCCACCCAATTTTTCCGAACCTTACAGGTGAGGGCTGAGGTACTGGATGGTGGTAAGGATGACTCATTCTCCCCATAGGAAGGTGTTGCTTTTGGCTGCGGATGAAGTGGTCAACATGACTCTTCCGCAGGGATGGCCGTCCTGAGCACGTGTGGGTCTCTGGTTGATCTGAAATGTGCGGGATGAGAGAGGAGTATCAATCACTTTCCCATTACTATGACAAAATCCCAGACAGAGTAACAACAGAGGAAAGGTTTATTTTGGCACATGGCTTCAGAGAGATGCCATTCTGTGAAGGTTAGGGAAGGCAAGGTGAGAGAGGAGGCTCCGTCCATGGCGGTGGAAGTGTGTGGCAGGAGCGGTTTGCATCCCACGGATGAGGAAGCAGAGCAGCGTGAGGCTAGGGCTAACCTTTAAAGGCCCGCCCCTGGCCAGGTTCCCCCTTACCAAGCTTTCAGAGTAGCGCCATAAGGTAAGGACTGGGCATTCGGGGCACAAGTCTGTGCACTTGAGGGGCTGGTCTGCATTTCCCATTCAAGCATAAGACCTGAGGCGGGCAAGGAGATCTGTAAGCTGGGCCAGGTAGTGAGAGGACTGATACGGTATATGAAAGTAGGGGAAGGTGCTTGGAGCTGTGCAGGGGAAAGGCTTGAATTGGATGAGTTGACTTAAAGGAGAACATAAATAAACAGGAAAAGTAACTTTTTTTCTTCCCCAAATGGATGAACCACTTTGGAACTTCCTGAGAGGTTTTTAAGTCTGCAAAAATGCAAAATTTTATTAATATTTAATTATACTTTTGGCTAAATGATTTAAAAATAGTCTTATGAAATATTTTTGTTTGAAAAGATTATAATTTGCTTTATCTTTGTCCTTTTTTCTCTTCCCAAAGGTGGCAGAAAGGGCACTCTATTATTGGAATAATGAATACATCATGAGTTTGATAGAAGAAAACTCGAATGTCATCCTTCCCATTATGTTTTCCAGTCTTTATAGGATTTCAAAAGAACACTGGAATCCGTAGGTTTTCCGTTTCCTTCCCTCCTGTCTGTACGATACAAAGTCTGGCAGCTCACTGTGTGCCAGGGCTGTGCCTTGTTGCCGAGGACATGAAGTCCTTAAGTCCATATGGCCTAGGGCTTTGCTGGCTGGGTGGGAGTCTCCACAGTCAAGGGATGTTCTAGCGAAGCAGTGCTGTTTGCCACTGTAGGCTCCCTGACGGACTGGGAAGGTAGCAGTTGTATTTGGGGATGTGCTGGAGCCTAAAGGATGCCCATTTGCCTGGCACTACTCAAATTCAACTTTGTCAAGGCAGGATCTTATTATATGTCCAGGCTGCCCTCAAACTCATGAACCTCTTGCCTTCGCCTCCTGTATGATGGTATCATAGGCATATCTGTCCGCACGGGGCTTTGAGTCATCCTAGAGGACCTTGGCAGATGGTTGAGATACAGAGTCTTTTTCAAATAGGGGCCTGTCCACCACATAGCAAGGTACAAAGATAAAAAAAATTACCCACCACATTCTGAGGCGCGAGGGGATGGTGCTGGAAGATGAGGTTAAAAAGGGAGGAAGGGGGCTGGAGAGATGGCTTAGTGGTTAAGTGCTTGCCTGTGAAGCCTAAGGACCCTGGTTTGAGGCTCAATTTCCCCAGGACCCATGTTAGCCAGATGCACAAGGGGGCACACACATCTGGAGTTTGCAGTGGCTAGAGGCCCTGGAGCACCCATTCTCTCTCTATCTGCCTCTCTCTCTCTCAAATAAATAAATAAATAAATAAATAATAAAAAAAGGGAGGAAGGCCCACAGTAACATTCACTGAGTGCATGATGAGGTAATACAGAAAAGTTACCAGGAAGGAAGGGGTCCACAATAGATTTACTTTGTACTCTAGTCCAAACTGTCCTGGAACTAATTCTGTAGCCCAGGATGGCTGCCAAATCACAGTGATCCTCTTACCTCAGACCCCTTGAGTGCTGGGACTGAAGGTGTACGCCATCATGTCCATATTAAATTTGCATTCTATAGCATGATCTATTTCCTAATAGCCAACTCAGTTGTTGGACTTATTCTATAGAGGGGAAGTCTTGAAGAAGCTTAATTTAGTCCCTCGAGAGTTAAAATATTCTGTATTGGAATGGCTTTATGTATTTATGTTATTTTAATATCTATTACTTGTATTTCTCTGGAATAGAAGGGAACTTTTAAAAAATTATTTATTTATTTATTTACTTATGAGTGACAGACAGACAAAGAGGCAGGTAGAGAGAGAGAGGGAAAATAGGTGCTCCAGGGCCTCCAGACACTGAAAATGAACTCCAGATGCATGTGCACCCTTGTACATCTGGCTAATGTAGGCCCTGGGGAATTGAGCCTCAAACCGGGGTCCTTAGGCTTCATAGGCAAATGCTTAACCACTAACCCATTCCTCCAGCCCGGGAACTTTTACGTGGTATTAAAAAATTCATAGCCGGGCCTGATGGCACACACCTTTAATCCCAGCACTTGGGAGGCAGAGGTAGGAGGATCGCTATGAGTTCGAGGCCAGCCTGAGACTACAGAGTGAATTCTAGGTCAGCCTGTGATACAGTGAGACCCTACCACCACATATGCAATTTAATTATTTTGTTCTTATGGAGTTGTAAAATACCATATTTTCATTTTCAAATTTGCCAGGTGTTACTAATAGAACTTTCAAAAAATAAAAGGAATGCTGGGCATGGTGGCACACACCTTTAATCCCAGCACTTGGGAAAAAGAGGTAGGAGGATCGCCATGAGTTCAAGACCAGCCTCAGAGTACATAGTGAATTCCAGGTCATCCTGGGCTAGAGTGAGGCACTATCTTGAAAATCCAAAATCAATAAATGAATAAATAATTAAAGGAGTGGTGAGTGGTTGAGACCTGAGGAAGTGGAGGGCAGTTGTAGGGATGTCTATAGCTGCTGCCTCATACTTAGTGCTACACCCGGGCTCCTCTGAGGATGGCCATTCTGGGACCGCAGGTTTCCTTTGTATTGAACACATAGCAACAAATCTTTCCTACTTTCTTATAAATGCTTTAATATATGGCTTAACATTTACTTCTTAGTAGTAGTGGGAGAGTTTGTTGCAAAATAGAAAAAAGATAATGTTTTTTAAAAAAATGTGTTTTATTAATTGAGAGAATGAGTATGCCAGGGCCTCTAGCCCCTGCAAAGGAACTCATGAACTCCAGACACATGCACCAACTTGTGCATCTGGCTTTTAGGTGGGTCCTGGGGAATTGAACCTGGGTCCTTTGGCTGCTGGAAAGTGTCTTAACCATTAAGCCATCTCCTCAGCCCAAGATAATGATTTTTTTGCAAAGGGCAAAACTATTTATCCTGAGAAACAGAGAAAAGGAAGGGAGGGTACTGGTTAGTTTCCAGGGTGGGTCTGAAGCTTCCTATCCTGTCATGACCCAGTCCTCACCCAGGTCACGAGTTCGTTCATTCAGCACTTGACGAGGCAGGTCACTGTTTGGCTGCTCAACTGTGCAGTGCTCTGTGCATCAAGGTCATCAAAGTGACTGAGTAGGAATAGATGGACCAGTGGAGTTGCAACTAAAACATAGCCCCCCCTTACAGGAGAATTATGTATTACTGATTCTAAGGAATTAAAAACATTTGTTACCATAGGAACAGCTTCTGATTTTAAATTATATATATTATTATAAAGAAAATTTTATGCAAACCCGGGTCTCTAAGGTTAGTTCTACCATGGGTACTTATTTTTAGGGTGATTTTTTTTTTTTTTTTTTTCCAAGGTAGGGTCTCACTCTATCCCAGGCTGACCTGGAATTTACAGTATTACAGTATCAGGGTGGCCTCAAACTCATGGTGATTCCCCCTTCCTCTGCCTCCCAAAGGCTGGGGTTAAAGGTGTGTACCACTATGACTGGCTATTTTTTTAAAATTATTATTTATTTATGTGAGAGGAAGAGAGAGAGAGGGAGGGAGGGAGGCAGATATGTAGGCATGCCAGGGCCTCTAGCCACTGCAAACTCCAGATGCATGGACCACCTTGTGTATCTGGCTTATGTGGGTCTTGAGTAATCAAACCTGGATCCTTAGGCTTCACAGGCAAGTGTCTTAACTGCTAAGCCATTTCTCCAGCCCTTTAAAAAAAAATTATTTATTTATTTATTTTGAGGCAAGTGCAACAGACTGGCCTTTTTTCATGAGAAAGGAAGAGAGAGAATTGGAGCACCAGGGCCTCTAGGCACTGCGATTGAGCACATGCGCACCACCCTGTGAATGATCACCTTGTGCATCTGGAATACGCAGGACCTGGGGCGCCAAACATAGGTCCTCAGGCTTCATGGGCAAGCGCTTCAACCGCTAAGCCATCTCTCCAGACCCCTTGCTTTATTTTTGAGACAATGTGTTGCTATATAGCTCAAGCTGGCCTTGAGTTCTTGGTTCATGTGCCTCCACCTCCCAAGTATTGGGATTACAGGTATGCACCTCCATACATGGTAAAGTTGTTTTTTGTTGCTGTTGTCAGGTGGCTATAGGTAACTCTATTCCTGGTACCAGTAACTAGAAGGGCCATATTAGGTTTTCATTCAGCCACCAGTCAGAAAGATCTTGAGCAGTAAAGAATCTAAGTGTCTTGAAGTGAGGTGAGTGGCAGGACTTCTTTAGCTGGCGTCTGAACAGTCGTAACTGCACGTGCCACAGAGGAGTCCTGCATGCAGAAGTTGTTTCATGCCGGGCCGGGTGGCGCACGCCGTTAAGCCCAGCTCTCGGGAGGCAGAGGTGGGATGATCACCGTGAATGTGAGGCCACGCTGAGATTCCATAGTTATATCAGGTCACTCTGGACCAGAGTGAGACCTTACCTCAAAAAATAAAAACAAAACAAAAGTTGTTTCACATCTGTCACTCCGCAGCCCCACCCTGGAAACTAACCAGTACCCTCCCTTCCTTTTCTCCGTTTCTCAGGGCGATTGTGGCGTTAGTGTACAACGTGTTGAAGGCATTTATGGAAATGAACAGCACCATGTTTGATGAGCTGACAGCCACATACAAGTCAGACCGTCAGCGGTAACTGTTGAAAGCTTTTTGAGTTCTGTCCTTGCTCTTTGATGAAACTGCCTCGCTGCGTTCCCAGTCATAAGCAGCAGTTTGCTTTATTGTATTATGTATATTCTTGTTTATTTATATGCTTGTTTTTATGTGACTGCTAGCTGTGTCTTTATTAGCGTGCCATTAGATGAGAAAGCTTTGTGGCAGGGTCATTTTGATAAAATTGTTGCTTTCCTCCCTTTTATTTCATTCGGCCACAGGGCTGACAGTGTGGCCCTAAAACTGCTTCTCGGCCTCACTCAACGAGACTGTGAGGAAGTTAGACATCTGGATTTCCTCCAGCACTTGGAGAAACCAGGCACCATTTGTCCAAAGCTTGCTTTATATTCTAGAACTGTTGCAGTCAGGTTCACATTGCTGGCAGAAATCACCTGATCAAGAGCAGTTTTGAGGGAAAAAAAGGGTTTATTTTGGTTTACAGACTTGAGGGGAAGCTCCGTGGTGGCAGGAACAATGATGACATGAGCAGAGGGTGGACGTCACCCCCTGGCCAACATCAGGTCGACAACAGTAGCAAGAGAGCGTGGCAAACACTGGCAAGGGGACACTAGCTGTAACACCCTTAAGCCCACCCCGACAATACACTCCTCCAGGAGGCGCTAATTCCCAAATCTCCATCATCTAGGAACCTAGCATTCAAAACACCTAGGTTTATGGGGGACATCTGAATCAAACCACATTCTGCCCCGGCCTCATAAACTGATAACCATCCATCATGTAAAATGCAATGCATTCAGTCCATCTTTAAAAGTCCCCATAGTTTTTATCAATCCCAGTGATGTTCAAACATCCCTATAATCCAAGATCTCAACTGATCCATAATAGTCCCCCCCTAAAAAAAATACCCCCAAAACATAATGGCACAGAATAAGCACTCATATTGCAAATGATGTCATTGGGCATAGCAAAGAAATATTCAACCAATGCAAGATTTAAAACAACCAGGGCAAACATCAAGCACTGTAGTTCCAAGTTCAACAGCACTAGGCACTGACAAGTCTCCAAGTCTGATAATTCTAACCACTGACAAGTCTCTGGAGTTCCAAATTTGACCCTCCAGCTAGGCTACTCACAGTCTTGGAAAAGTTCATATGGGGCTGACAGCTCTCCTTAGCAGCCATCTCGTGTTCCCAGAATGTCCACTGGGCCTCCACTGTAATCCATGGGTCCATCCTCATAGCTCCATTGGGTCTCCATGCAGGCACTCCAGCAAATCAGCAAACCTGGTACACACTACCCATGGCCATTTCCAAAACACAAGACCATGTTGCAAATTCAGTGACCCTTTCTTTCCTGCATTTCTCATGCTCCATAATGCCACGTGGGGTGCCAATTTGTTAATCCAGGGGGAATAAATCAGACTGAAAAATAGGACACTCCTTCAGCATTTAAGTTCCTTTAAAAGATTGCATTCTTTCTGTTGTCCCAATACAGATTAGCTAGCCCAATCTCAGTGGTTGAAATCTCTCACATAATTGCAGCTGAACAGGCAGAAGTTTCAGCCCATAGGTTTCATTTTTCTCTGTCATATCCCTCTGTTCACACTGGTCCATTTCTACACAATGCAACCCTGCACAACTTCAGGACACAGCCATAACAGCAAGCCTCTCACACAAACTGCTTCTAGCCCAGTCTAGGCAAAGCTCTTTCTCACCCTCATAAGCCAAACCTCACAGTTCTTAGTTCTTACTGCATTCAGGTCTTTCAACTCTGACCATAATAGTCCATCAAGCTGTATTTACAGCACTGCAAGCTGTCTCTTGGGCCAGGGTTTCAAATTCTTCCATATTCTTCTTGAA
This sequence comes from Jaculus jaculus, assembly GCF_020740685.1. NCBI lineage: Eukaryota > Metazoa > Chordata > Mammalia > Rodentia > Dipodidae > Jaculus > Jaculus jaculus. Next base: position 118,117,558 of record NC_059108.1, on the reverse strand, counting down.
AATCAGCTCCAAAAGGCCAAAGCCACACAGCCAGGCAATCCCACTTCTTGGTACCAACAAGAACCCAACAAATTCTTTTGGTGTTTTGAGGTAGCATCACACTCTAGCCCAGGATGACCTGGGATTCACTTTGTAGTCTCAGAATGGCCTTGTCCTCACGGCAGTCTTCCTATCTCTGCCCCCAGCATGCTGGGATTAAAGGCGTGTGCTACCATGCCTAGCTGAACTCAACAAATTCTTTTAATTTTTTTTTTATTTGAGAGAGATTTAAAAAAAAAAAAAGAGGGAAGCTGGACATGGTGGCACACGCCTTTAATCCCAGCACTCAGGAGGCAGAGGTAGGAGGATTGTCATGAGTTCGAGGCCACCCTGAGACTACATAGTGAGTTCCAGGTCAGTCTGAGCTACAGTGAGACCCTACCTTGAAAAACAAAACAAAACAAAACAAAAAAAAGAGGGAGGGGGAGAGAGAGCGAGAAAGAGAGAAAGAAAATGGACAAGCCAGGGTCTCTAGCCACTGTAAATAAACTCCAGATGCATGTGCCACCTTGTGCATCTGGCTTACATGGGTTTTGGGAAATTGAACTTGGGTCCTTTGGCTTTTCAGGCAAGTACCTTAACTGCTAAGCCATCTCTCCAGCCCCCAACGAATTCTTGACAACTGGAAGAGCAGTGAAAAGAATATGGAGGTTAATATTGTGGTATTAGATAAATCTTAAAGTGTTTAAGACCACAAAGGAGTAAAAATCAGTGAACATTGTGCAGTAAATTCTCAAGGCCTATGAAATCTTGTCTTTCTTTTGTTTGTTTTTTCAAGGTAGGGTCTTGCCCTAGCCCAGGCTGCCATAGAATTCACTATGTAGTCTCAGGCTGGCCTCAAACTCAGCAATCCTCCTACCTCTGCCTTCCCCGTGCTGGGATTGAAGGCGTGCGCCACCATGCCTGGCAGGGAAATCTTTTTTGGTTCTCCAGTGTTTGTTACTTCTTGCCCAACTTTCTAAAAGGCATACATGGAAAGGTAGGAAAATCTAGAGAGCTCTTAGTAGCTGGGTACTGGGGAATGGAACTCGGGTTGGCAGGCCTTGTCAACAAGCATCTTCGACTGTTGAGCCATCTCCCCAGCCCTATTATTGATTTTTGTGTACAGTGTTCTCTGGAAATATTTATTTAAGCTAATGCTCCCAAATTGTACATATAATTTCCATACAAATCACTAATTAAAACTGAAAAAAAAAACCAACCATGCTTTTAGAAATGGTCAGTTTCTGTATGCATGGCATAGAAAAATTGGATACGTGGGTCTGGGGAGATAGCTTCGCTGTTAAAGGCACATGCTTGCAGAGCCTGCCAGCTTAGGTCTGATTCTACAGCCAGATGCACAAAGTGGCACATCCAGTTAGAGGTTTTTATTTTCCTTATATTTCTTTGTTTTCTTTAAGGTAGGATCTCACTCTATCCCAGACTGACCTGGAACTCACTCTGTAACCCCAGGCTGGCCTCAACTCTCAGTGATCTTGCTACCTTTGTTTCCCGAGTGCTGGGGTTAAAGGTGTTTGCCACACCATACCTGGCCCATCTGGAGTTTGTAGCAACAAGTGGTTCTGATGTACTCATATTCATTCATTCATAGTTTCTCTCTCATTTTAAATAAAAATATTTTTAAAAATAGATATGGGTGCTGGAGAGATGACTCAGTGGTTAAAGCACTTGCTTAGAAAGCCTAACAACATGTGTTTGAGTCCCCAGTACCCTTGTAAAGCCAGGTGCATGAGGTCATGCATGTATTAGGAGCTCAACTGCAGTGGCTACAGGCCCTGGCATGCCTATTCTCTCTCCCTCCCTCCCTCTCTCCCTCCTTCTCTCTCTGTCTCTTGCTATTCTTTCTCTCTCTCTGCTTATAAACAAACAAACAAACAAACAAACAAACAAATAAATAAATAAAATATTTTTAAAAACTGGATATGGGGCTGGAGAGATGGCTCAGCAGTTAAGGTACTTGCCTACAAAACCTAGCAACTAGACTGTGATTCCCCAGTACCCATGTAAAGCCAGATGTGCAGAGTAGTGCATGTGTCTGTAGTTTGTTTGCAGTGGCTAGAGGTCTTGGTGTGCCCACTCTCTCTGTCTGTCTCTCTCTCTGCTTGCAAGTAAATATAAATTAAATATTTATTTAGGTTTTTTGTTTGTTTGTTTTTGTTTTTTGAGGTAGGGTCTTGCTGTAGCCCAGGCTGACCTGAAATTCACGATGTAGGCTTAGGGTGGCCTTGAACTCATGACCGTCCTCCTACCTCTGTCTCCCAAGTACTGGGATTAAAGGTGTGCACCACCATGACCAGCAATATAAATAAATAAATAAGTATGTATATATAAGATAAGAATGAGAGAGAGAGTCTTTTTTTCAACCTTTCCATTCTCTGTATCAGCATCATTTCCAACATCTTAAATTTTTACTTTCTAATTTTTTGAGCCAGGGCCTCATGTAGACAAGACTGGCCTCAAACTTGGTATGTAGTTGAAGATCTTCCATTGCTCACATTCTTCCCTCAGCTCTTAAATGCTGACATTATAGGCATATGCCACCATGCTCAGTTTTATGTGGTATTAAGGGTCAAATCCAGGGCTGCATGATGATTGGCAAGCACACTGCCAGCTAAGCTATATCTTCAGGCCCACCAGCATTTAAAATTTATTTTAAAAAATTATTTATTTGCAAGCTGAGAGAGAAAAAAAAAAAAGAAAGGGTGGGGGCAGGGAGGGAGGGAGCAAATGGGTGCACTGGGGCCTCTCACTTTGTGCTTCTGACTGTACGTGGGTATTGTGGAATAGAACCTGGGCCATAGGCTTTGCAGGCAAGTGCCTTAACTGCTGAGCCATCTGTCTAGCTCCCCCCTTTTTAAAAATTTTATCTTATTTATTATTTCTTTATGTGTGAAAGAGAGAGAGAGGCAGATAGAGAATAGGTGTTCCAGGGCCTTTAGCTGTTGCCTACCTTGTACATCTGGCTTATGTGGGTTCTGGGGAATCGAACCTGAGTCCTTTGGCTTTGCAGGCAAATGCCTTAACCACTAAGCCATTTCTCCAGCCCTATTTTGTCCCCCCCCCCTTTTTGGTTTATTCTTATTTACTTATTTGAGAGTGACAGGGAGAAAGAGAATGGGTGCGCCGGGGCCTCCAGCCACTGCAAACAAACTCCAGATGCATGTGCACCCCCTCGTGCATCAGGCTAACGTGGGTCCTGGGGAATCAAGCCTCGAACTGGGGTCCTTAGGCTTGCACAGGCAAGCGCTTAACCGCTAAACCATCTCTCCAGCCCCTATTTTGGGTTTTAATAGTATATTTGGAGACAAGAAAGGTTCTATCTACAGTCAAACCAGGATCCTTTGGCTTTGCAGGCAAACACCTTAACCACTAAACCATCTCTCTAGGACCCCCCCCTTTTTTTTTGAGAGATAGAGAGAGAGAGAGGGAGGGAGAGAGAGAGAGAGAGGGAGGGAGAGAGAGAGAGAGAGAGAGAGAGAGAGAGAGAAATGGGCACACCAGGGTCTTTCAGCCACTATGAACCAACCCCAGATGCAGGCGCCCCCTTGTGACACATGTGAGACATTGCATGCTTGTGTCATTGTGCATCTGACTACGTGGGACCTGGAGATTCAAACATGAGTCCTTAGGCATTGCAGGCAAGTGCCTTAATGTTGAGCCATCGCTCCAGCCCTGTTTTTCATAATTCTGAAATTGTTTATAAACTTTTTGTTTTCTGTTTTTTGAGGTAGGTAGCCTAGGCCAACCTGGAACTCCGCAGTCCTCCTACCACTGCCTCCCAAGTGCTGGGCATAAAGGCATGTGCCACCATGCCTGGCTGAAGCTCATTTATTTTAAAAATATTTTTATTGTTTGCAAGCAGAGAGAGAAGAGAGACAGAGAGTGCAGGGCCTCCAGCCACTGCGGATGACTTCCAGATGCATGTGTCACTTTGTGTATTTGGCTTTACATGGGCACTAGGGAATCTATCCCGGGTTAGTAGGCTTTGTAGGCAAGCACCTTAATATATATATATATATCAATATATATATTATATATATTGATATATATATATATATTGATATATATATATTGATATATATATATATTGATATATATATATAATATATATCAATAATGTATATGAGAAAGAAACCCAAAAGCTTATTGCCAAACTGTTCAAAGACTTTTTCAAAGGATTTAGGGGGAAGAATGTTAAGGAGTAGTTTTTGTTGGATAATCTTTGAAACTTTCTCAATTGCTTACATCATGTTCTGTTTCTTCCCCAGTGAGAAAAAGAAAGAAAAAGAGCGTGAAGAATTGTGGAAAAAGTTGGAGGATCTGGAGCTCAAGAGAGGTCTTAGACGTGATGGGATAATTCCAACTTAACAAAACTATGGCAGCAACATTACTAACCTGTGGAGTCACACATTTATGTAGTAGAAGATGGAGCAACAGTTTTCTGTATTGTGCAACTTTACAGTAGATTTCACATTTGTTTCATTATTACAACAGCACTGTATATACCTGTCTCTAAGTAAAGGAAAAAAAAAAATAAGGACTTCAATCCAAAGTTTGGACAGTAGATGGACTTCTCAGAACTTTGCAAACATAATCATTGTTCTAACCCTCTTTAAAAAAAATGGTCTTCAGAGATCTGTTGATGAAAATGCTATGTTAAATTCCATTATCAGGAGTTCCTTATTTATCACTAGCAGAGAGTCTGATACAATTTTCAAATGTGAACAATCTTAAATTTAGCTTGTCTTTCTGCTAAGCTGTTAAATGTATTTATAGTAAAGGGAGAAAAAAGACTGTCATTTCCTTGTAAGTTTGTCTACCCTCCTCCTCTGGAGAACTTGACTGTAATTGGACATCTTTTCCTTTTGCACATCTTATGAGTCGAATGTCCATATGGAACAGGGCCATGAATTATAATGGTCCCTGATGAAAGTTTTGTCTACTGGGGTGAACATCTTTCTAGTAACCAGGTTTTCCTGGAACTCCTTTAGTTTTTAAAATTAGGAGTAAAACAAGGTGATAAACATAGTAGGGAAGGGGATTTTGGGTTCATGCATCAGTTTGTGGTGAATCCGAATCAATGTCTTGAATCCTTTGAAACAGGCACTGGGCACCGCAGGCTTCAGAGCCTGACCAGTATCTTCACGTACATCATGGTGCATATGCCCCAGAGATGGGTTAGAAGTGTTAGGGAAACATCCTTACAGACCACATGAAATAAGAAAGACAAACTAGACTAAACAATACAACCATGAAATTGATCGCCAGGATTGCGAATCTAATTGGGAAAAGAGTTGAGCAAACAGCTTGGACTGTTTGGAGTTGTTGCCTTACTTTTTAATATGTATTTATAAAGTATTCCAGCAAAAGAGGATGTAGCCTCTGGGGAAAAACGAACATGTTACAGTGTTTTTTGTAGATCCTCCTTGTGTATCCCATCACAGTACCAGCCCTGTTGTTAGCCAGGAAGGATTCAGGATGAGCATCATGCATTCTGAGCTGGATGCATATTCCTAACTACTGTATTTGTTACCAAAAGTGGTTCTACAAATGCTACTGAAAAAAAAAAACATCTGGAAATTCCTAATGTCCTGAGTATTAATAATAAAGTTTAAAAAATGCTTTTATATCAAAGGTGCATTGTGACCAAATTGTTTAAGAAAAAAAATCTAGGGCCGTATTCTAGATGTATCTCATTGGCTCTCTACTCTGTATTAAAAGAGGAGTCTTACATATTGGGCAGGTAAATTGCTGATGTGCTTGTATACAGTATGTACTTAGCCAGTGTGGTTGCATTCCTATGTACTAAAAAACGTGTTTGGGGATCTGTTCTAAGATGCTTTCTTCACTTGGTAGGGACATAGCAGCAGTGAGTTGATAACCCTAAAACATCACTTTGGCAGTGTTTGTAGCAGGGAGCTGACTGTGTTCATACGCTGTGATAATGGCCACATGAATACATGAACTGTCATTGCTTTTCATAGAACTCCAGTACAAATATGGGCTTGTATATTTCCTTCCATTTAAATATAAAGTACGATATGCAGTTTTATTATTTTCAAGATAAAGGGAAAAAATAACTGTGGCCTTTCTCCTCTGTGAAGCATTTCCACATTTTCAGATCATAGGATGTACATAAAAATCAGCTAATTATGGATATTTTCATCTAGGTAACTTTGTAAAAAAAATGATATTGTTAATTCCTAAAAAGAAACAGCAGTAAAGTATATGCCACACAAGATAGTTTTATGGATTGAATAGAGTTTTTTTTCTTGAGGAGTATTAATGGAGACTCAGTGTGATGTTGGCAGAGGCTACAACACTAAAACAGTTGACTTTAAAAGTGCTGGAGTAGCCAGGTGTGGTGGTGCCTACCTTTAATCCCAGCACTCAGGAGGCAGAGGTAGGATCGCTGTGAGTTCAAGGCCACCCTGAGACTATATAGTAAATTCCAGGTTAGCCCAGGCTAGAGCAAGATCCTACCTCGAAAAACCACACACACACACACAAAAAAAAAAAAAAAAAAGAAAAAGAAAAGAAAGAAAGAAAAAGAATTAAAGTACTGGAGCAGAGGTACAAGTTCTAATAGTTCTAGTGATAAGAAATAAATTGAGAATAAATTTTCTCATTTAGTTCTTTTGATTTTTTTAATAGCCCTTTAGCTGAGACTCTTATTACATTTATTTCTGATCATGTAAACACGTTCATTATTTCTGTCTGTGGAAATGAAATGTGGTCATTTGAAATGGGAAAGGCCAGGATCCCTTTTTGCACCTTACCCTGTACTTGGAGTTAAGGTGAGACCAACACAGATGTCCTCTATGTAATTCTCTGTGCTGATCATTCCAAGCCTCAGAAATATTTAAAGAAGCAATTAGAGCTAGCTGTCTAACACACATAGGGCAACTTCTGAGAAGAAACGCTATCTTTTTCTTTTTTAACTGAAAGTGACAATGTGACATGTGTCATGCTGTGTATGGTGATACAGAGTTAACTGAGGTGACCTGACTGTCGCACTATGTGACATATTTAAGGACGTACTGGCTGCATTTGCAGCAGCCCCCTCTCTCTGTCCCTTCCCATACAATTCTGCTGTTGCTGTAAGTTGAGTTAATTGTGACAAATGCATCTTTGTGTTATATTTTGTTTGCTTCATAGTTGTCAGAACTATATATAAATATATTTTTTAAATAGCAACTATTGTAGTTAGTGATGATCACTTCAACGTTATCCCTACCATATTGGTTTCGGGGATAGGATTAAGAGTATCCTTGGAAGAAGAAAAAGAAAAAAAAAAAAAAAAGACACCAAACCCTGTGGTTTAGAATAAAGTTGAGGCCTTAGGCCGTGGGCCTAGAACAGCCGAGTGAGTGAAGTGGCCCATCTCTTCTAAACCAAGCATGCATTCCTTCTCATCCTGCTAGCGTCTGCTGTTAGCCTTCACCCTTTAGTTTTTGTCTTTCTCAATTTTATTATATTTTTGCTCTCCCTAACATCTGACTGTTTTTTTATAAAATAAGAAAAAAAATGAAAATAAATAATAGCCTCAATGCCGCTGGATGCTCACAAGCAGGGTTATGCTCCTTTATTTTGGGCTTGCTTGCCTAGTTGGAAGGTTTCACTTACTCCCTCCCTCTAGGTGTGGGGTAGTCCAGGGTGCAGAGCCAGGCATTGCGTGTAATTGCACCTGCTATACTAAACATATAGCCCTAGGCTCAATCACATTATGGAAAGAAAAAAGTATATTTAGAGCTTTAAAAGCTTTTTTATTTTTTTGTGGGGATGGCGGGGTGGGAAAGGGATACGTGGCCGTTTTGATGTTATTCATTATTAAGTGTTCCAGGGATTGTCTTGTCTTGAATTTTTCCCATTTTGTTGTTTTCCCCTTTAATTGGATGCACTGACCCGGCCCAGGAACTGAAAAGATTCTCTCTTTCGATGCTATTACCAATGTGATCACAAAGTGACAGCCACCTGTAGCAGAACAGTGGCAGCAGACATGATCAGTGACGTTTTCTTTGCACATGAATATTTTTATTTTTGTATTCTGGCTCAGTCGCTTCTCTTGAGTGGAGTAAAGGCATGGGCCATAAAAGATTTTTGTAATAGGTATATTGGTGATGCATTTTATATTCCTCTATATTTCATTTTGAAAATCTGCCTCTCGAGAGAAGGTTGAGCAGACTTTTATCTGGTGGAACGTTGACGTGAGCTGCCCCTATGACCGCCAGCAGCTGCAGTCTCTCTCGGAAATGAACGTCCCAGGTTATGTTGCCCATGAATATAGGCTTCCTTTTCTCCCCCTCCCTCCTCTCTCTCCCTACTCACTCCCTTCTTTCCCTCCTGTCCTTGTACTCTGTTGCTTCTCTCCCCTCCACTCCCCCTTTACTCTTTTTTTTTTAAAGAAAAATCATTTATTGTAAATAAGTTGTAATCCAAACCTCATGTATCAATGGGGAACTTTGAAATATAAATATTACCAGTACATTTCCTGGTTGTTGTCTGAGTTTTGATTGAAGTATAATGAGAATGACATGTCCGCTGCTTTTGGTTGGAGTGTTTCCCTTCAGCTTCATAAATCTTTTGGTATTTCGTTGTTTTAGCAGGAGAGGGCGGCAAAAGTTCACTTTCCCTGTTAGAAACGCTGTGGTTCTTAATTGATTTTAAACTTAGCTGTGAATGAAGGTGGTGTTATTATTATTTTTTTGAGACAGCATCTGTTTGTGAGTAGAGGTTAAAAAAAACCCCACGAACATTTTTGATACGAAAATGAAAAGTTGCCTATGAAAATTAGAGACTGGTTCAACCAAACAGTGAAGACCTCTGATCCACATCAAAGATAAAATGCTCCAAAATCGATCTTCCAGCTCTGGCTAAAACGTGCTACTTCCTTTCAAACACAACAGAATGCAAGCTGAGTCTTAAACACTTGGAATATTAAGAGTGTTCATCTTTGGAAATGATTTACTTTCTTTAACGTGGTAACAGGAAAAAAAAAAAAAAGCGAAGGTGCTCCCCAAAAGAATTGTGTAACCTTCCCCTTCCCGGCTGTGTGAGAGGTTCTGTACTGTGGTGCGTCCTAATAAAGCCGCAGCGAAGAGTTTGCAAGGTGCCTGACTGGTTTTCTTTCCTTGCCGCTGACCTCGGGAGCCTTTTGGAGTCATATGAGTAACATTTGACTAACTTAGCTTTTAGCCAACCAGAAGCCACTTTACAGCCAGGGATGTGTGACATTGGGAGCTGTCCAGTGTCCTCAGCTGTGTGACAAACTGCTCCACCCGTTGGTGGCATCAGTCGGCAGTTCTTACGGTTTTTTCAAGGTAGCATCTCGCTCTAGCTCAGGCTGACCTGGAATTCACTAAGTAGTCTCAGGCTGGCCTCGAACTCACGGTGATCCCCTTACCCCTGCCTCCCGAGCACTGGGATTAAAGGCCTGCGCCACCACGCCCGGCTAGCAGCTCTTGATTCTCCCCTCCAGTCTGTAGTTTGGGCAAGGGTTGCTGAGGATGTGTTCTCTGATTCTGTAATACTTTTCCAGTATGGCTTACTCCCATGGGTGTCAAGTTCCTGCTGGTCCTTGGCCTGGGGTTTAGCCAGAGTCCTTGGTCTTCCTTGCAGGACTTAGTCCTTGGGCTTCCTCCCAGAATGGCAGCCAAAGTGGAAACTGCCCATCCTCAGAAATGTGGTCGCGGAGATGACCACGGCATCCCTCTTACCCTACCCTGCCTGTCGCACCGTCACCAACTCTGCTAGGGTTGAAGCAGAGGCGCTGCAGGCCTCACTGAATCAGCTTTGTAAACCATTTAATTTAGGTGGGATCCATTCTCTCACCTAATTAACTCATCCAGTTTGGAACCATGTGGAGCCCCAGTAGTGTGTTTCTTATCCCGTTAGTCTGGGTGGGAGGAGACAAAAGCCGTAGTGTTCCAGCAGCCTTGTATTTTGAGTAATTAACCACTGAACGTGAAACAAACTAAAACAGGAAACAACCAAGTGGGTTCAGAGCTGGGGATGAGGCACAGTTGGTGGAGTGCTTGTCTAGCAGGCACAGAGCCCTAGGTTTGATTCTCAGCACCACCTTGAACCAGGCCTGGTGGCCCACGCCTGTAATCCTAGGAGAGGCAGGAGCGTAGAAAGTCGACACCATTCTAGTCACATAGGTCATTCATGGCCTGAGTTCAGAGACTTAAGAGAATTTCCACATATGAATCCTTTGCATAATACTGCCTCCTGCCTATGAATATATTTATCTAAATAGAGGCAAAGTAAGGGTATAGTCCTGAACCCCCCCCCCCCAGCTTTTTATATGAGTGACAGGACTATTTGCTTACCTCACATTACACTTGGGTTTATATTTTGGCGGGGAGGGGGGGACTTTTTTGAAGTAGGTTCTCATTATAGCCCAGGCTGGCCTGGAACTCACTTGTGGTCCCAGGCTGGCCTGGTGATTCATGGTGGTTCTCCTACCTCTGCCTCCTGAGGGCTGGAATGAAAGGCGTGTGCCACCATGCCCAGCTTTTATTTTTTATTGATACAGTGTAATCCCATTTTCTCCAGTTCCTGTCCTGAGGTTGTATGCCATTGTGTATGTTCTTAACTTCTGTAGCCTTCAAGACTGCTCTCATTATTGTATGCAGACCCTTTGTGTTTCTACAGAATCGTTGGAAGCAGCACGCCAGTGACTACTGCTGGGGGCGTGATGGGGATGACACAGTCTGTCTTGGTAAGAATTCATGTTTTGACATGACTAACGCTCTATGTAGTTCGAATGTGTTTCCTCAAAGACGTGCTGGAAAACATCTCCAGCAATGTTTGGAGGTGGGGCCTCCACGAGGCAGTTAGGCCACAGGAGCCTTACGCTTGAGGTAGATGAATGCTGTCCTGATCCAAAGTGGGTTCGTCATATAAGGACGAGCTTGGTCCTTATCTCAGTCCCTTACTTTGTTTCTTACTTTCTGATCTCCCGCCATGGGACAGTGCAACAGGAAGGACCTCTCAGTTGCCAGCACTTGAGACTGAGCTTTCCAGCCTCCAGAGCTATGAGAAGTCAATTGTTTCTTTATACATTATCTAGTGCATGGTGCACAGTAACCGCAGCACAAAACAACATGATATACACCATGACTTTGTATAGTTCTTCATTTATTTGTCTTTCCTGTCTAAGACAGTGTCTCCTGTAAGCCCGTGTTGGCCTTGAACTCACTGTGTTGCTGAGGCCTGTGTTGAACTCACTCTACCTGCCTCTACCTCCCAAGTGTTGGGCTTACAGGTGTGTGCCACCATGCCTGGCCTAGAACCTGATGTCATTTGGCAGTATTTTGTAGTTTCCATTGTTGCAGTCTTATCTTTTGTTAGATAACATTATGCTTTTTTTTCCTTCCCCCCTCCCCCTGGGTTAGGGTCTCACTCTAGCCCAGGCTGTCCTGGAATTCACTATGTAGTCTCAGGGTAGCCTCAAACTCACAGCAGTCCTCTTACCTTGGCCTCCCAAGTGCTGGAATTAAATGTATGCGGCGCCACGGCCTCTAACCACGTAAGTGAACTCCAGATATGTGCCACATTGGACATTGGCTTTACATGGGTACTGGGGAATAAAACTCAAGCCCTAAAAATGTTTTTAAAAAAGAGGAGGGCTGGAGAGATGGCTCAGCTGTTAAGGTGCTTGCCTGCAAAGCCTAAGGACCCATGTTCGACTCTCTGGGTCCCACCTAAGCCAGATGCACAAAAGTGAGACAAACACAAGATCGCACATGCCCACTAGGTGGCGCAAGTGTCTGGAATTCGATTGCAGTGGCTGAGGGCGTGTCCATTCTCTCCTGTCTCTCTTGCTCTAAAAACTAAAATAAAAAAAAAGTTTTACTTATTGATTTATTTATCTGAGATAGAGGAAGAGAGAGAATGGGTACATCAGGGCCTCCAACTGCTGCAAATGAACTCCAGATATATGTGCCACTTTGTGCATCTGGCTTACCTGGGCATAGGGGACTCAAACCTGAATCCTTTGGCTTTGCAGGCAAGCACCTTAACTACTAAACCATCTCCCCAGCATCCCCATCCTTTTTTTTTTTTTAAAAAAAAATTTATTTATTTACTTACTTGAGAGAGAGAATGGGCATGCCAAGGTCTCTCGCCACTGCAGACTCCAGATGCATGTGCCACCTCGTGCATCTGACTTATGTGGTTACTGGGTAACTGAACCTGGGTCCTTACACTTCACAAGCAAATACCTTAACTGCTAAGTCATCTCTCCACCTCCCCCCCCCCCGCTCTTTTTAATGAATAATTAGCATTAAAAACTTTTTTTTTTGGTTTCTCAAGGTGGGGTGTCACTAGCCCAGGCTGACCTGGAATTCACTTTGTAGTCCCAGGCTGGTCTTGAATTCATGGTGATCCTCCTATCTCTGCCTCCCAAGTGAGTACTGGGATTAAAGACATGTGCCATTATGCCCAGTTTAAAGGTTTTTTTTTTTTTTTTTTTTTTTTTTTTTACTAATTGGGGTTACATACAAATGTAATTGATTTTTGCATACTGGCATTTTTTGTTTTATCGAGGTAGGGTTTCACTCTAGCTCAGGTGGCCTTGAACTCACGGCAATCCTCCTACCTCTGTCTTCCGAGTGCTGGGATTAAAGGTGTGCACCACCACACCCGGCTCATACTGGCATTTTTTAAACTGATGAAAAATTACTTATGGGGTCAGGGAAGTGGCTTAGCTTTCAGGATGCTTTCAGCCAGGTTCAATTTCCCAGCCACTGACTTAAAGCCAGATGGGCATTTGCACTAAAGAGACCTGGCATGTGTGTGCGTGCTTGTGCAGACAAACACGTGAAAAATTTTTAATAATCAAATTGTTATATAGATTCTTTTTTAAAAGTTTTTTTTAAAGAGATTTTAATTATTTTTTTATTTATTAGAAACCGAGAGAAGGAGAGAGAGAATGGGCACGCCAAGGCCTCTAGCCACTGCAAATGAACTCCAGCTGCATGTGCCACTGTTGTGCTTATGTGGGACCTGGAGAATTGAACCTGGGTCCTTAGGCTTTATAGGCAAATGCCTTAACAGCTAAGCCATCTCTCCAGACCCTGTTACATACATTCTGTACATAAACAATCACATTACCTGCAAAGAAATACAGTACTTCTTTATTTTTGAACTTACTCTTCTATTCTATTACAATGAGAAACATGTTTCTCATTGTAATGGATAAGACTTCCATTAATACCGAGTGGAGCGGGGAAGGTGAGCTTCTTGCCTCATTCCCGCTGTGCAGAGGTGGGAGTTCCATACTCCCCATCGGCGTGGTATTACCTGGAGGCAGTCTGTCACATCGAGGAAGCGCCCTTCTGTGACCAAGTGGCTGAGTGCTTTTATCATGAATAAGCAGTGGTAGTGATCAAGTGCCTTTTCTTCATACACTGAAATATTTTTTTTCTTTATTATGGTGAATTACATCGAATTTCTGGGATAAATTATGTGTAGGTAGTAATCTAGAAACATATGTATATATGCATACTTTATATACTTAAATATGTATCTGTGAGCTTCTCAAATCTCTGAAGTTGTTATCTATTGCCAGATTTGGTAAGTTTCTAGTTATTATTCCCCCAAATCTATTTTTCTGCCCAACTCTTTATTCTTCTGTGACATTAATTGCCTATATTTAAGCCTTCGATATTGTGCCATTGGTCACAGAGACATGGTTTACCGTTTTTTAGATTTTTCTTTCTTACTGAGTTAAAATTCTCATACTGAGTAAGTATTTTATTTTATTTATTTATTTTATTTATTTATTTATTTATTTGAGAGCGACAGACACAGAGAGAAAGACAGATAGAGGAAGAGAGAGAATGGGCACGCCAGGGCTTCCAGCCTGTGCAAACGAACTCCAGACGCGTGCGCCCCCTTGTGCATCTGGCTAACGTGGGACCTGGGGAACCGAGCCTCGAACCGGGGTCCTTAGGCTTCACAGGCAAGCGCTTAACCGCTAAGCCCTCTCTCCAGCCCCTGAGTAAGTATTTTAAAGTGTACAGTTTGGTGGCATTTAATTATTGACAGTATTGTGTAACCGCCATTTCTGTCTGCTTCCAAAGGTTCTCTCTCAACCCGGCGCACACTGACCCCCCTCTGTCCTTCCCTCACGCGGCCAGTGGCTAGTTGCTTGCTGTCCTGAGGGGCTTACTGTCTGCATGTTTCATCTACACAGAATCCTGCACGATGTGGCCCTTTGGGTTTGGCTTCTTTCACTTAGCTGTTGTAGCTCATTCTTGTTGTGTGAATCAGCACTTCATGACTTGGTAGTGTCTTGCTGTAGCCCAGACCGATAATCTGGAATTCACTATGCAGTCTCATGCCAGCCTCAAACTCCCAGCGATCCTCCTACTTTGGCCTCCCAGGTGTTGGGTTTAAAGGTGTGCACTACCATGCCTGGCACTTCATGACTTTTTTTTTTTTAATTTTTTATTTATTTTTATTTGAGAGCGATAGATACAGAGAGAAAGACAGATAGAGGGAGAGAGAGAGAATGGGCACGCCAGAGCTTCCAGCCTCTGCAAACGAACTCCAGACGCGTGCGTCCCCTTGTGCATCTGGCTAACGTGGGACCTGGGGAACCGAGCCTCGAACCGGGGTCCTTAGGCTTCACAGGCAAGCGCTTAACCGCTAAGCCATCTCTCCAGCCCACTTTGTGACTTTTTATGGCTGAATAATCTATTGTGTTGCTCATAGCATACTTGTTTATTTATCCACCAGGTGGCGGACATTTGGGTTACAGCTATCATAAATAATACCACTATGAACGGGCACTTTGTTTGATGAACAATTTGCTGTTCGATTACTCTACTTTGCAAGGGGTGAAATTGCTGTTTAACCTGCTGAGGTACTATCAGACTTTTCCACAGCAGTTGTGCTATTTAATGTTCCTGCCATCCATGAACAAAGCTTCCAGTTGTTCTGCAGCTGTGAAAACACAGTTGTTTCCTGTTCACAGTTTTATAACCAATGGGTAGAATGTAGAAAACAAAAAACAAAAACAAAACCCACCTTTTTTCAAGTTCTTGCACATGTATAACTTAAAATTTTAAGCGCATCAGTTCTTTCTTCCGTCACCCCTTTTCGCTCTTACAGCCATGTGGCAATTCTATCCATTCAGTACTGTGCTTCACTTTCAGAATCTCTACCTGTTTTGATTTTATTTCTCTTTGTAAGAATGCTTGTATCTTCATTCATTGCTATTTATTTATTTTATTTTTGAAAGAGAGACAGGAAGAGAGAAAGAGGTACAGAGAGAGAGGGGGAGAGGGAGAGAATGGTCGCACCAGGGCCTTTCAGCCACTGTGAGCAAACTTCAGATGCATGTGTCCCCTTGTGGCACATGTGTGACATCGCGTGCTTGTGTCACTTTGCGTCTTGCTATGTGGGACCTAGAGATTCGAACATGCATTCTTAGCCTTCACAGGCAGGTGTCTTAACCGCTAAGCCATCTGTCCAGCCCTGTTTTGTTTTTTTTTAACTTTATTTGTAAGCAGAGAGAGAATAGGCACACCAGGGCCTTCAGCCATTGCAAATGAACTCCAGATGTACCCACCACTTTGTAAATCTAGCTTTACATGGGTACTGGGGAATTGAACCTGGATTGTTTGACTTTGCAGGCAAGTGGCTAACCACTGAGCCATCTCTTCAGCCCTCGTTGTGTGTTTTTCTTAACATCTCTGAGAGTAATTATAATGGTCATGGTAGGGTCTCACTCTAGCTCAGATTGACCTGAAACTCACTCTGTAGTTCTACACTGGCTTCGAACTCACAGCAATCTTCCTACTTCTGCCTCCAAGTGCTGGGTTTAAAGGCATGCACTACCATGCCCAGTCATCATAAAAAGTTAATATATTTTTTTTCTCTCTCTTTTTCTTGTTTTCTTTTTTTTAAAGATCTTACTTTTATGTATTTATTACAGTCAGAGAGAGAGAGAGAGAGAAAGAGAAAATGGGCACATCAGGGCTTCTAGCCACTGCAAACAAACTCCAGACGCATGCACCACCATGTGCATTTGGCTTAAGTGGGACCTGGAGAATTGATCCTGGATCCCTAGGCCTAACAGGCATGCACCTTAACTGCAAAGCCATTTCTCCAGCCCTTTTTTTCTTTTTTGGTTTTGCAGGGTAGGATCTCACTCTAGCTCAGGCTGACCTGGAATTCTCAGGGTGACCTTGAACTCATGGCAGTCCTCCTACCTCTGCCTCCCGAGTGCTGGGATTAAAGACGTGCACCACAATGCCTGGCTCTCTTTTTCTTGATCATAATTTTTTTTTTGGGGGGGGGTTCTGAGGTATAGTCTGTCACTAGCTCAGGCTGGCCTGGAATTCACTCTATAGTCTCAGGGTGGCATCAAACTCATAGTGATCCTCCTACCTCTGCCTCCCAACTGCTGAGATTAAAGGTATGTGCCACCATGCCTGGCTTTGATCATAAAATTTTTATTTGCCAATCATCTCAGAATCTTTTTTTTTAAATTTTTTTATTTTTATTTGAGAGTGACAGACACAGAGAGAAAGACAGAGGGAGAGAGAGAGAATGGGCATGCCAGGACTCCCAGCCTCTGCAAACAAACTCCAGACACGTGCGCCCCCTTATGCATCTGGCTAACATGGGACCTGGGGAACCGAGCCTCGAACCGGGGTCCTTAGGCTTCACAGGCAAGTGCTTAACCGCTAAGCCATCTCTCCAGCTCTCATCTCAGAATCTTATTTAATACCTTCTTTTAAAAAATATTTATTTGGGAGAGAGAAAGAGGCAAAGGGAGAGAAAGAGAATGGGCATGCCAGGGCTTCTAGCCACTGCAAACTGAACTCCAGATGCATGTGACACCTTGTGCATCTGGCTTATGTGGGTACTGGGAATCGAACCTAGATCCTGAACACAAACACCTTAATTGCTAAGCTATCTCTCCAGCCCCTGTTACTTTCTTTTTTTTTAATTCAGTATTTTATTTTTATTTATTTATTTGACAGAGAGGGAGAGAGAAAGAAAGGGAGAGAGGGTGAGAGATATGGGCATGCCAGGGCCTCTAGCCACTGCAAATGAACTCCAGACGAGTGTACCCCCTTGTGCATCTGGCTAATGTGGGTCCTGGGGAATCGAACCTGGGTCCTTTGGCTTTGTAGGCAAATGCCTTAACCACTAAGCCATCCCTCCAGACCCCCTGTTACTTCCTTTTTGAAACCCTCCCCTTATCCCCTTTTTTCCTCACTCCTGGTTTGATACCTCAGTACCTACATACAGCCAGATGCATAAGTGGTGTGTGCATCTGGAATTTATTTACAGAAGCTGGCATATGGCTTTACTTGGGCATTGGGGAACTGAACCTGGGATGGCAGGCATTGGTAGGTAGCAAGTGCCTTTAACCAATAAGCTACCTTCCCTGCCAACTCTGGAGTTTTATATAGTCCTCTGGAGAACAGTGATTATTTTGTTGTAGCAGACATCTTAGAAGAATTCAAAGGGCAGCTCCTGGAGTAGCAGCTCCCAGCCCAGTTCAGCTCTTTTATCTTCCCATTAGGTTTATTCCACTCACGGGGGTCATGGGTTAGCTTTGCTTTCCACCTGTCTTGCTGTCTTTCGTGGGCTCCCTGTGCTGTTCTCTGGCCCTTCAGGCTAGAATGACAGCTTTCCTACTGGTGTTTCAATTCACAGTGATTTTGCTTAGCTCAGAACCCATGAAAGTTTAAAGTGAACCCAGCATTATTTGTTTGGTTGTTGTGTTTTATTTGTATGTTTTTCGAGGTAGGGTCTCACTGTAGCTCAGGCTGACCTGGAATTCACTATAGAGTCTCAGGCTGGCCTCGAACTCTCAGCACGCCTCTTACCTCTGCCTCCTGAGTGCTGGGATTAAAAGCGTGCGCCCACCACATCTGGCAGCAGCATCTTTTTTTCCCTAAGAGTTGAGTTCCCCCACAGTGTGCTATTTTACACTGTCCATTTGAGTTCCTGGGCTCCCTTCACTCAGCTCCCCTTTATGTTATCATCTTGCACACCCACGGGTCATTGTTCCCAGGTAACAGTCGTCTTCGAGATAGTTCTGTTAGCCATATGCATGGTCTCAGCGTGTCCATTCTGACACTGTGGTGCTGGCGATGTTAACCATTCCTTTGGTTCAAGTTCTGTCTGAAAGGCTTTCTCACTGTAACATTACTGTTGTCTAATTACTAAATACCTTGGGGGAAATATTTTTTGGATACTAATTACTTCCTCATTGCTGTGTACAAATATCTGATCACATCCAAGGAAGGAAAGAGTGGGTTTGGGCTTACAGTTGCAAAGGAGAGGTTCGTGGCAGCAGGAGCATGAAGGAGAGCTGGTTGCGCGGAGCTGGGCAGGGCTGAGCTGTCAACCTCATGCTCTGCTCCCACTGTGCCCCACTTCCCTCACAAGGCTCCACTTCCTGAGGGCTCCACAGCATTCCCAAACAGTGCCAATAGCTGGAGACCAAGTCTTTAAATACATGAGCCTATGAGGGACATTTTACACTCAAACCACGAGAGACTTGACCATGCAGATATCTTTTTCTGTCTTTTTTAAAATTTTTATTTATTTATTTGAGAGCGACAGACACAGAGAGAAAGACAGATAGAGGGAGGGAGAGAGAGAGAATGGGCGCGCCAGGGCTTCCAGCCTTTGCAAACGAACTCCAGACGCGTGCGCCCCCTTGTGCATCTGGCTAACATGGGACCTGGGGAACCGATCCTCGAACCGGGGTCCTTAGGCTTCACAGGCAAGCGCTTAACCGCTAAGCCATCTCTCCAGCCCTTTTTCTGTCTTTTGCTCTTATTTATTTTTGAGATAGGGTCTCACTCTAGCCCAGGCTGACCTGGCACTCACTCTGTAATCCCAGGCTGGCCTCGAACTCACAATGATCTTCCTGCCTCTGTTGCCCATAGTGCTGGGATTAAAGGCGTGCGCCACCACGCCTGGCTATATTTTTAAGTTTTTCTTGTACTTTTGATCTTAGCACTTGAACTCGGGCCTTAGGCATGCTAGGTAAGTTCTATACCCCTGACCTTGTCTTCCAATCCACAAATACCT
Organism: Jaculus jaculus; assembly: GCF_020740685.1. Classification (NCBI taxonomy): domain Eukaryota; kingdom Metazoa; phylum Chordata; class Mammalia; order Rodentia; family Dipodidae; genus Jaculus; species Jaculus jaculus. The sequence continues at coordinate 118,098,445 of NC_059108.1, read as the reverse complement.
GTTTTACCTTAATTTCGCAAAATCTTAGTACAGTATACTAATGGTGATTTATCTCATACCCAATGCTTTAGTCAATTTTTTTTTTTTTTTTGAGGTAGGGTCTTTCTGTATAGCCCAGGCTGACCTGGAACTCACTCTGTAGTCCCAGGCTGGCCTTGAATTCAAAGTGATCCTTCTACCTCTGTTTCCCTAGTGCTGGGATTAAAGGTGTGTGCCATCATGCCCAGCTCATACCTAATACTTTTATTAGCAGAATTTTCCTGTAAAGAAAAGTAGTTGCAGGCCAGGGTGGTAGCTCATTTGGTAGAGTGCTTGCCTAGCATAATCACTTGCACTTCATAAATTAGATGTGGTGGTGCATGCCTGTAATCCCAGCACTCAAGATGCAGAGACTGGAAGAACAGAAGTCAGTTACCCATGGCCAAAAGGAGAACTGGCCCACACCATCTTCAGTGTGGTTGTAGACTCCTATGCATTATTACATTTATTGGTCTGCTTTCCATCTTTCTCTCCACATCCTGCTTGACATTTACAAATAGTACAATTCATTTTATGCCAGACAGTCCTACGTTTCTGACAGAAACATAGAAGCATATGTCTCTTCATAATTCCATATAAAAAAATCAACAACAACAACAACAAAAATGAACTTTCTCGTCCTCCTTTCACCAACCCAAAGCCATGACAATCACTGTTTCCGCTCTCTAGTTTTGGCTTTTCCACATGTTATATAAGTGGAATCACAATGTACACATACATAAATGGAAGGACTTTTTTTTTTTTTGAGGTTGGGTCTCACTCTAGCCCAGGCTGACCTGGAATTCCCTGTGTAGTCTCAGGGTGGCCTCGAACTCATGGCGATCATCCTAACTCCCTCCCCAGTGCTGGAATTAAAAGGCGTGTGCCAGTATGCCTGGCTTGTGTAAGAATTTTTATGTAAAAATAGGTTTGGGTTTTTTAAGGGGCGGGTATTGTTTTGTTTTTCTCTTTGGTAGACACCAAAGAGTACCCAGATACTGCTTTTCTACCCACTAGGTTTCCATCCAAATAAAAAAGTTCATCAACATACATGCTTCTGGGTCTGGGAAGATGGCTCAGTGGTTAAAGGTACTTGCATACAAAGCCTGACAGCCCAGGGTTCAATTTCCTAGCATCCATGTAAAGCCAGATATGCAAAAGTGGTGCATCCATCTGGAATTTGTTTGCAGTGAGAAGATGCCCAGTGTGCTCTCTCTCAAATAAATTCATTTGTTTATTTTAGAGCATGAGAATGGGTGTGCCAGGACCTTTAGCCACTGCAAACGAACTCCAGACACCTGTGCCACCGTATGCATCTGATATACATGGGTACTGGGGAACCGAACCTTGGTCTTTAGGCTTCACAGGCAATTAATGGCCTTAACCAGTAAGCCATCCCTCTCCAGCCCAATAAAAATATTTTTAAAGGTACATGGTTCTGCAATGTTCACAGCATGAATAAAGAGTAGACATTCTAAGCCGGATTGGTGGTGCATGCCTTTAATCTCAGCCCTTGGGAGGCAGAGGTGGGAGGATTTCTGTGAGTTTGAGGCCACCCTGAGAATACAGAGTGAATTCCAGGTCAGCCTGGGCTAGATTAAGACCCTACCTCACAAAAACGGGGAGGGGGAAGGAGAGTAGACATTCTAAAAGCTTTTAGTGAAGTAAAAACATTTTATCTGGAAGACCAAGTATCAGAATGCCATTAAGTGTTCTCAAAAGTTAACACAAAGTAGCAAAGACAATGGAATGATGCCTTTAAAACTATAAAGTTTAGCTGGGCATGATGACATGCCTTTAATCCCAGCACTTGGGAAGCAGAGGTAAGAGGATCACTGTGAGTTTGAGGCTAGCCTGAGACTACATAGTGAATTCCAGGTCAGCCTGGGCTAGAGCAACAGCCCTGCCTTGAAAAACAAAACAACCCCACCCCCCCCCAAAAAAAAGAAAAGAAAAAAGAAAAAAAGATGCTGGCTTCACCTTGAACTTTTTTTTTTTTAATTTTTTATTTGTTTATTTGAGAGCGACAGACACAGAGAGAAAGACAGATTTTTATGGGTTCTGAGTTAAGCAAAATCACTGTGAATTGAAACACCATAGGAAAGCTATCATTCTAGTCTGAAGGGCCAGAGAACAGCAAAACAAAGTTGGAGCTGGGTGTGGTGGCACATGCCTTTAATCCCAGGGCTTGGCTGGGGTGGGGGTGGGCAGAGTTAGGATTGCTGTGAGTTCAAGGCCAGCCTAGGACTATAGAGTGAGATCCAGGTCAGACAGGGATAGAGTGAGTGGTAGAAAGAAAACAAAAAGAACCTATACAAAGTCGGGCTGGGTAACACAGCTCTATGGAGAGGAGGCCGAGGGGAGGCTTGAACTCGTTTCCCAGGACCAGCATCCGGCAGGGGAGGGAGACCTCGGAGAACGTGCAGGAGGGCAGTGGAGGCAACACCCGCGTCGTGCGCCAGCCACCACGGGCGGCTGCACGGAGGCTGGGAAGTGCGTGGGTACGAACACCACACGCACGCGCTTGATGGGGTGCGTGGCAGCCACAGAGGCTGAAGTAGGAGGGTCACAGTGAGCTCAGGGCCAGCCTAGGGCTACAGAGTGAGTTCCAGGTCAGCCTGGGCTAGAGTGAGACCCCCGCCTTCAAAACAACAAAAGACAAAAAATCTTCAGGAAAGTGATTTTCAACCTAGAATTCCATATTTAGCCAGGAAGTTGTGAGGCCAGTTTGTAGTTATCTGAATACTCAGAAAGTCCACTTCTGGTGAATTTTATGTAAGGTTAAAGTGACTTTAAGGATATACTTCACTAAAACAAAGAGTAAAACAAGGGCAGGGGAGATGGCTCAGCAGTTAAAGCTCTTGCCTACAAAGTCTAAGGACTAGAGTTCGATTCCCCAGGACCCACGTAAAGCCAGGTGCACAAAGTGGTGCGTGCATCTAGAGCTTGTTTGCAGTGGCTAGAGGCCCTCATATGCCCATTCTCTGTCTGTGTTTGCAGATTAATACAGTTTTTAATTTATTTAAATTTTTTTTGTTTACAGTTGTTGATTTATTAAGAGGCAGAGAGAGAGAGAGAATGTGTGCACCAGGGCCTCTATCCACTGCAAATGAACTCCAGACACGTGCGCCTCCTTGTGCATCTGGCTAACATGGGTCCTGGGGAATCGAGCCTCGAACCGCAGTCCTTGGGCTTCACAGGCAAGTGCTTAACTGCTAAGCCGTCTCTCCAGCCCATTCATTATTATATATATATATATTTTAAAGTAAAACAGTAGAAGTTAGTTCAAGGAAACCATTATTTCTCCTAGGAAGGACGAGAGGTTTGTTGCCCAGCAGCAGGCTTGGGAAGGGCTAGTGCAGATTGGAGCGGGTGAGAAAAACAAGGCCAAAGCAGAAAAGGAGCTGGGAGCAAAGGACCTGGTGACAAAAACTGATTTAACATTTGGAAGGGTTCGAAGACATGGAGATGATAGGCAAGGAAATGAAAAAGGTAATTAAAGACTCTTGGGGAAAGAAAAGTTTTATAAGTGGGAAATGTAGTCATATGTTACTGGACTGGCAGGGACTATTTACGCAGTCACATCACAAACTCCGATTATGGTTTAATTAAAATGGTGATAACAGCTCTCCTAGGATAGGAGGGGGGGAGCCACAGGGGGTGCAAGAGAGCGAAATCCTTAACAGATAGCATAGGTAGCGTCTCTTGAGTTGCTAAGTGGCAGAATAAGCAAATTGGAAATGTGATTGTACTTGCTGTCAGCATAAGTTAAAATGAGTTAAAAGTGGTCAAAAGGAGAGGGAAAAGAGGGATCATGCTGAGGAGGCACCCACGCCTCACTGAAGTCTCAGTGCCTGAAAAGCAGGCCAAATAAATGGTAGGCATTATTATTCCAGAAGCTCAGTGCAGCTGACCTAAAACGAACTCAACAGCAGGCTGAGACATGCCTGTTGAGGGAAAGGGGCTTTCTCTTAGGCCCGTGGTTTGACCTAAAGCACGTCCAGGTCTGGAATTGGGAACCAGGTGGACCTGTTTCCTGACTCTTAAATACTGTTTGCTTATTTACTTACTTAACTCTTTTCAGCCTGTGCCACTGTTTATTGTATTGGAGATTAGGAGAAACCTGGCCCAAACAGCCTCCAAGCTTGCCTGAACGGGGTTAACTCATTAATGCCAGAGGGTGTTAATGAGTGAAGCACTTACCCTCTATGTCACCGACACGTACAAGGCTCTGTCATCACCACTGCTCACCAGGAGGGTCTCAGACAATAGCCATTCCCATAATGAGCTGTGAGTGAGCATGGTGGATGAGCCCAGCCCTGCAGCTCTGGGCTGGCCACAGGAGGCTCTGGCTGCAGAGTGGATGTTAACAAGAGCTGGCAGTCCCAGCGGGCTCCGAGCAGCCTTCCATCCTCAACAGGCCAAAGTCAGGTGGCAGGTGATGGTGGAAAACAGAAGAGGGAGGTTTATTCCAGGGGAAAGGAACACCTGCCCATCTGCATTATTTCCAGTCTCTCCCGCAAGGTGGTCTGACAAGCTGTCAGCACCGTGTGAGAGACAAATTCCTCCCCAGGCTGGCACAAGCTTCAGCCTTTCGCTTCTTCCAGCATGAGATGTTTTTTTTTTTTTGTTTATTTGTTTGTTTTTTTGAGGTAGGGTCTTGTTCTAGCCCAGGCTAACCTGTAGTCTGTAGTAGGCCACAGAGGTGAGGCTTAGAAAGATTATATTAATAGAGCTGAAGAGAAGAAAGAAGGCGGAGCGCCTGTGTAGCCGGCGGCCTCTTGAGCCGGTAATCCGCACGGTGGCTCTGACCAGGGTTTCTTGCGCGGATTTACTGGATGGGGCTGAGCAGGTCAGTCCGGTTCCCATAGCAGGTGTCTAGGCACCTTGCAGCTATTCACCTCTTCGGGTCTTATTTCTAGGGAAAGAGAACTACTTTAGGAAAGAAGAGATAAGGAAAAAACCAGATCCTATGCCTCCAAGCCATTTGTTCAGGTACCTTGTGATTTTTTTTTTTTTTTAGTTATTTGAGAGAGAGGGAGAAAGAGTGGGCATGCCAGGACTTCCAGATGCCTGCGCCACTTTGTGCATCTGGCTTTACATGGGTCTTGGAGAATTGAACCCAGGCTAGCAGGCTTTGTAAGTGAGTGTCTTTAGCCACTGAACCATCTCTCCAGTTCCAGTCTTGCAATCTTTATGTCAGCTTTCTAGGGAAGGAGGGCTCCTTTAAGGAAAAAGGCAAGGAAAACCTGATCCCTTCCCTTACTTACTTCAAGGACATTTCCTGCATTTAGTCAAGCAAAAAAAAAAACCAAAAAAAAAAACCTTCACTTTGGGGACCCTGTTCCCCTAAACTGCTTAGCCAATTTCTATCTCGACAGGAGTAAATATTGAAAATTAAGTACTTGTTTATGGATCTATTCCTAAGGTGACCATTGTCCAATATCTTTTAATTATTAGTGGGCACTGCATGGAGTGCACACTATTAGGAATGCCTAATTATCTTTGCTTAAAAAGAATAGTCATGATTAGGGCACATGATCGCTGGCCTGGGAAAGATTATCTAAGCAAGGAAAACACCCCAAGACAAGGCAGGAAATCACAAGGACAAAAAGAAACCCTCCCCTTATACAGCCTGCCTGGGAAGGGGGAGCGGAGACTAAGACTTAATTCCAGTATTTGGGAGGCAGAGGTAAGAGGATTGCTGTGAGTTTGAGACAGCCTGAGACTACCGAGTGAATCCTGGGTCAGCTGGGGCTAGAGTGAGACCCGACCTCAAAACAAAACACAAGAACAAAGACAGTCACGTAACTCCAGAGGAAGGGAAGAAACTAAGAGAGCCTTACACACCTGGTTAGGCTCCTTAAAAGGGGTCAAACATCCAATTAGGATGAGCCTCGTCATCAGACTCAGGTGTGTAAGGGAGGGACCTTATTGGCAGATGGGCTCAGGAGGCTGACGCGGGGAGTCAGCCTGTCCAGGTGTGCTAAACCCGGGGCAATCTGAAGAAGCAGAAAGCGCTGCTGAGTTACGGCTTTGGAGCCATCGTGAATGAGTCTGGGTCAGCTGCCAGTTGTAGTCCTTTGAGGGCAGGCAAGATGGCATCTCCCTGGGGCCTTTGTCCCTGGCTGACTGTGTATAAAAAGAAAACTAGGGCTGAGGAGATGGCTTAGTGGTTAAGGAGTTTGCCTGTGAAGCCTGAGGACCCCGGTTCGATTCCCCAGGACCCACGTAAGCCAGATGCACAAGAGGGTGCATGCGTCTGGAGCTCCTTTGCAGTGGCTGGAGGACCTGGCGTCCCCATTCTCTTTCTCTCTGCTTCTTCCTCTGTCTCTCCCAAACAAATAAATAAAATAGTAATAATAATAATAATAAACGATCTTGCTCCTTTTGTGTGTGTGTGTGTCACCAGCACCCATGTAAACAGCTGGGCATGGCCATTTTTGCCTGCAACCCCAGTCCTATGGAGAGGCACTGGGGCTTGCTGGTCACCAGTCTAACTGAAAAACAGCAGCTCCAGTGAGAGACTCTGTTTTAAGGAAATATGTGATAAGCAATATTAGAGGATACCTGATTTCCTCTGGCCTCTGTGTGTGCACATTGGGTGTGTGTGCACACACACACTCTCTCTCTCTCTCTCTCTCTCTCTTTCATACAAAAAAAAGAGAGCTGTCATATAAGGCCTGTTATATAAATTACATGGTAGCCCAAATAGTTCAGAAGATCTCTGGAAGACAGTACCAGTCTCCCAATGGCAGTGACAGGAATCAGGAACAAGGCAGCCCCCAAATTGGAGGCAGCTAGTGAGAGTCACAGGCCCAGACGAACAAAAGTATTTACCTGTCCTGGCAACACCCGTAGTCAACTCCAAGAACACAGAAGTCTCTTGATGAACTCTGCAAAATCAGTGATCAGCCCAAAGAACAAAGAGCCCAAAGACTTTGACTCATCAAGATGTTGGCTGACCACCAGCCTTTTTTTTTTTTTTTTCTTCTTCCTGGTTCTTTCTCTTCCTTGGGACCCTTGGCAGGCTTTTTCTTTGGCAGGCCTTTTGAGACTCTGTGCTTTCTACTTCTTTTGTCAACCAATCAGGATCCCCCATGTACACTTAAATTAACTAATTACCCTCATCCTAACTTGCTGTCTAACGTACATATGGGCCCGACCAAATTGGCTAGTTCTCAGGGCATTAAAGACCTCCGGTCCAGGGCTGGAGAGATGGCTTAGCGGTTAAGGCACTTGCCTGCAAAGCCATAGGACCCAGGTTCAGTTCTCCAGGACCCACATAAGCCAGATGCACAAGGTGGCACATGTGTCTGGAGTTCATTTGCAATGGCTGGAGGCCCTGGCGCACCCATCCCTTCTCTCTCTCTATCTCAAAACAACAACAACAAAAATACCCCTCCAGTCCAGAATGCTACTCCGCAGCCCTCTCAGGACCCCGACCACTGCAGGAAGCTTACTTTTACGTCTCAATAAAGCTTTGCTTGCTCACCCATCTGCTGCCCTTGCACGTCACTCTGTGTGCACGAGGATGAATTCTGACTCAGGAAACTGGTAACAGTAGTAGCCAAAATGGTTCAAAAAGAACCCAAATAGCACTGGCTTCTGAATTAACAGGTTCTATGAGGCACACCAGCGATGTCTCTAAAGGGCTTCCTGTGTGCTCAGAAAGTAGTCAGACCCTCTGATCTGTCTGATTTTTTTTTTTTTTGCACATGTATGTTTCTGTGGTGTGCTTGTGTTTATATGTGTGTGTGTGTGTGTGTGTGTGTGTGTGTAGGCCAGAGGTTGATGTAGGTTGATGTGGCTTCTCTTTATATGCAGAGGTAGGATCTCTGGTTTGAGTCAGGGCTTGGGGATTCAGCTAGTTTAGCTAACTAGTTTGTCCTAGGAATCTACAGTGGCCATTCCACAGTGCTGGAATTATCGGCAGAAGCTGCATCCACTTGCCATTTTTGAAGGTACTACAAACTCTGATCCTCATGCTTGAGCAGAGAGTGCTTTATCCATTGAGCCATCTCTCCAGCCCCTGTGTGGCAGATTAAAAAAAATATTGACAACTTCCATAATTATAGACAATAAACATGATAATACCCCCACTTTCCCCTTCAGAATTCCACTCTCCATCATATCCCCTCCCCCTCTCAGTTACTCTCCATTTAATTTTGCTGTCATCATCTTTTCCTCCTATTATGAGGGTCTTGTGTAGGTAGTGTCAGGCACTGTGAGGTCATGGATATCCAGGCCATTTTGTGCCTGGAGGAGCACGTTGTAAGGAGTCCTACCCTTCCTTTGGCTTTTACATTCTTTCTGCCACCTCTTCCACAGTAGACCCTGAGCGTTGGAGGGTGTGATAGAGATGTTTCAGTGCTGAGCACTCCTCTGTCACTTCTTCTCAGCACCATGGTGCCTTTTGGGTCATCCCAGAGATCACTGCCATCTGAAAAGAGAAGCTTCTGTAACCAAAAGTGAGAGTGGCATTAATATAGGGGTGTGAACATTAAGAAAAAACAGTTTGGTGAGCATAATATATGCATTTAGCCAGACACCAGCAGGCATTGTACCCCTAGGGCTCATGATCTCCATCATAGGTTTTTAGTACCAGGCACGTATTCCCTCCCATAGGGTAGGCCTCCAGTCCAATTAGAGAGTGGTTGGTTTCCCCTCTAACAGACATGCTACTATTGTACCTTTTGGCTCATTTGGCATGGCTGGCCCAATTTAAGGCTTACAGTGTCCACTGTTGTTTATCTCCACTGATGACTTCTCTCTTCTATAGAGCTGCAGCAGCATAGCTTTTTCCAGCTTTCTGTCAGCTGGTCTACAGGGAGGAGGTTTTCAGCTCAACTCCAGCAGGATTTCTCAGTGACCTTGAAGCCCAAGCATGTGGAGTCTTCAGCAATAGGGTCTTATTGTCTATTTCTGGTGGGAAACCAAGAGCCTTGGCAATGGCCTATAATGTTTTGGGGGCACCATGGACCTCCCTGGCCAACAACTCACTGGAAGGTATCCCATCCCTGGCACTGAAATTTTTCTGGTAACAATCTATGGCTTCTGGATGTGCCATTGTCCAAAAAAGTAGGTATCCATATGGCTCAGTAATACCCTCTTAGATTTTTATTAACCCTCCTCCACCCTTCCTTTACTCAATCTCTTCCTCTTCCTCACTTTGGCCTTTCCACCCTCAGTAACCTGTTCTTCTACTTACATATATATAATACCATCCCCTTAAGTCCTCCCCTCTCCTCCCTCCCTTATAGCCCCTTTCTAGCTTACTGGCCTCAGCTATCAGGTTGTATTCCATATCACATACAAGTCTAAACATTTGTAGCTAGGATCCATATATGAGAGAGAATATGTGGCACTTGGCTTTCTGAGCCTGAGTTACCTCACTAACTATAATCCTTTCCAGATACATCCATCCATTTCCCTAAAATATAATTTTGTTTTTATTTTTTATATTTTTGTTTATTAGAGTCAGAGAGAGGGAGAGAGAGAAAGGGAGAGTGAGAATGAGTGTGCCAGGGTTTCCAGCCACTGCAAACAAACTTCACATGTGTGCAGCCCCTTGTGCATCTGGCTAACATGGGTCCTGGGGAGTTGAACCTGGGTCTTTTGGCTTTGCAGGCAAGCACCTTCACTGCTAAGCCATCCCTCCAGCCCTAATTTCGTTTTTCCTTACTGCTTAATAGAACTTCTTCGTATAAATATACCACATCTTCCACATCCTCTCATCAATTGAGAGACATCTAGGCTGGCTCTATTTCTCAGCTATTGTGAATAAAACAGCAATAAACATGGATGTGCAAGTATCTCTAAGGTAGTGAGATGAGTCCTTAGGATATGTGCCTAGGAGTGGTATAGCGAGGCTATACGGTAAATCTATTTTTAGCTGTCTCAGGAACCGTCACACTGATTTTCACAATGACTGTACCAGATTACATTCCCACCACATTCTCGCCAGCATTTATTGTCATTTGTTTTCTTGATGATAGCTATTCTGACAAGAGTGAGATGGAATCTCAAAATAGTTTTTAGTTTGTATTTCCCTGATGGCTAAATATGTAAAACATTTTTAGGTATTTATATGCCATCTGTATTTCTTCTTTTGAGAACTCTATTTAGTTCCATAGCCCATTTTTTCTTTTCTTTTAAAAAATGTTTTATTTTAATTTATTTTAAGAGAGAGAAGTAAAGAGAGAGAGAGAGAATATGGGTGTGCCAGGGCCTCTAGCCACTGCAATTGAATTGCAGGCACATGCGCCACCTTGAGTATTGGGCTTTACGTGGGTCGTAGGGAATTAAATGTCAGTCCTTTGACTTTGCTGGCAAGTGCCTTAACTGCTAAACCATCTCTGCAGCCCCCATAACCCATTTTTAAAATTGGGTTGTTTGATTTATTATTATTTAGTTTTTGAGTTCTTTGTATAATCTAGCTATTAGTCCTTTGTTAGATGTGTAGCTGGTAAAGATTTTTCTCCTATTCTATAGATTCCTTCTTTGCTTTACTCACAGTGTCCTTTGCTGTAAAAAAGCTTTGCAATTTCATGAGGTCCCAGTGATTGATTAGTGGTTTTGTTTCCTTAACAACAGGGGTTATATTCAGAAAGTTGTTACTTGTACCAATATGTTGAAGGGTTTCCCCTACTTTTTCCTCTAACAGTTTCAGAGTTTCAGGTCTGATATTAAGGTCTTTGATCCATCTGGACTTGATTCTCATGCATGGAGAGAGAGAAGGATCAATTTTCATCCGTCTACATATAGATTTCCAGTTTTCCCAACACCATTTGTTGAAGAGGCTGTCTTTTCTCCAATGAGTGTTTTTGGCACTTTTGTTGAAGATCAGAGAGCTGTAGCAGTATGGGCTCATATCTGGGTCATTTATTCTGTTTTGCTGATGCACATATTTGATTTTGTTACTATGACTGTGTAATATAGGTTAAAATGGGAATATAAAGCTGGATGTGGTAGTGCACACCTTTAATCCCAGCACTTGGGAGGGCAGAGAGAGGTAGGAGGACTGCCATGCGTTCTAGGCCACCATTAGACTACACAGTGAATTCCAGGTCAGCTTGGGCTAGAGTGAGACCCTACATACGAAAAACAAACAGCCAGGCGTGGTGGCACATGCTTTTAATTCCAGCAGTCAGGAGGCAAAGGTAGGAGGATCAGCGTGAGTTTGAGGTTACCCTGAGACTACATAGTGAATTCCAGGTCAGCCTGAGCTAGAGTGAGACCCTATTCTGAAAAGAAAAAACAAACAAACAAACAAAAAAACCCAAAACAAAAATTGGGTATTGCTAGCCTTATTTTAATTGCTCAAAATTGTTTTGGACATTTGAGGTTTTTTGTGTTTCCAAATAAATTTAAGATTTTTTTTGTATTTCCATAAAGAATGCCATTTGAATTTTGATGCGGATTGCATAAAATGTGTAGATTGCTTTTGGTAAGATTGACATTTTTACAGCATCAATTCTTCCAATCCAAGACATGGGATATCTTTTCAATTCCTAGTGTCTGCTGCAATGTCTGTCTTGAGTGTTTTAAAGTTTTCATTGTAGAGATCCTTCACTTCATTGATTAGGTTTATTCCCAGGTACTTTATTTATTTATTTATTTTTTTATTTATTCATTTGAGAGAGATAGAGAAAGAGGCAGAGTGAAAGAGTGAGAGAGAGAATGGGTGCGACAGAGTCTCCAGCCACTGCAAACGAACTCCAGATGTGTGCACCCCCTTGTGCATCTGCCTAACGTGGGTCCTGGGGAATCAAGCCTCGAACCGGGGTACTTAGGCTTCACAGGCAAGCACTTAACCACTAACCCATCTCTCCAGTCCCCTTTATTATTTTTTTTAAGGCAATTGTGAATGGGAATGATTTCTGTTGTTAGTATATTGGAAGTCTACTGATTTTTGTTTGTTTTGTATCTTGCTACATTGCTAAAAGTGCTTATCAGTTCTAACAGTTTGTTGGTAGAGTCTTTAGGGTCCTTTATGTATATCAGTTGCAAATAATGATAATTTGATCTCTTCCTTTCTAATTTGTGTCCCTTTTTCTTTCTTTCTATCTTTTTTTTGGGGGGGGGCAGGCTGATCTGGAATATGTAGTCTCAGGGTGGCCTTGAACTCATGGAGATCCTCCTACCTCTGCCTCCCAACTAGGGATTAAAGGGGTGTGCCACCATGCTTGGCTGCATCTCTTTTATGAGTGTCTCTTGTCTTATTGCTATTGCTAAGACTTCCAGTACTATCGTAAATAAAAGTGGGGACTGTGGACACCCTTGTCCTGATTTTAGTGGAAAAACTTCAAGGTTTTCCCCATTTAGTATTATGTTGACTGTAGATTTGTCATAAACAGCCTTTATTATATTGAGATATGTTCCTTCTATTCCCAGTTCCTGTAGGATTTTTACCATGAAGGGATGTTGGATTTTGCCAAATGCCTTTCCTGCATATATTGAGATGATCATGTGATTTTTGTCCTTTTGGCCATTTATATAGTGTATTACATTTATTGATTTCCATATGTGTCTGGAGCCATTTTAGCTGGACTTGTATCCATAGCTCTGGGCCTTTGGCAGCAACACTTTAGCAAAACTATAGCAGCCTACGTGTAAGCAAGATTATGAATATTCGGTGTCAGAAGCCATTTGGCTGGCTTTAATAGTCTTTTGTACTGAGAAGTGATTGAAGTGCAAAAACTCTGTAACAGGAAGTTTTTGTTTTGTTTTGTTTTGTTTTGTTTTATTTTGATAGAGACTTGTGTGAGACTCATGGAACTTTTGTCCATGGAAAAACTGTAAGAAGATATAAGAAGGAATGCTGTGAAATAAACCTTGCTTCAGTCCTGGCTTGAGTCCTTGCTTCAGCCCCAGACTGGAGTCCTTGCTTTCAGTCTTTCTTCTGTCTTTCCTTAATCCTCACTCCCCATCAGGCTCAAACCCTTTCAGCCGGCAGGCTCCAGCACATATGTTGAATGAATGTTCTGTAGATATCTGTTAGGTCCATTTGCTCCATGATCTCTTTTTTTTTTTTGGGGGGGGGTGTTCAAGGTAGCATCTCACTCTATCTCAGGATGACCTGGAATTTACTCTGTAGTTTCAGGGTGGCCTCAAACTCAGGATGATCCTCCTACCTCTGCCTCCCAAGTACAGCTGTTTCCTTTTTTCTTTCTTTCTTTCTTTTTTTTCCGGGATGACTTGTCAATTGATGCGAGTGGAGTATTGAAGTCACCCACGACAAGTGTGTTTGGTATTATCTGTGACCTTAATTCTAATAGTGTTTGATGAAATTGGGAGCTCCCTTATTAGGTACTTATATATTTTGAATTATAATGTCCTTCTGTTGGAGTATCCTTTAATCAATATAAAGTGACCTTCTTTATCTTTTGTAACTACTGTTGGTTTGAAGTCTACCCTGTCAGATATTAGTATACCAACACCTGCTTGTTTTCTAGGCCCATTTGCTTAAAATACCATCCTTTCACCCTATGATAGTGTCTGTCTTTTTATGGAAAGGCAAGTTTCTTGGAGGTAACAAATAGAAGGATCTTGCTTTTTAACCCAATCTGCAAGTCTGTGTCTTTCAGTTGAGACACTGAGGTCATTGATATTAAGAGTTATTATTGTGAAGCTGGGCATGGTGGCACACACACTTAATCCCAGTACTTGGGAAGTAGAGGTAGGAGGATCACCATGAGTTTGAGGCCACTCTGGGACTACACAGTGAATTCTAGGTCAGCTTGGGCTAGAGTGAAACGCTACCTTGAATAAACAAAATAAAATAAGTAAAGACTTATTATTGAAAGGTGTGCATTTATCCTTGCTATCCTTCTTGTTTTATAGTGCTTTCTGATTTTCTCTTACTCTCTTGTATTGACTATTATTTGAGTATGGTTTATTTTTTCCTTTTTCTTAATGTGTGTGCTTTTCTTTCTCTTCTGCATGAAGGATCCTTTTAAGTATTTTCTGTGGAGCTAGTTTAGTGGTCCTGTATTCCTTTAGCTTATTTTTGTTGTGAGATATCCTTATTCCTCTGTCAATTTTGATGGATAGCTTTGCAGGATAAATTAATCTTGGTTGACAGTTGTTATCTTTCAGAACTTGGAATAAAACATTCTAAGCCCTTTTGGCTTTTAAAGTTTGTGTTGAGTAATCTTCTATTGCCCCTGATGGCCTTGCCTTTATATGTGGCTTGATTTTTCTTTCAAACTGCTTTCAGTATATTTTCTTTGGTTTGTGTGTTTTGTAGTTTAGTTATTATATGACAGTGAGAGGTTCTTTCCTGGTTTTGTCTGTTTGGCATTCTCAAGGCATCCCTTTCCCTGTTTGGGAGAAGTTTTCTCCTATGATTTTGTTGAAAATACCTGTTATGCCTTTGGGGTGAAATTCTTCTCCTACCATGGCCTGAATTCTTAAGTTTGATCTCTTTATAGTGTCCCAAATCTCTTGAAATTCACATTCATGCTTTCCTATTAGTTTGTCTTTCTCTTTGTTGGACTGTATTAGATCTGCCACCTGATGTTCTAGTTTAGATGTTCTGTCCTCTCCTTGACCCATTCTACCAATGAGACTTTTCACAAAGTTTTTTATTTGACTTACTCTGTTTTTCATTTCTAATATTTCTGATTGGTTTTTTTTTTTTTTTTTTTTTTTTGAGGTAGGGTCTCACTCTAGCTCAGACTAACCTGGAATTCACTGTGTAGTCTCAGGGTGGCCTTGAACTCACAGTGATCCTCCTACCTCTGCCTCCCGAGTGCTGGGATTAAAGGCATGCTCCACTATGCCTGGCTCTGATTGGTATTTTTTTTTAATTATTTTTTTTTCCCCTTACTCATGTCTTGCATTGACCTCCTTATTTCACTAAGTTATTTTATTTATTTATTTATTTATTGTCTGTTTTTGTTTTCTTTGGATTCTTTCAGGGGCTTGCTTTCTTCTTTGATTCCTTTGGTTTACTTCAGCATAGATATAATCATTGTTTTGAAATCTTTGTCAGGAGTTTCATCTAAATCATTCTCACCAGAGGTCATTTCTGATGGATTTATAATTTTTGGTGGAATTGTATTGTCTTGATTTTTTTGTGTGTCTTGTATTATAATGTAGAGATTTTTGCATCTTGAGTTAATTTGATACTTGGGTTTTCTAATTATCTGTTGTATTCCTTGACATGTAAATCTGACATTATATATCTTCAGGGTAGGAGTTTAAGGTGTCAGATGTGGATCTTATACTCACAGAGTAACAACAGAAATTACCCTAGGTGTTAATTTTGCCTGATATTCAAGTATTCTAGTAGGCTGGATGGATCAAATTACTGGAAAATTCTAAAATTCAACTGAGCAAAATACACATTCAATCTAAATGAGCACAGAGTATTTATGCAAGAGTGGGAGTCAGGTGTGGTGGTGCACGCCTTTAATCCCAGCACTCGGGAGGCAGAGGTAGGAGGATCACTGTAAGTTTGTGGCCATATTGAGACTCCATACTGAATTCCAGGTCAGCCTAGATGAGAGTGAGACCCTACCTCAAAAAGCAAAGCAAAACAAAGAAACAAACAAACAAGTGGGATTAAAACAAACAGATAATCTAATAAAAGTCCCTAAGGGTATGTGTTGCCCCACACCCTTAATCCTGGGATGGCTTCCAATCTCACCAATGTTAAAGGCCCACCCCTGTCCCTCTCTGTTGCACTGTGGATTCGATTAGGCTGCTCGGATCACTGGATCTGGTGTTCCGATCAGCTGTGCTGGACGCTGTGTGGCTGGAGGGGGGATAGTTCTCCAGTGGTTCGCAGCACTGGTGGGTGGGGGAAGGAAGCTGTACAGGGTGCTTGGAGTTGTACTGGATCTGCTCAGCTGGTCCAGTTTACAATGTTCTGCAACAGCTGCTCAGCTGGTCCCTGCTGTCTTCCCCTTGGGGTTTCTTGACTTTGCAATGGGGCTGATGAGAGTGGAAAACTCCTTTACCTGGCTTCTCCTCCTGCGGCTCTGCGCTGCACCGGGCTCGGTGGGCACACGGGCCGAGGTGGCCAGCGCTGTGGCGGCAGCCGCTTTTGTGCTTCCTGCTTGCTAGTAGTTTTGTGTCTCTCCTGTTTCTCTGCTGTGGATGATAATTCCTTATATTCCTGCCTCTTTGGTAGAAGAGTGTATTTTGCTGTTTTTCTGCTTATTTCCCCCATCTTACCTGGAATTCTGTGTGGCAGTTTTAATGATAGGATGTATGGCTATGGAGTGGGAATTTTGGATCCCTTGCCGATATACCATGCCAATGCACCAACAAATTTAGGGCACCCTGGATTCTTGTCTTATGAATTGAAAGAATTAAAATCCGTGGACCAGAAGGTACGGTTTAAATTAAGAGAAGGAAAGAGGAGGGAGTGAAGGGCAGGAGGGGTGCAGAGCCCATGCCTGGGGGAGGGAGGGGCCTCCCCTCACCTGAGCCTGGCTGGGCTGAGATGAGAGAAGACTTAGTTCAGGAGAGAGGATCAGACAGCCAAGAGAGCTTGTCCCCCTGCAAGGGTCTGTTTATAACCGTGGTGTGGTGGATGTCCCCTTCAGGCTCAGGCGAGCCTTAGCGAGAACTGGTTGGTCTGAGCTCGGGCCGGTGCATGCCAGCCATGATGCCGAATTCTGGGGGATAAACTCGACAAATCACAATGTCAGGATTGGACTTAAAATCTAGAAAAGGGGAAGTGGAGCTCGGGTTGTTTGTGGAAAAACAGGTCTAAGAAACTCCACTAGTTAAGAGAGGAGGAGAAGCCAGCTTCTCTGATCTCTAGCAAAGTGGAGACTGCAGGGCAGATTTAAGGATATTCCTGCCTTTACTTTCAGGGCCCAGTCACCCTAATTGCCTCAGCTACTCCATGGCACAGTGTTAAGAAGTTTATTTTTTTTTTTAATTTCTTTATTTATTTGATGGGAGCGGGGAGAGGAAGAGGCAGAGAGAAAGAAAGAATGGGTGTACCAGGGCCTCCAGCCACTGCAAACAAACTCCAGATGCATGCGCTCCCTTGTGCATCTGGCTTATGTGGGTCCTGAGGAATCCAGCCGGGATCCTTGGGCTTCACAGGCAAACACCTTAACTGCTAAGCCATTTCCCCGGCTCCCTTATGAAGTAGTTTGTTTTTGAAAAAAAGAAAAGAAAAAAACATTTTTTTTGCCACGTGAGAAATACTACTTAGCCAGGCGGGGTGGCACGTGCTTTTCATCAGAGGTAAGAGGCTCACTGAGTTTGACACCAGAGTGAACCCCAGGTCAGTGTGAGCTAGAAGGAGGCCTGACCTCAAAAGAACCAAAAGAAAAAAAAATAATTTTCAAGGCAATTGTTCTGTTTCTTTGTCAATTGACAGTTTCCTCTCACTTTTTGTTTTCTCGCGCATTTTGCTACAAGCAGCAAGAAGAAAGCCACCGCCTTGGCTACTCAGCTTGGAAAACCTTTCTGCCAAATGGCCAAAATGGTTCCTTGATGGCTTGCTTTGTGCGGTGCTAACGGGAGGCAGCGTGGCTCTCTGCTCTGCGCCATGAGCCTCTCTTCCTGCGGTGGGGGCAACGGTGTGTGCCCCGCCCCAGCACAGGGTCTCAGCTCTGCTGGCCGCGCTGGCCTCAGACCCACCACCTTCCTCCTAAGTGCTGGGAAACAGGCCATGCTGCCATGCCCAGCTCTCACTTCCTTCTGAGACTTCACTCAGCCTCCTCAGAACCCCTTCTTCTAGCTGTCCAGTTAAGCCAACAAAGGTCTTCTTTCTTTTGGTTTTATTCATTTATTTATTTGTGTGTGTGTAACGTGCATGTGGAGGTCAGAGGACCGTCTTTGAGACGGGCTCTCTTGTCACTGCTAAGGCGCTGCCCCACTACAAAGGAACACCGGCCTAGTTGACCCACAGCTCTGGATTCTGCTGGCTCTGCCTCCTCTTGTCTTAGGTGTGCTGGGATCACAGGTACATGTGCCTCTTTGCATCTGGCTTTTACATGGGTGCTGGGAAATTGAATTAAACCGAGGCCAACAGGCTTTGTGAGGAAATGCCTTGAATCACTGAGCCATCTTCTTCTTTTTTATTTGTGAAAGGGAAAGGGGAGAGAGAGAAAGAGAGAGAGAGAAAATGGGCACGCCAGGGCTTCCAGCCACTGCAAATGAACTCCATATGCATGCGCCACCTTATGCATCTAGCTTACGTGGGTCCTGGGGAATTGAACTGAGGTCCTTTGGCTTTGCAGGCAAACGCCTTAACCGCTAAGCCATCTCTCCAGCCCCTGAAGGGATTTTATCTACTAAACTCCTCAAGATTCTTCTAGCTCCTGCTCAACTCCAAAGCCACCCTCACTTTTTAGGTATGTAACCCTAGCATTCTCCTTGTAGGTACCAAAATCTCTGCCAGTGGGCCTTGGTAAGCCTCTCGTCTAGAAGAATCAAGGAGAGTCGACAGTTTATCCACTTTTGTTCCCAAAGCATTGACTTAAACTTGCCATTTTTTCAGAAGCGCTTGAAGTGTAAGAAAAGCCATTTAACAGGTTACTTTTGTGGGTTAAGAATGATGCTGTTGTCCTCCCTTGTCATCCCCCTGCCGTGGGCCCACTTCTCCATGCATTTGCATGCCTCTGGGGTTCAGTACTTCTGCTGAGGGATGAGGGCAGATTCCCTGAAAATCAAGCCACTATGGGGTTTCTGGAAAATGTTAGCATCAACCAGTACACAGCTGGGAGGGAATAGCTTAGGGGGTGATGGGAGACGGGGCTTATGCTCTGTGATTCTTAACCCACCTGGCAACATGGACTCCCCAGCAGGCCCCTGGACCACTGCCTGCCTGCTTCCTCCAGCAATCTGACCTTCAAGCAAGACGAGCGGTTCCTGTGATGGCTGCTGCCCACGGTGTCATCTGAGGCACCCCAGCGCCCGAATGCACCACAGGCACTCTGGGCCGGCAAGCCCTCCTGGAAACACTCTTCTGCTTTTAACAAGCCAAGCTGAAAGTGGGACGCCATGGCCTGTGTCCACTCTTGGGGCCACATGCTCAAGATGTGCCTCGAGAGCCCAGCTGGGGGCCTGCCGCGACCCGGGAGTGCTGCTCAGTGTATATGCAGATATCAAAATGACAAATCTACAGGCATTCACATCACCCGGGGATCAGGCCTGTCTCACTTGGTATGAATCTGGGGAGCTTAATTTGCCATGATATCATGAACGCCACAGGCATGTCCTTATATCCTGGTGTCCTGACCTCTCGGTTGATTGAGTGACTCATTCTCTGCATGGAAACTACTGCTGCAGGAGCAGCATCTATCCTTACAGGACTTTCCACTTTATTCCTGTCAGTATATTTTTCAATTTTAGGCAGTTATGTGAAGGATGCATTTTCACTTCTATTAAAAAGACTCATGGGGCTGGGGAGATGGCTCAGCAGTTAACAGTGTTTGCTTAAAGCCTGCCAGCTTCGGTTTGAGTCCCCAGTACCCACAAAAAGCCAGATCCAAAAAAAGTTGTGTATGTGTCTGGTGTTTGTTTGCAGTGGTGAGAGACCCTGGCATGCCCATGCACACATGTGCAAAAAAAAAAAAAATTTTTTTAAAAGCAAGATTCACTCAGCCATGGGAGGATGGGCACTTCCTTGTTTATTTCTGAGTCTATTCAACTCTCTAGTCAATTTAATGGTCTGTTTTTGTTTTGGGAGTGAATAGGAAGCAAAGATTCCTCTAGAAAGAAGGTTGAGGAAGAAGCACTAGTTTTAACTGATCTGGAAATAAGCCATCTTGGAGTGTCTGGCTAAGTAGAAAATGAAAATTCTTTAAAGAGGCTCAGAAAGATCATTCTTGTGAACTCTTTAGGAGTGGACTCATATTCAGGTCAAGTTCTGTTGCTTAGTTTCTGATCATCGAGCCAGGAATGCAGCTTGTTCAGAGACGAACGCTGGCTGGCTGGCTTGGCAGAGGCACACTTGCTGTTTTTTGTCTCTGCATGTCCCCTCTTGTCAAACAACTGGGCTCTCTTCTATTGTCTAGGAGTAGGTTGAGTGGTTGCGCCCCTCCTCCCACTCCTGAGATATGTCCACAAAGAATCTGTGAGGAGATCTCTGCAGCTGTAGTTGTTAACTATCTTGAGATAACCCCATCCTGTTCCTAGGATGACACAAAACACCAGACCAAAAGCAGTTGATGGGAGGAAAATATTTTGACCTACAGTCTGGAGGGGAGTCTCCATGATGGCAGGGGAAAGCATGGCATGAGCAGAGGCTGGACATCACCTCTGCCACAGCCGCTGGAAAGCAGTAACAGGAGAGCGAGCCGAACTCTAGTGAGGGAGGGGTCGTTGCATCGCAACAACACACCTCCTCCAATAAGGCTCCACCTTGCAAGTTGCCACCAGTTGGAAATAAAGCAGTTAGAACACATGAGTTAGTTTATGGGTGCGGGGGGAGGGGGACATCTGATCCAAACCAACACAGACTTAAATCCAAGGACAGGTTTCATTGTAAGAGAAACAGAGGGAGATGACAGACCGACAGAGAAGATGGGATGGAGTTATACAGTTCCAAGCCAAGAAAGGCTGAGGCTTGCCAGCAGCTATCAGGAGCTTGGAGCAGATCTTCCCTTCCAGGTTCAAAAAGCACCCTCCCTGCTCACAGCGTGAGCTTGGACTTGTAGCCTCCAGGGCCATGAAAAAAAAATCTCAGTTTGGTAATGTGCCCTGACGGCTCCAGGGAGCTCATGAACAAGGCATGCGGCAGAGACACGAGCAGCTGCTCTTTGCAGCATTGGACATGTTGGGATCATCTAAGTTCTGTCCGAGAGACCTTAGGAATTAGAATCACAGGAAACTTTGAGCTGATATTATGGGTGCAGAATGACTACCACAAGGTCTTTGAAACCAAAAGGAAGCCAAGGCAGGGACCAGAGACTAAATAATACCAGGTATTTGCTAGAAGTGGATCAGAGCACACTTTTTTTTTTGTTGTTTATTTTTATTTATTTATTTGAGAGCGACAAACAGCGAGAGAAAGAGGCAGATAAAGAGAGAATGGGTGCGCGAGGGGCCCCAGCCACTGCAAACGAACTCCAGATGCATGCACCACCTTGTACATCTGGCTTACGTGGGTCCTGGGGAAAAGAACCTTGAACTGGGGTCCTTAGGCTTCACAGGCAAGCACTTAACTGCTAAGCCATCTCTCCAGCCCCAGAGCACACGTTTATCTTGAGAGGCCACTCTGTGCTGCCTTGATGGAAAGCTAATGCATATGGGCATAAAATTTATTTGTTACTGGGCGTGGTGGCACGTGCCTTTAATCCTAGCATTTGGGAGGCAAAGGTAGGAGGATCGCTATGAGTTCAAGGCCACCCTGAGACTACATAGTGAATTCCAGGTCCTCCTGGGTTACAGCAAAACTCTACCTTGAAGAACAAAAAGAAAAAAAAAAAGATTTATTTGTGCTTAGATAATTTAGGGTGGGAGATATGACCATAGTGATTGCCAGTGAAAAGACAGCACTGGAATTGGAAAATAGAGTTGGAACATACGTTTGTCCCTTTGGAGTGATTGAAGATCGGTGACAGGGAAATATCCATTAATGTCCAGCCTATGCAGAAGCTCATAGAGCTGTGAGCAGGGGCTGGGCCTCATGGTTCATGGAGTGGGAGGTGGGGGTCCTGCAGGGAATCGGACAGTTACACATGTGTCTGTGCTGTGCAGACTGCAACACTCACTTCCTGGTCTGCCACAGGCAGATGGCAGTTCAGATGACACAAGTGATTTCCACTGATTGTCCTCTCCTCGACCAGTTCCTAGGTCATTAAGAAACACTGATCTCTGGGCTGGAGAGATGGCTTAGCAATTAAGCGCTTGCCTGTGAAACCTAAGGATCCTGGTTTGAGGCTCACTTCCCCAGGACCCACGTTAGCCAGATGCACATGGGGGCACATGCGTCTGGAGTTTGCAGTGGCTGGAGGCCCTGGCACGCCCATTCTCTCTCTCTCTCTACCTCTTTCTCTCTGTCACTCTCAAATAAATAAATAAAAATAAAAACAAACAAAAAAATTAAAAAAAAAAAAAAAAGAAACACTGATCTCATACCTAGGCAGAGTCCCTTCTAGACCTGAGTTGCTAGGACATTATGAGATACAAGCTGAGAATGAGAGCTGGTGTATTTCACATCTTGTCAACCAGGGCCCTCTAGGAAAATTTGGGTACCTTCTAGTCCTAACAAGATAAAAATATTTGAGAATAGTTCATCTTAATAAAGGCACGGGAGGAAATGGGTGCTGTTGGCTCCTGGTCAGCTGCCATGGCCAATCTGGTTTTCCTAATGACATCATCCAAGCAGCTGGAGGCTCTGAGGATGTGAAATCTACCCAGGGATTAGCAGCTGCTGTCTTCATTGAGCTAGAACCACTAAAGCAGAAGGGACCAGAACATTGGACTCCACTTTTAATTTTAAAAAAATATTTTATTTTTATTAATTAATTAATTTGACAGAGAGAGAGAGAATGGGCACACCAGGGCCTTCAGTCACTGCAAACAAACTCCAGATGCCTGTGCCCCCTTGTGCATCTGGCTAACATGGGTTCTGGGGAATCAAACCTGTGTCCTTTGGCTTTGTAGGCAAATGCCTTAACTGTTAAGCCATCCCTCCAGCTCCAATTTTATTTATTTATTTTTTTCCCAAGGTAGAGTCTCACTCTAGTTCAGGCTGACCTGGAATTTACTATGTAGTCTCAGGGTGGCCTTGAACTCATGGTGATCCTCCTACCTCTGCCTCCCAAGTGCTGGGACTAAAGGCATGTGCCACCTTGCCTGGCCCCAATTTTAATTTTTAATATTATTTATTTAGTGGAGAGAGAGAGAGAGAGAAAAAAAGAGGCAGATAGAAGGGGCACACTAGGGCCTTCAGCCTCTGCAAATGAACTCCAGATGCATGTACCACCTTGTGCATCTGGCTTACGTGGGTATTGGGAAATCAAACCTGTGTCCTTAGGTTTTGCAGGCAAGACCTTAATAGCTAAGCCATTTCTCCAGTCCTGGGCTCCAATTTTAGCTAGTTAGGTTTACCATAGTCCAATAACTGAATCCATTTCCTGCCCTTGGAAAAGTCCACATAGCACCTCTCCTACCCCTTTCTGGAGTGTAGGAATGACTTCATGTCACGATGAGGGTTCCACCAGGAGTGTGGGTGTTCCATCGAAAAGACACATGAAGAAGAGCGTGGTGCTGAGTCCTGGCCCAACTAGGGTCCCTCCCTGGCCAGGTTAATCTTGTTTACATAATGACTGAACCTATTCAGCTTTTCCCTCTCATCTCCTAAGCCTGACAAAGCAATCCTCTCTTGTTTATATAACTGTGTGATTTTTTTTTTGAAGAAATATACATTTTATTTACTTATTTATTTATTTGAGAGAGAAAGAGTGAGAGAGAGAGAGGGAGAGAATGGGTGTGCCAGGGCCTCCAGCCACTGCAAATGAACTCCAGATGCATGTGCCCCCTTGTGTATTTGGCTTACGTGGGTCCTCGAGAATCAGACCAGGGATCCTTTGGCTTTGCAAGCAAAGGCCTTAACCACTAAGCCATCTCTCCAGTCCATAAGTCTGTTATTTTGTGTAAGGTAAAATTTAAAATTAAGCTGGATGTGGTGGCTCACACCTTTAATCCCAACACTCAGGAGGCAGAGGTAAGGGGTTCGTCGTGAGTTTGAGGCCACCTTGAGTATACATAGTGAATTCCAGGTCAGCCTGGGCTAGAGTCAGGCCCTACCTTGAGAAATGACAAAAAAATAAAATCAAATTGAAAATTAAACTCATTGGAATTCTAAGGAGAACCACAGTAAGCTAAAGGGACCAAGGGGCTGACTTGAGGAATAGACTACAGACATGCTTCCCTGGTCACCTGATCCTGAGATGGAACCAGTTTATAAAACAAAGTGTTCAAACCAGGCATGGTGGCGCACGCCTTTAATCCCAGCACTCGGGAGGCAGAGGTAGGAGGATCACTGTGAGTTCAAAGCCACCCTGAGATTATATAGTAAATTCCAGGTCAGCCTGAGCTAGAGTGAAACCCTACCTCAAAAAACCAACCAAACAAACAATGTGTTCAGCTATTCATTGTAGTGTGGTCTCCCTGGTAGAATACTGAAGATTGAATCAACAGAGGATGATGGAGCATGCGTTAGCATGTCTTATTACTTAACATCAAGTGTATTACTATATTTGAAATTAACGAATAGCTTAATGTTTTAAAAATTCCCAAGTGGGGCTGGAGAGATGGCTCAGTGTTCAAGGTGCTTGCCTGTAAAGCCTAACAGCCCCTGGTTCGATTCTCCAGAAGCACAACGTGATGCATGTGCCTGGAATTCATTTATGGTGGTTAGAGGCCCTGGTGTGCCTATTCTCTCTCTGTCTCCCTCTGCTTACAAATAAATAGATTTTTTTAAAAAATCCTTGAGTGTTAGTTTGTGTTGTAGTGAACACTGATGAATAGAAAACACTTGGGCATCCTTAATAGCTTCTAACTGAATAAAGGGATCCTGAGAGTAAAAGCTTCTGCTTGCTCATGTGAACATCTTGCGTTCCCTCTGGGCTCACTGACTTCAGCGATGACGTCAAGTTCTCAGCTGGAGTGAAGCATCAACCACTGAATATGCTCACAGGACATGGAGTGATGGAACACTGAACATTTGAAAGGTCACTTGTGATAGCTGATTCTCTTGTCCTGTGGAAAGAGGTGATGTCACCAAGCTCATGGGCTTCTCACTGGGATTATGAGACATGAGTAGGATGCATAGCTTGTCTCTTGCTAGTCTTGGTGGCGAGTTTTCAAGCTGATGTAAAAGTATGCTCCAATGTGTTGGTTTACCTGTGTGTTCCAGTCCTCTTGGGTGACTTCACTAGCGCATCTTTGTGTGGTGTATAGATTCCTTCCTTTAAAAAACATTTTTAGGGCTGGAGAGATGGCTTAGCGGTTAAGCGCTTGCCTGTGAAGCCTAAGGACCCCGGTTCGAGGCTCGGTTCCCCAGGTCCCACGTTAGCCAGATGCACAAGGGGGCGCACGCATCTGGAGTTCATTTGCAGAGGCTGGAAGCCCTGGCGCGCCCATTCTCTCTCTCTCCCTCTGTCTTTTTCTCTGTGTCTGTTGCTCTCAAATAAAAAAAAAAAAACACAACATTTTTATTTATTTATTAGACAGAGAGAGGGAGAGAGAGAGAGAAACAGAGGGAGAGAGAGGGAGGGAGGGAGGGAGGGAGGGAGGGAATGACTGGGCCAGGGCTTTTTGCTAGTACAAACTCCAGACACATGCAACACTTTGTGCATCTGGCTTTACATGGGTTCTGGAGAATTGAACCTGAGTCCTTTGGCTTTGTAAGCAAGTGCCTTAACTGCTCAGCCATCTCTCCAGCCCCTTAGGTCACTTTTGTTAGTTTTTCTCCTCTCCCCTCTCCTGTCTGCTGGCTCCTTCCTCTCCCCAGTAGTCCTCGCTCTGTTTGCTTATCCACTCTCTCTGAAGATCTTTTTGTTTGTTGCCTCTCATGTTCCCCCTTCTAGTTTCATGACCCATATGCACACTGTCATACACATACCGAAAATTAATCCACAGTTGAGAGAAAACATGGCATTTGTCTTTCTGAGTCCGGGGTACCTCACTTAACAGATAACTTCCAGCTGCATTTATCTTCCTTCAAATGTCATGCTATCATTTTCTTTATGGCTGAATAAAATTTCATTATGTGTATATGTGCCACGTCTGTGGAGGGCCACCCACGCTAGTTCTATTCCCTGACTATTGCCTTTCTTCCCTTCCTCCCTCTTTTCTTTCCTCCCTCCCTCCCTCCCTCCCTTCCTTCCTTCCTTCCTTCCTTCCTTCCTTCCTTCCTTCCTTCCTTCCTCCCTCTCTCCCTCTCTCCTTTCTTTCCTTCCTGCCTCCCTCCCTCCTTCTCATCCTCCTTTCTTCCTTTCTTTTCCTTTTATTCATTCATTCATTCTTTCTTTCTTTCCTTCCTTCCTTCCTGCCTCCCTCCCTCCCATCCTCCTTTTTTCTTCTTTCTTTCTTTCTTTCTTTTTTAAGATAGGGTCTTGCCCAGACTGACCTGGAATTCACTATGTAGTCTCAGGGTGGCCTTGAGCTCACTGTGATCCTCTTACCTCTGCCTACAGGTGTGTGCCACCACACCTGGCTTTCTCTGGCTATT
Source organism: Jaculus jaculus (assembly GCF_020740685.1). Lineage (NCBI taxonomy): Eukaryota > Metazoa > Chordata > Mammalia > Rodentia > Dipodidae > Jaculus > Jaculus jaculus. The sequence continues at coordinate 118,072,266 of NC_059108.1, read as the reverse complement.
GTGAGTAGTGCAAGTGTCTGTGTGGTATGTGGGATCTCTAGGAATCTACCCAGGAGTGATATAGCTGGGTCATATGGCAGTTCTATTTTCAGTGTTTTTTTTTTTTTTTTTTTTTTTAAGAAATCTGCACTGGTGTATAAATGTCTCTAGCTTTTCTTCCTCATCAAGTGAAAATTTTGTCAATGTAGTATTTAAGTTTTTTTTTTTTTTTTTTTTTTTTTAGTGCTCCCCAAGGAGATTCTACATCCTAATGCCTGAGTCACAACCATTGCTGCTTTTTGGAAAAGAAAAAAACGATGAAGTCCACTATGGAGTATTTCTAATGGAGGGCTTGACAGCCCGGTGTAACACTGATTACTTAAAGCCACCTGGAACCTCGGAGAACGTGAGCAATGCATTCCTAAAGGCAGAGATTACACAAATCTTCTTGTGCAGTGAAAATCCCTACTTATATCCTCTTCTTATTCCTCCACATGACAAATTAGTCCTAAAAGCCATTGCCATCACTACTCTTTTCTATCCTTTTCAGGTTTATCTAAAACCCCTTTCAAGACATTTTGGCTTTGATATCTGAGGTTTGGGAATAATCTGCCATGCATTGTTGGAACTAGAAACTGGATGGTTTAATTTATGTCTGGCTTAACTACTGGGGAACGAAGCATGAAGAAACAAGCTAGTATGTTCTCCCCTGATAAATGTCCTCATTATGAATAATAGACACCCCAGCTTAGCCGGTATGTCGGCCAAATAGCACAGTTACGGGTGTTACACTGAAGTAAACAGACATGTTTCTCTCACTTTGTGATTTCCTTATAAAGATGGGTTTTCAAGGTCTTCTATTATTTCTGTGTGTGGTTTTACAGGGTAGAGTCTCTGCTCTGGCCCAGGCTGACCTGGGATTCACTATGTAGTCACAGGGCGGCCTCGAATTTACAGCGATCCTCCTACCTCTGCCTCCCAGGTGCTGGGATTAAAGGTGTGCGCCACCACGCCCGGCGAGGTCTGTATTTTTGCCTGTGTGAATGACAGCGTGCGTGGGCACTGTGTGACTGACAGCGTGCGTGGGCACTGTGTGACTGACAGCGTGCGTGGGCACTGTGTGACTGACAGCGTGCGTGGGCACGTGTGAATGACAGCGTGCGTGGGCACGGTGTGAATGACAGCGTGCGTGGGCACTGTGTGACTGACAGCGTGCGTGGGCACGTGTGAATGACAGCGTGCGTGGGCACGGTGTGAATGACAGCGTGCGTGGGCACTGTGTGACTGACAGCGTGCTTGGGCACTGTGTGACTGACAGCGTGCGTGGGCACCTGTGTGAATGACAGCGTGTGTGGGCACCTGTGTGAATGACAGTGTGCGTGGGCACTGTGTGAATGACAGCGTGCGTGGGCACTGTGTGAATGACAGCGTGCGTGGGCACTGTGTGACTGACAGCGTGCGTGGGCACTGTGTGAATGACAGTGTGCGTGGGCACTGTGTGAATGACAGTGTGTGTGGGCACGTGTGAATGACAGCGTGCGTGGGCACTGTGTGAATGACAGCGTGCGTGGGCACTGTGTGAATGACAGCGTGCGTGGGCACTGTGTGAATGACAGCGTGCGTGGGCACGTGTGAATGACAGCGTGCGTGGGCACGGTGTGAATGACAGCGTGCGTGGGCACTGTGTGAATGACAGCGTGCGTGGGCACGTGTGAATGACAGCGTGCGTGGGCACTGTGTGACTGACAGCGTGCGTGGGCACTGTGTGAATGACAGTGTGCATGGGCACCTGTGTGAATGACAGCGTGCGTGGGCACGTGTGAATGACAGCGTGCGTGGGCACGTGTGAATGACAGCGTGCGTGGGCACGGTGTGAATGACAGCGTGCGTGGGCACCTGTGTGAATGACAGCGTGCGTGGGCACTGTGTGAATGACAGCGTGCGTGGGCACTGTGTGACTGACAGCGTGCGTGGGCACGTGTGAATGACAGCGTGCGTGGGCACTGTGTGAATGACAGCGTGCGTGGGCACGTGTGAATGACAGCGTGCGTGGGCACTGTGTGACTGACAGCGTGCGTGGGCACGTGTGAATGACAGCGTGCGTGGGCACGGTGTGAATGACAGCGTGCGTGGGCACTGTGTGAATGACAGCGTGCGTGGGCACTGTGTGAATGACAGCGTGCGTGGGCACTGTGTGAATGACAGCGTGCGTGGGCACTGTGTGAATGACAGCGTGCGTGGGCACTGTGTGACTGACAGCGTGCGTGGGCACGTGTGAATGACAGCGTGCGTGGGCACGGTGTGAATGACAGCGTGCGTGGGCACTGTGTGAATGACAGCGTGCGTGGGCACTGTGTGAATGACAGCGTGCGTGGGCACTGTGTGAATGACAGCGTGCGTGGGCACGTGTGAATGACAGCGTGCGTGGGCACGGTGTGAATGACAGCGTGCGTGGGCACTGTGTGAATGACAGCGTGCGTGGGCACTGTGTGACTGACAGCGTGCGTGGGCACTGTGTGAATGACAGTGTGCGTGGGCACCTGTGTGAATGACAGCGTGTGTGGGCACGTGTGAATGACAGCGTGCGTGGGCACTGTGTGAATGACAGCGTGCGTGGGCACCTGTGAATGACAGCGTGCGTGGGCACGGTGTGAATGACAGCGTGCGTGGGCACTGTGTGAATGACAGCGTGCGTGGGCACTGTGTGAATGACAGCGTGCGTGGGCACTGTGTGAATGACAGCGTGCGTGGGCACTGTGTGACTGACAGCGTGCGTGGGCACTGTGTGAATGACAGCGTGCGTGGGCACCTGTGTGAATGACAGCGTGCGTGGGCACGGTGTGAATGACAGCGTGCGTGGGCACTGTGTGACTGACAGCGTGCGTGGGCACTGTGTGACTGACAGCGTGCGTGGGCACTGTGTGAATGACAGCGTGCGTGGGCACTGTGTGAATGACAGCGTGCGTGGGCACGTGTGAATGACAGCGTGCGTGGGCACTGTGTGACTGACAGCGTGCGTGGGCACTGTGTGAATGACAGCGTGCGTGGGCACTGTGTGACTGACAGCGTGCGTGGGCACTGTGTGAATGACAGCGTGCGTGGGCACTGTGTGAATGACAGCGTGCGTGGGCACTGTGTGACTGACAGCGTGCGTGGGCACTGTGTGACTGACAGCGTGCGTGGGCACTGTGTGAATGACAGCGTGCGTGGGCACTGTGTGAATGACAGCGTTGCGTGGGCACGTGTGAATGACAGCGTGCGTGGGCACTGTGTGAATGACAGCGTGCGTGGGCACCTGTGTGAATGACAGCGTGCGTGGGCACTGTGTGAATGACAGCGTGCGTGGGCACTGTGTGACTGACAGCGTGCGTGGGCACTGTGTGAATGACAGCGTGCGTGGGCACTGTGTGAATGACAGCGTGCGTGGGCACTGTGTGAATGACAGCGTGCGTGGGCACTGTGTGACTGACAGCGTGCGTGGGCACTGTGTGAATGACAGCGTGCGTGGGCACTGTGTGAATGACAGCGTGCGTGGGCACTGTGTGACTGACAGCGTGCGTGGGCACTGTGTGACTGACAGCGTGCGTGGGCACTGTGTGAATGACAGCGTGCGTGGGCACCTGTGTGAATGACAGCGTGCGTGGGCACGTGTGAATGACAGCGTGCGTGGGCACGTGTGAATGACAGCGTGCGTGGGCACGGTGTGAATGACAGCGTGCGTGGGCACCTGTGTGACTGACAGCGTGCGTGGGCACTGTGTGACTGACAGCGTGCGTGGGCACTGTGTGAATGACAGCGTGCGTGGGCACGTGTGAATGACAGCGTGCGTGGGCACTGTGTGAATGACAGCGTGCGTGGGCACTGTGTGAATGACAGCGTGCGTGGGCACTGTGTGACTGACAGCGTGCGTGGGCACTGTGTGAATGACAGCGTGCGTGGGCACAGTGTGAATGACAGCGTGCGTGGGCACTGTGTGAATGACAGCGTGCGTGGGCACTGTGTGAATGACAGCGTGCGTGGGCACTGTGTGAATGACAGCGTGCGTGGGCACTGTGTGAATGACAGCGTGCGTGGGCACTGTGTGAATGACAGCGTGCGTGGGCACGTGTGAATGACAGCGTGCGTGGGCACTGTGTGAATGACAGCGTGCGTGGGCACTGTGTGAATGACAGCGTGCGTGGGCACTGTGTGAATGACAGCGTGCGTGGGCACGTGTGAATGACAGCGTGCGTGGGCACTGTGTGAATGACAGCGTGCGTGGGCACTGTGTGAATGACAGCGTGCGTGGGCACTGTGTGAATGACAGCGTGCGTGGGCACTGTGTGAATGACAGCGTGCGTGGGCACGTGTGAATGACAGCGTGCGTGGGCACTGTGTGAATGACAGCGTGCGTGGGCACTGTGTGAATGACAGCGTGCGTGGGCACTGTGTGAATGACAGCGTGCGTGGGCACTGTGTGACTGACAGCGTGCGTGGGCACTGTGTGAATGACAGCGTGCGTGGGCACCTGTGAATGACAGCATGCGTGGGCACGGTGTGAATGACAGCGTGCGTGGGCACTGTGTGAATGACAGCGTGCGTGGGCACTGTGTGAATGACAGCGTGCGTGGGCACTGTGTGAATGACAGCGTGCGTGGGCACTGTGTGAATGACAGCGTGCGTGGGCACTGTGTGAATGACAGCGTGCGTGGGCACGTGTGAATGACAGCGTGCGTGGGCACTGTGTGAATGACAGCGTGCGTGGGCACTGTGTGAATGACAGCGTGCGTGGGCACTGTGTGAATGACAGCGTGCGTGGGCACGGTGTGAATGACAGCGTGCGTGGGCACGTGTGAATGACAGCGTGCGTGGGCACTGTGTGAATGACAGCGTGCGTGGGCACTGTGTGACTGACAGCGTGCGTGGGCACTGTGTGAATGACAGCGTGCGTGGGCACTGTGTGAATGACAGCGTGCGTGGGCACGTGTGAATGACAGCGTGCGTGGGCACTGTGTGAATGACAGCGTGCGTGGGCACAGTGTGAATGACAGCGTGCGTGGGCACTGTGTGAATGACAGCGTGCGTGGGCACTGTGTGACTGACAGCGTGCGTGGGCACTGTGTGAATGACAGCGTGCGTGGGCACCTGTGAATGACAGCGTGCGTGGGCACGGTGTGAATGACAGCGTGCGTGGGCACGGTGTGAATGACAGTGTGCGTGGGCACTGTGTGAATGACAGCGTGCGTGGGCACGTGTGAATGACAGCGTGCGTGGGCACTGTGTGACTGACAGCGTGCGTGGGCACTGTGTGACTGACAGCGTGCGTGGGCACTGTGTGAATGACAGCGTGCGTGGGCACGTGTGAATGACAGCGTGCGTGGGCACTGTGTGAATGACAGCGTGCGTGGGCACTGTGTGACTGACAGCGTGCGTGGGCACTGTGTGACTGACAGCGTGCGTGGGCACTGTGTGAATGACAGCGTGCGTGGGCACTGTGTGAATGACAGCGTGCGTGGGCACTGTGTGACTGACAGCGTGCGTGGGCACTGTGTGAATGACAGCGTGCGTGGGCACAGTGTGAATGACAGCGTGCGTGGGCACTGTGTGAATGACAGCGTGCGTGGGCACTGTGTGAATGACAGTGTGCGTGGGCACCTGTGAATGACAACGTGCGTGGGCACGTGTGAATGACAGCGTGCGTGGGCACGTGTGAATGACAGCGTGCGTGGGCACGTGTGAATGACAGCGTGCGTGGGCACTGTGTGACTGACAGCGTGCGTGGGCACGTGTGAATGACAGCGTGCGTGGGCACTGTGTGACTGACAGCGTGCGTGGGCACGTGTGAATGACAGCGTGCGTGGGCACTGTGTGACTGACAGCGTGCGTGGGCACTGTGTGAATGACAGTGTGCGTGGGCACGGTGTGAATGACAGCGTGCGTGGGCACGGTGTGAATGACAGCGTGCGTGGGCACGGTGTGAATGACAGCGTGCGTGGGCACTGTGTGAATGACAGCGTGCGTGGGCACTGTGTGAATGACAGCGTGCGTGGGCACGTGTGAATGACAGCGTGCGTGGGCACTGTGTGACTGACAGCGTGCGTGGGCACTGTGTGACTGACAGCGTGCGTGGGCACTGTGTGAATGACAGCGTGCGTGGGCACGTGTGAATGACAGCGTGCGTGGGCACTGTGTGAATGACAGCGTGCGTGGGCACTGTGTGAATGACAGTGTGCGTGGGCACTGTGTGACTGACAGCGTGCGTGGGCACTGTGTGAATGACAGCGTGCGTGGGCACTGTGTGACTGACAGCGTGCGTGGGCACTGTGTGAATGACAGTGTGCGTGGGCACGGTGTGAATGACAGCGTGCGTGGGCACTGTGTGACTGACAGCGTGCGTGGGCACTGTGTGACTGACAGCGTGCGTGGGCACTGTGTGAATGACAGCGTGCGTGGGCACTGTGTGAATGACAGCGTGCGTGGGCACGGTGTGAATGACAGCGTGCGTGGGCACGGTGTGAATGACAGCGTGCGTGGGCACTGTGTGACTGACAGTGTGCGTGGGCACTGTGTGAATGACAGCGTGCGTGGGCACAGTGTGAATGACAGTGTGCGTGGGCACTGTGTGACTGACAGCGTGCGTGGGCACCTGTGTGAATGACAGCGTGCGTGGGCACTGTGTGAATGACAGCGTGCGTGGGCACAGTGTGAATGACAGCGTGCGTGGGCACTGTGTGACTGACAGCGTGCGTGGGCACCTGTGTGAATGACAGCGTGCGTGGGCACTGTGTGAATGACAGCGTGTGTGGGCACTGTGTGAATGACAGCGTGCGTGGGCACTGTGTGAATGACAGTGTGCGTGGGCACTGTGTGACTGACAGCGTGCGTGGGCACTGTGTGAATGACAGCGTGCGTGGGCACTGTGTGAATGACAGCGTGCGTGGGCACTGTGTGACTGACAGCGTGCGTGGGCACTGTGTGACTGACAGCGTGCGTGGGCACGGTGTGAATGACAGCGTGCGTGGGCACGGTGTGAATGACAGCGTGCGTGGGCACTGTGTGAATGACAGCGTGCGTGGGCACTGTGTGAATGACAGCGTGCGTGGGCACTGTGTGAATGACAGCGTGCGTGGGCACGGTGTGAATGACAGCGTGCGTGGGCACGGTGTGAATGACAGCGTGCGTGGGCACGGTGTGAATGACAGCGTGCGTGGGCACTGTGTGAATGACAGCGTGCGTGGGCACTGTGTGAATGACAGCGTGCGTGGGCACTGTGTGAATGACAGCGTGCGTGGGCACTGTGTGAATGACAGCGTGCGTGGGCACAGTGTGAATGACAGTGTGCGTGGGCACGGTGTGAATGACAGCGTGCGTGGGCACTGTGTGAATGACAGTGTGCGTGGGCCCTGTGTGAATGACAGTGTGCGTGGGCACTGTGTGTGCAGGTGTGCCGTGGGAGGAGGCCTGAGGCTGACCCCAGGTGTCTCCTCTATCCCTCTCCACCTTTTTCCTGCACACAGAGTCTCTCACTGAGGCCAGAGCTCACTGATTCTGCTAGACTAGCTAGCCATTGGGTCCTAGGCATCATCCTGTCCTGTCTCTTCCTTTCCAGAGCTGGGTTTACAGTCCTGCATCGCCATCCCCAGCGTCTCGTCTATGTGCTGGGGTATGAACTCACATGTTCGTGCTTACAGGGCAAGCACTCTATCCACTGAGCTACCTCCCCAGCCCCCAAGGTTCTGTATTTTAAATATTTTTATTATTTATTTGTTTATTTGACAGAGGAAGAGGGAGGGATGGAGGGAGGGTGTGTGTGTGTGAGAGAGAGAGAGAGAGAGAGAGAGAGAGAGAGAGAGAGAGAGAGAGAGGGAGAGAATGCATGCGCCAGGGCCTCCAACCACTGCAAACGAATTCCAGATGTATGTGCCACCTTGTGCATATGGCTAAATGTGGGTCCTGGGAAATCAAACCTGTGTCCTTTGGCTTTGCAGGCACAACCACTAAGCCATCCCTCAAGGCCAAGTTTCTGTATTTTAATGAGATATAACTGACAGTTTATGAATGTGAATTGGTAGAATAAAAGAAATTTTAGAAGTGGCTAGAGAATGTGTCATTTACATGCCACTCTTCAGGGCTGGGAATGTAAGTGCATTAGGACAGTACGTGCCTAGCATGCGTGAAACCCTGGGCTCAATCCCCAACATTGCATGAACGAGGTGTGGTGATGCATGTCTGTAATCCTTGCACTCTGTAGGCAGAAGAAGAGGTTCAGAAGTACAAGTTCCTCTTTGACTATATACTGGGTTCAAACCAGCCTCGGTGACATGAGCCCCTGTCTCAAAAACAAAAACATGTAGCTATCCTTAAACCTTTCCAGCATCCAGTCATGGGATAAGTGAATTAGAGACATAGGAAACCTGCTGGACAGACACTCAATAATAGTCATGGGAAACCTTTTATGTGTAAAGTTGATTTTCTATATTATTTTATTCAAATTCTGGTTCAGTTAGTTTTATATGCCCAAGTACTAGTTAAGCTTATTAAAGGTGGATTTGGGACTCTCATCCTTTTCTGTATTCTTTCTCTTAATTTCCAATGTTTTCATATTTTATTATCATGAACATCAAAGGATAAACATTACAGAACAGACACTTAAAAGCAAGATGGGAGTCTGATGGTTATTCTCAGCCTAAGTTTCTTCATATATAAATGGAAATGATTGGATATAAATAAGTCATGGAAATCTACTTTTGGGGACAATGGAACACTCAGAAGCTATAGATTGTTACTAGAAAATTTTCAGTGCCAGGGATGGCATGCCTTCCAGTGAGTTGTTGGCAAGGGAGGTCACTGATACCCCCAAAACATTATAGTCCATTGCTGAAGTCCTTAGTTTCCCACCAGGATTAGATGGTAAGACCCTATAGCTGAAGACTCCACATACTTGGGCTGCAAGGTCACTGAAAAATTCTGCTGCAACTGAGCTGATAACCTCCTCCATGTAGACCAGCTAACAGAAATCTGGAAAAAACTATGCCACATGCATTTCAATGGGAGAAAGAGAAATCACCAGTGAAGATATTCAACAGTGGACACTGCAAGCCAGGCCAAATGAGCCAGTGGGTACAATCGTGGCACGTCTGTTATGGGGGAAACCAACTGCTCTCTAATTGGACTGGAGGCCTGCTCCATGGGAGGGAATACATCCCTGATACTGAAAACCTACAGCAGGGGTAGTCATGAGCCCTGGGGGTGTAATGTCTGCTGCTGTCTGGCTAAATGTCTATACTATGCTTATCAAACTGCCTAGTAAGCACTTCTCTTACTGTTCATACCCTTATATTAATGCTACTCTCATTTTTGATTAGAGAAGCTTTTCTTTTAAGATGGCAGTGACCTTGGGATGACTCAGAAGGCACCATCATTCTGAGAAGAATTGACAGAGGAGTGCTCAGCACTGAAATTTCTCTATCACACATTCCAAGGCTCAGGATCTATTGCAGAAGAGGTGGCGGAAAGAGTGTAAGAGCCAAAGGAAGGGTAGGACTCCTTACAACGTGCTCCTCCAGACACAAAATGGCCTGGATATCCATGACCTCACAGTGCCTGACACTACCTACACAAGACCATCATAATAGGAGGAAGAGACCATGACATCAAAATAAAAGAGACTGACCAGGCGTGTGCCACCATGGGAGGCACTTGGGAGGCAGAGGCAGGAGGATTTTCATGAGTTCAAGGCCACCCTGAGAGTACAGAGTGAATTCCAGGTCAGACTGGGCTAAAGTGAGACCTTACCTCGGAAAAAACAAAAAACAAAAAACAAAGAACAAAACCTTTTTTTTTTTTTTTTTTTTGGTTTTCCAAGGTAGGGTCTCACTCTAGCTCAGGCTGACCTGGAATTCACTATGTCGTCTCAGGATGGCTTCCAACTCACAGCGATCCTCCTACCTCTGCCTCCCCAGTGCTAGGATTAAAGGAGTGCGCCACCACGCCCAGCTTAAGTCTCTCTTGATGCACTAGTTTGAGGGCATGGTGCTTGAAGCTGGGGCAGCCATTGTGTACATAGGAGAAGTCAATGCTGAATTCTGTACCCTTATGGATTTCTGAGGCAGTGGGGAGGTTCTGCCTCTCGAAAAGGCAGGCTTAGTTAATACCGTGTGCTAAGTCACATAGGCACTGGAGAAGACAGAAAGGGGGCTTGTCTTGCTTTCCCACTGGACCTGGGACTCCAGGCAGGGGACGAGGAAGAGGGGCCTGAGACTACTTTTTGTGGTGCTCAAGGCCGCGGCGGGGGTGGGGAGAGGATTTTAGCTAGTGAGCCTGCTTGTCACGGCCGCTGCGGGTGGGCGTGGCTCCCACAGGTCATTGAAGAGGACACTCCTTGGAGTGCATGTGTGTATGGTTGTGTGTGACACAGCATGTGGAGGTCAGAGGAGAGCCTCAGGGTGGCAGTATCACTCTCCACTTTGTTTGAGACAGGGTCTCTCTGTTTTTGCTACTATGAACACTAGACTAGCTGCCAGTGAGGTCTGGAAGTCTCTTGACATCACCTCCCAATGCCATAGGCACACTGGGTTTTCAGATGTATGATATCTGTGTGTGACTTTTCACAGGTTCTGCGGATCGAAATTCAGGTGGACAGGTGTGCACAGCAAGTTCTTTTAATCACAGAACCATCTCCTCCACTGAGCCTCCTCCGCAGCCCAGATTCAAGATACCCTTGCAGGCCAATTAGGGAGAAAAAAAAAAAAAAAGAGAGAGAGAGAGAGAGAGAGAGAGGTCGGACACGGCGGCTCACGCCTTTTATCCCAGGACACGGGAGGCAGAGGTAGGAGGATCACCGTGAGTTCAAGGCCAGTCTGAGACTACAGAGTGAATTCCAGCCTGGGCTAGTGTGAGACCCTACCTTGAAAACAATAAAGAAAAAGAGATCATGTGAAAGTTGAAGCCTCACAGTGAAGGACACAATGCAATGGAAGGCTCATGTCTCGGGGATGCTGGGTTGGAGTCAGCATGTTTCCACAGGAAGTGGAGACAGGTTATTCTAGCCCCACTCAGAAGGACAACGCCCCAGAGGCTTTGAGAGCTGGCCTGGGAGCAACTTTAAGTGAAGCCATTTGTCTAATCGCTCAGGCTATCTGGCTAGTGACTTGTTTTCAGTGATTTACAGCCTTACTGACAAAATATTTCCTCCTGCTGAATTGCTGCTTTAGTCACAAGGCCTTATGGATTGCATAGCCTTTAATTCTTTGTAGGGACAGTTCACCCATGTCCATGTCTCATGTTTCCATGCATAGTGTGCTTGGAATTCCTGTTTCCACCATCTCGCTCCCCAAGAAGGGTGCTTCATTCCTCAAGGTGCTCAGGGTTTCCTATGGAGGAAAAATTTGAGGCAACTCCATGTTTAAGTGGACATTTGACTCTAGAATTATCCCAAGAAAGTGATTGTGTTTCGAGAGCCCAAGAGGCCAGTGGTTCCATCAGAGTGACTTCTGAGAGGTGCAGGAGCTCTTTGGGAGTGAGAGATTACAGTCCATTTAGGATCCATTTCTCCTGCTTCCACACACCATCCTATTTTCAGTGCGCAGACTCTCCCCTGCATCAGAGAGAGAGAAAAAGAGAGATGAGGGTAGAGGGCGCTTCTGCCTCCTCCCGTGGGACCTGCTGTGGCTCTGGCGGGCCTGGTTCCTATTTCAGTGATTCTTGGGTTTCCCTAAGCCTGTCAAGGACCCAAAGTTGTCACACTTTCTTGTCCTGGTTAGCAAGCTACTGCCACCAAGAGTCAAGTATATCCACTACCTTTTGCTCTTCCAGTTGACAAGCCCGCTGCCACCAAGATGACAGTTTTTTTTTTTTGTGTGTGTGGGGGAGGGGGTAAGATCTCACTCTAGCCCAGGGTGACCTGGAATTCACTATGTAGTCTCAGGGTGGTCTTGAGGTCACCGCGATCCTCCCACCTCTTCCTCCCAAGTGCTGGGATTAAAGGAGTGCAGTACCATGCCTTTAAGAGTTGTTTTTGTTCCAGTCATTATATTCCCGTGTAAATGAATCTCCATTTCTTTTTCACCCTTCACTCTCTGTCCATTCCATTCTTTGTGGGGGAGAGAAAGGACCCTTCAGGAGAACCGATCGTTTTGCTGGATCTACTGTGTGCTAGGTACTCTCTCAGCTATTGAGTTTGTCTCAGTGAACAATATTGTCCAAGTGTTTGCCCTCATGGGACTTACTTTGTGGTAGCAGAAAAGGGAACACATCCATAAATGTACCCCATTATTCCAGGATGGGAAGGTAGAGTGTTGGCTAGGGTCATTTTTTTTGTGCATGTTATTCGAGACAATATAGTCAGGCGAGAAAATCAAATGAGCAAGCCGTGAAAGCTTGAAGAAAGGACTCTCCAGGCACAGGAAACAGTGAGGTCGATGGTATCACGTTTCAGAAATCCCAGAACTTGATGCAGCTGAGTGAGGTGGAGATTGGAGGTAAGAGGGAAGCAGGGGTTGGGACATGTAGGTGTTTAGAGGCTGGGCTTGTGATGGGAACATAGAATACTGTGACTGGTAGCTGGTAGCTGTCTGCAGTCCAGGACGTCTGAAAGAATCCAGAGAGAAAGGAACACGGCCCCGACGCCCAGGCTCTCTCTGATAGCCAGCTCCCCCTTAAGACCTGAGTTCACTGTTCTGCTGGCTTCACTGGATTCCTCAGGTCAGCTGTCTGTTGAGTTTCCATGATTATATATATATATATTTTTTCTGTTTATTATTATGAGAGAGAGAGAGAGAGGGAGAATTGGTGCACCAGGGACCCTAGCCATTGCAATCGAACTCCAGATACATGGTCCACCTTGTGTGTATGTGTGACCTTGTGTGCGTATGTCACCTTGTGTGTCTGTCTTACATGGGTTCTGGGGAGTCGAACGTGGATCTTTAGGCTTCATAAGCAAGTGCCTTAACTGCTAAACCATCTCTCCAGCCCTGTTTTTCTTTTAAAAAATAAATATTTTATTTATTTGTTGTATTAATCAGAGAAGTTAATACAATAAAACCCCACCCCAACTCTTGGCGATTTTGTGTAATTGAAACCAAGCTTGCTACTTTTTGGGTTGATTTTTGCTTTAGAGGTTAGTAGCCCAGCAATACATAGAGCCAGGAGCAATTGCACAGGTAGCTGGGCCAGGAGCCGGCCTGGCGACCCTGCTTCCACGACCTCCTCCTTCCTTCTTTACTTCCTCTCTAGCTCTCTTGCTTCGTGACTGAGAGCACAGATCACCACCTTCTGAGTCGCTGGCTTAGGGAAGGGTGACAAATCTTGGCTCTTGACACTGAGCCTGTGGTTCTTGCCTCGTTAATCTGTTAAAAAACAAAACCCCATTTACTACCTTACAGAGAAGACCTCTTATTTTTGTGAAGTCAAAGTTCTTGGTAACCATGACAAATTTCCAGTGTCAGTAAACGGTCCCTGGGGGGAGGAGCTCTCCGCCTTCATCCCTTTTCTTCCCTGCTGGGACTGCTGGAGAGGAGAGCTTAGCCAAGACCAGTCCTGTGGTTCTCAAATTTAATTTTAAAACAGAACGAGGGTGATTCCAAGATACAAATTCAGGGAAATGAAGCAAATGAAACTAGATTTCATGGTCAGTTTTATTTATTATTTGCACAATAGATCTTGTTCACTGAAACTCCCAAACAGATTTTAATCGGTTTCTTCTTTTATATGCTACATTATAGTGAAACATGGCATTCATTTTCTCTATTCCATCCTACCTGCAAGTTCAGCTCTTCTAGGCTTTTCAACTTTTTTTGGCTATTGATTTTGTTGTGTGATTGTCTATTTCTAACTCATCTACCTTTGTGTCTACTCAACAGATTTATAAAGCTTCGACGTCATCTATAAGAGTTCATAGTATGGGAAGTGAGGAAGCGGTATAACTCAGGCCATGGTGGTGTAGCAGACAAGCCATTTTCCCTGTTCCCATCCTTCAGATGCCTCTGCCCGTGGGTTCCTGATTGGATTTGTTACTCTCTAGGCTTGTTACAAAGCAGTGATTTCTTATACTTCTCTTTAACTCTCTCCTGAATTAAATTCCTAGTTCCTAGCAAGATATTTTCAGGCTGGAGAGATGGCTTAGTGGCTAAGGCATTTGCATTCAAAGCCAAAGGACCTTGGTTTGATTCCCCAGGACCCATGTAAGCCAGATGCACAAGGGGGCTCATATGTCTGGAGTTTGCAGTGGCTGGTGCACCATTCTCTCTCTGCCTCTTTCTCTCTCATAAATAAATTAATAAAAATAAAGTTTAAAATATATTATTAAAAAAGATATTTTCGCCAGGCGTGGTGGCACATGCCTTTAATCCCAGCACTCGGGAGGCAGAGGTGGGAGGATCACCGTGAGTTCGAGGCCACCCTGAGACTACATAGTGAATTCCAGGTCAGCCTGGACTAGAGTGAGACCCTACCTTGAAAAAAAAAAAGATATTTTCTTCTCTCTCATTTACTTCCCATTTATATTATTTGGAAGACAGCTGAGAAGTGCATGGAACATACCATTTTTGAGACTATGCATGTATGAATTTTTTTTCTTTTCTCTCATGTCTAATTGAACATTTGGCTAGTGTGATAGTTTAAATAGATGGTCCCCAATATATTCAGAATTTTATTCAGGTTTGTAATTTAGATCTGCTGCCACCAGGCTGGAGGAGGTGTTTCTCAAAGTGAAAGAGAAATAGGAACACAGGAACAAGATATTTTTTTGTTGTTGTTGAGGCAAGCCCAAAAAACTGGCCTTTCTTTTTCTTTTTCTTTAATGAGAGAGTGAGAGCTAGAGCAAGAGAAAGAGAGAGAGAGAAAGAATTGGCACGTCAGGGCCTCTAGCCACTGCAATTGAACTCCAGACATGTGAGCATGTGTGACCTTCCACTCTTGTGTCACCTTGTGTGTCTGATTTACAGGGGATCTGGAGAGTTGAACATGGGTCCTTAAGCTCTGTAGGCAAGTGCCTTAACATCTAAGCCATCTCTCCAGCCAACAAGATAGCTTTTTATAAAAAGGCAGGGACAAAAGTCCAAAGAGAACAAGCCACCTGGCCTGCCCTGATAGGACTAGAGCCAGCCTCATCCATGCGTGGCCTACGTGAATGTTTGATCCAATTAGGAGCCTAACCACATGTGTAAACTCTTATCTCTCCCCCTTCCCAGGCTGGGAAGCGGTGGTGGTGGTGGGGGATGTCCTTATGCCTGGTGATTTTCCTGCTTGCTTCCTACATGTATCTTGTTTTGGGGTGTTTTCTTGCTTTGTTATGTGTCTGACAATTCTTTAATTGCCGAGTCCTTTTCTTAAATTTTTTTTAAAATTTATTTGAGAGAGAGAAAGGGGCAGGGAGAAAGAGAGAGAGAATGGGTTTGCCAGGGCTTCTAGCTACTGCAAATGAACTCCAGATGTATGCACTCCTTTGTGCATCTGGCTAACGTGGGTCCTGGAGAACTGAACTGGGATCCTTTGGTTTTGCAGGCAAACATTGTAACCACTAAGCCATCCCTCCAGTCCCCCTCTCTGGTCTTTTGTTTTTGTTTATTTTTATTTATTTATTTGAGAATGACAGACAGAGCGAAAGAGGCAGATAGAGAGAGAG
Organism: Jaculus jaculus; assembly: GCF_020740685.1. NCBI lineage: Eukaryota > Metazoa > Chordata > Mammalia > Rodentia > Dipodidae > Jaculus > Jaculus jaculus. The sequence goes on along the minus strand of NC_059108.1, from coordinate 118,056,686 downwards.
AGAGAGAGAGATTGGGTGTGTCAGGGTCTCCACCCACTGCAAACGAACTCTAAATGCGCGACCCCTTGTGCATTTGGCTATCGTGGGTCCTGGGGAATCGAGCCTCGAAACGGGGTCCTTAGGCTTCACAGGCAAGTGCTTAACTGCTAAGCAATCTCTCCAGCTACCCTTTCTGGTCTTTTATCTGAAGGATCTTTTGGTTTGCAGGCTTTGCCTTCCACGTGTGGGGGTGTGCCTCTTTCAGGGGCTTTTTATCCCCAGAGCTTCTCTGTGATGAAGATTTTCTCCATCTCCCCTCTTGCATTCTAGCTGGGCGAGGAGCTTTCTCCTCTGGCTTGAATATTTCAGCTAGCCTCCTCCCTGGATCATAATCCCCCTGCAATAAACCTCACAATTTATAATTTACCTTGCTCGGAGTCCATTTTTATCAATTTTTTGCTAAATCAGATAAGGGCCTAAAAGTTGGGGTTCACAGACCCTTCCCTGAACCCCAAGATTGTGCATCAGAAGATATTATAACAATATTATCATGCGAAATGTCAGAGACCAGTGTTGTTTAAAGTATTAAAAAACAAAACTTGGGCTGGAGGAATGGCTTAGCAGTTAAGGTGTTTGCCTGCAAAGCCAAAGGACCCAGGTTCGAGTCTCCAGGACCCATAAAAGCCACATGCACAAGGAGGCACATGCATCTGGAGTTCATTTGCAGTGGCTGGAGGCCTTGGCACACCCGTTCTCTCTCTCTCTCCCCCTCTTTCTCTGTCAAATAAATAAATTAAAAATCTTAAAAAATATTAACTGCATTGTTATTTAATGTATGTGCATATAGGCTATTGTTTGGCTGGGAAAGAATTTATATAAACGCCACTACACTACACTCTGTAGGTATTGGAGATTAGTTTAATACAAAGATGAAAAGAAACCCATTATCATGCCTTGTCATTTTGTTTTCCTTAAAAAATCCATTTGCAAGGGAGTAGCAATTTCTCTACACTCTCGGAGGCCTATTACAGGCCTCCGGTCAATAGATGCCAGGGCATATGCCCTAGTTCTTACTTGTATTAAGTGGACATGGCTTCAGAGTTCATCATGATCTGCTGCTTTTGATTCCCCAGAGCCAATGTGAGTCAACGAGAGTCAAATGTCCTCCTCTACTAACATGGCTTAGCTGCTTCTCCATTCCTGTGGGAGGCATTTGGCTGCCCCGTCATAGGATGCTGGAAGGGGACTCCGGAGGGCTAGCATGAGGCCTCACTTGCCTTCCAGATAAAGAAAACAAGGCTCAAAGGGGGTGGTGGCTGACTTCCCTGGGTTCAACAATGCCCCTGGCAGCATTGTTAGATAGCCTTTAGCTCTGAGCTTAGAAATAATAAGAGAACAAGATACTGGAATCTGACAGGAGGAGATAAAAATTTTGAGCTTCCTACTCAGTGAAGTCAAATTAGAAGGTACAGCCTGAGAGTTCACCCAATGGTCATCCAATTGAACCCCTACACTTGACGGCTGGGTGGCTTTTTTCCCCCTACAGCTGTTCTTGCCTTTCTCCAGGCTGGAATGCCCGTGCCCTGATTCTCAGCCTCCCACATAGCTGGGTATGGTCATGTGGATTGGTTCTGGACAAGGAATCACCTGTGTAATCAACACAGGAAACTTATGTTCTACTTTTTTCCTCTCTTAAAAGAGAGATGTTTGGGGGCTGGAGAGATGGCTTAGCGGTTAAGCGCTTGCCTGTGAAGCCTAAGGACCCTGGTTCGAGGCTCAATTCCCCAGGTCCCACGTTAGCCAGATGCACAAGGGGGCGCACGCGTCTGGAGTTCGTTTGCAGAGGCTGGAAGCCCTGGGGCGCCCATTCTCTCTCTCTCCCTCTATCTGTCTTTCTCTCTGTGTCTGTCGCTCTCAAATAAATAAATTTAAAAAAAATTAAAAAAAAAAAAGAAAGATGTTGGGGACAGGGTGCTCTCTTCTCTTTCAGGTTTAAACTAAGGTGTGATCTGGAAGCCATGCCAACACTCGGAGGCTGGTAGAGCAGAAAATAGGGAGGCACCGGGTCCTTGTAGCAGTCAGCCTCAGCTCGCTGCCGGGATGAGCTTCCAAACCAGGCACAGTTATGGGAGGAAGGGAATTTATTAAAGCTTGCAGATCAAGGGGAATTTCCCCAGTGGTCCAGAAGAACTTGGCCCCCTTTCATAGCTCTGAGCACAGACAACAGTCACCAGCAGCAGCACAAGCAAGCACACTTCAAGAACTCCAGACAAAGCCCAGCCCTTTGCATATCTTAGGCTGGAATTCAGATCTGCCCCAAACACACCCTGGGGCTGAACCCTAGGGTATGCCCACATCGACACCTCCTCCAGCCAGGTGGCTGGAGATCTAAGTTACAAACTTCAATAAAACTCCTTTATTTTGGGCTGGAGAGATGGCTTAACAGTTAAGGTGCTTGCCTGCAAAGCCTAAGGACCCAGGTTTGATTCTCCAGTGTCCCTGTAAGCCAGATGCACAAGGTGGCACATGTGTCTGGAGTTTTGTTTGTAGTGGCTAGAGGCCCTGGCCTACCCCATTCTCTCTCTCAAATAAATAAATAAAATAGTTCAAACAAAAAACTCCTGTGTCTATTAGGGGACATCTACTCAATGATGTTGTTGGCAACATCAAGGCTGAATCTCCCTCATGCCAAACTTGACATTTAAGGTCGTGCCACTTCTTGTGTGGCTTGTACTTAAAACCTGGAGCCCATACCATTCTGGCTGATGATTCTACCTGAATGCAAAACTTCCAGGATGCGCCATCTCATCTTTCCAACCTCACCAATCAGAGGAGAGACTCAGGACAGAGCGTGGGGTAGAGAGATGGAGACCACAAGTGTTCTGTATATATGTTTTCTCTCTTGTCTGCTATGAGAAAGTGAGAATAGACATAAGTTCTCCCCCATCACTCCCTTCCAACCCTGTTTATAACACTGGGAAAGGAAAGATTAGACTGAAGTCTAAAAACAAGTCTGTGATTTTTTTTTTAAATTGAGGCAATAAATCTATAATTGGATGTGATAGAGTTGAACTCTTTCTCCATTGTATATTCTGATAGTTCTTTTTATTATTTTTGTTTTTTTTTATTGACAACTTATGTAATTATAGACAATAAACCATGATGATTCCCTCACCTCCCCCACTTTCCCCTTCACAAATCCGCTCTCCATCCTATCCCCTCCCCCCTCTCAATTAGTCTCTCTTTTATTTTAATGTCATCATCTTTTCCTCCTTTTATGAATGTCCTGTGTAGGTAGGACCAGGCATTGCGAGGTCATGGATATCCAGGCTGTTCTGGGTCTACTGATTGTATTTTTAATGCTTCATGCTTTTGGCTCAGCCTGCTGCACGCCTTATAGATCTTCAAGACAGTTCAGAGAACAGAACACTAATAACGGTGTTGAGCGCACTTACATATGTTTCTTCTTTCCAGCGCCCTGGGCGCGAACAACACAAAAAGAATGACTCTAGCGATTACATCTGGAGGCACAGCGGTTTCATCATGAAGGTTCCTTCTTCACTCCTGCCTCCAGGGGAGAGGATTATTGCAATTATGTCATCGTCCATCAGGCTGTCAGGAAGGTCCAAACTCTCTAGCTACAAAACAGCAAAAGTGATGGCAGCAAACAGTGAGCTGTCAATCACATCTCAATTCCATGCTCCCCACATTTGCTTGATGAGCCCGTTCAGCCTCTGAAGAGGGAAAATGTCTCTCTCTCTCTTTTTGTTTTTCCTCCCCATGTAATTGAAGATAGTCGTAAAACCCAACCAAGCAGGTGGAGGTGCTGAGGAGCCTAGAAGTAGATACGCATGCTCCCTGTCTGCTCACAGGGAGGATCTACTCAGAGCGGAGACTCGATGATGTCCCGTGTTGGGAAGGGAGATAGGCACGCTTGGGGCTCGCTCTTCCTCCTGGGCCCCGGCTTGCAGGGTCCTGGTTGCCTGGGTGGGTCCACATCCCCATGTGGGGCCAACTCAGAGCTCTGGCATGTTGTGATGACAGGCACAGGCCTCCTGATTCCTCATTTAGATTTAGGGAGGCAAGTTTTCTGGATCGACCGTTCACTCTTTGGAAACTATCTGTCAAACTCCAATGGGATGGACAAAATTTTAAGTTGGGAGAAAATGTTCCTAGGTGCTAATTGGTGTTCTCCACAATCCTTTAGGCCTCTTTCTTCATGTGCCTGAGTGGGATGGGTTTCTGTGCACAGGACTGGGGATGAAATGGTGCATGGAAGACCCAGCACAGCTGCTGGGAGTTGATGGTTTGGTGGAGGCAGGAGACCAGAGAAGGCCACAAAGGAGGTGTTCCACACGAGGGGTGTGGGTGGCATGGGTACCTATCTCAGACCTGGAGGGTGAGGGAGGGCTTCTTGAAGGAAGTGGCAGCTAACCTATCTCCCAGAGCTTGAGAGTGGAACAGAGAGAGACAGGAGTTGAGGAGTCAGAGGGACCAAAGCCAAGGCCAGAAGAGGGAGTGATGAGTCTGGGAAGGGGCAGGAGAAGTAGGGACAGATGAGTGAGCGTCCTTAGTTAAGTGGAATTCTTTTTTTTTTTCCGAGGCAGATTTCACTCTAGCTCAGGAATTCACTGTGTTGTCTCAGGGTGGCCTCAAACTCACAGCGATCCTCCTTCCTCAGCTCCCAAGTGCTGGGATTACAGACATGCGCCACCATGCTTGCCATTTCTTTTTATTTCGAGGTAAGGTTTCACTCTAGCTCAGGCTGACCTGGAATTATACTATGCAATCTCAGGGTGGCCTCAAACTCACAGTGATCCTCCTACCTCTGCCTCCTAAGTGCTGGGATTAAAGGTGTGTGCCACCAAATTTTTTTAAACTTTTTCTTCTCTTTTTAAAAAAATATTTGCATGCAGAGGGATCGAGACAAGAGAGAGAGAGAATGAGCACAACAGGGCCTTTAGCCTCTGCAAACTAACTCTAGATGCATGCACCACTTTATGCATCTGGCTTTATGTGGGTCCTGGGGAATTGAACTCAGGTCGTTAGGCTTTGTAGGCAAGTGCCTTAACCATTGAATAATCTCTCTAGCCTTTTTGTCTTAAAAAAAACAACTTTTTATTGACAGCTTCCACATATAGACAATAAACCATGATAATTCCCTCCCTCCACTCACATTCCTCCTCCCAGATTCATCCTCCATCGAATCCCCTCCCCCTCCCAGTTAGTCTCTCTTTTATTTTGATGTCATCAGCTTTCCCTCTTATTATGAAAGTTTTATGTGGGTAGTTGCAGACACTGTAAGGTCATGGAAATCAAGGTCATTTTGGGGGATGTTTTATACTGAGTGTTACTGAGGTGGAAGAAATCTGACAGAAAAACCAGTCACAGATGATGCTCTGAAGCCCCTTTGCCCCAAGGCCGTGTTCTGCTCTGCAGTTTCTATTACCTGGGAGACAGCAAGACCCTGAGTCTCCTTCCGATCTATGCAGCTGCATCCTGCTTCTAATATGTTATCTGGTTACAGCAGTCATAGACAAACTCCCCTGACTCTCCGTACTTTTCTGCTTTAGTCCCGAGTCACGTAACCCAGAAGATCAACCCACCAATAATGTGAAGAACTCAAAGTGACATCCAGCTGCCTGCAATATTGCCTACAAAGACTCTGAGCCATCAGAGGTCAACGTTCAGGGTTTGGAAGAGATTTCCTCCGGGCCCATGACGATGTGATAATAAACATTCATCTTAGCTGGGTGTGGTGGCACATGCCTTCAATCCCACCACTCAGGAGGCAGAGGAGGTAGGAGGATCGCTGTGTGTTTGAGGTCAGCCTGGGACTACAGAGCGAGTGCCAGGTCAGCCTGGGCTAGAGCAAGACCCTTCCTCAAAAAACAACCAGCCATGATGAGCCTGTGTCTGTCAAGTCGGTGGAGGCCCTTTGCGCAGAGGGACAGACCAACCTAACTCAGGTGAACAAGAAATGAGGGGAGTGAGTTGGCTTTTGCAAAGTTGCTTGAGAGGGGAAACCTAATAAAGTGGTGGGTTGTACTTGTGCAATGGTTAAAGACTATGATAGAGAATATCAGGCCAAGGAAGATATTAAAAAGCACTTCAAATGCAAGAAGTGAACAAATGAAAAATGTGCCTTACTTAAAAAAACGTTCTCAATTATGGAGAAGAAGTTGTAAGATGTTTAGAAGTGAGAACCGACAGAACAATGTGTGTGCTGGGGGCATGTAGCACAGGCGGTGTTTACAGTGAGTCTTTTTTTTTTTTTTTTTTGAGGTAGGGTCTTGCTTTATTCCAGACTGACCTGGAATTCACTATGTAGTCTCAGGGTGACCTCAGACTCATGGCGATCCTCCTACCTCTGCCTGCCCAGTGCTGGGAGTAAAGGTATGTGCCACCATGCCCAGCCAGTGAATCTTAAAAAAAAATATTTAATTAATTTATTTATTTGAGAGAGAGAGAGGCAGATAGCAAGAGAGAACAGGAGGCAGATAGCAAGAGAGAACAGGTGCACCAGGGCCTTTAGCCAGGGCAAACAAATTCCACCTTGTGCATCTGGCTTTATGCGGGCACTGGGGAATGGAATCTGGGTCCTTAGGCTTTGCAGGTAAATGTCTTGACCACTGATCCATCTCTCCAGCCCCTGAATATTAAGTTGTATTATTTTCAGAGATGGAAAATGCAAGATGAAGGGATGGGGCCTGGAAAGGAAGATGCTGAGCTGTCTTTGGGACATAGTGAGGTTGGAGTGTTTCTGTCACCAAGCAGAGAGACATAAATAGAATAGGTGACTAGAATTTCTTCAGACTCTTTCCTCTGTATCTTCTGAGCTTCATTTCTTTTCTGGCCCTGCCTCACCATCTTGGGTCAGAAGCTTTTATTACACTCAGCTCTTAAGTCTCAAGCTATGTCTCTAATCTTTGGCCAGCATCACAGAGGGCGGGAAGTGTCATTGATTCCAAGAGACACTGAGTCCAAGGACCAGGGAGTTATAGCCGCAGGCAGGAATGGGCCGTGCCGGTCTTAGGTGCTGCTGTTGAGCACCCTCCTAGCTCCTGTGCCTTTAGGACCGAACTTGTGTTGTGCTTTTCTCCCCCTCAGCCTTTGCCTGTCCAGCCTGAGGTAGTGATTGTTTTCTAAATGAAGAAATTCCTCTATCTTTTTCATTTCATTTGTTTCCCTTCTCTGCACCTGATTATTATTCTGTCTTCATCGTTCACTAAATGTCAAGGCCATGGGAGAAATTTCTCTCTCTGATTCAATTCCATGAGGCCACTCCAGTGATGTTAAGGTAGGAAGTAGTGATTCAGTCAGCTAAACAGACTCCCAGAGACTGAGCCTCTCAAATAAGTCATTGAGCTCAGCAGATCAGAAATCGTGGTTCTGGATAAAGAAGCATTTTGATAAATTCTGAAAAAAAATTCTCTTTCATGGGCTCCTTATTACCTTATGCTTTGAGATTTTCAATGCTCCAGTGGCTTCGGCTCAGCTGGCAAGAGCTCAGCTATTTTTGTTTCAGCTTTTTCACTGACAGTTTTCATATCTGTGTGTAATGTTGGTTATTTCTTTTTTATTTACTTATGAGAGAGATTGAATGGGCATGCCAGGGCCTCTAGCCACTGCAAACAAACTCCAGATGTATACACCATTATGTACATCTGGCTTTGTGGGTGCTGGGGAATTGAACTTGGGTCCCTAGGCTTTGCAGGCAAGTACTTTAACTGCTGAGCTATCTCTCTAGCCCATGCTGGTTATTTCTTTTTTAGTATACTTGCTGCTGAAGCAAGCACAGTTATTTCTTTTTAAGAAATATTTTTATTTTTATTTATTTATTAGAGAGAGAGAATAGGTGCACCAGTGGCTCCAGCCACTGCAAATGAACTTTAGCAATCCATTATGCATCTAGCTTCTCCAGCCCCATGTTGGTTATTTCTTTACGGTGGGTCTAATGATGCCCCTTACCTCACCGTTTATCACTGCGATGAACAGAGTGACTCAAGCCATCCAAGGCCTTTGAAATCAGTCAGAGCTAGATCTGAGACTTATTCTAATGCTGTTTAGCTAGAAGGTAATCAACACTTCCTTTAAGATCTTTGAACCTCAGTTTCTTTACCGCATTGGTTAGATAATAACACTTCACAAGATGTTGTTGGAAAAATAACTAGATATGGCACATGAAAAGGGGCTAGAAGAAATTCAAATAACTACTCCTGACACTGTCCACTATGGAAACCCCAAAGTGTACCTCTGGGCCTTGTGCCCTTGAGCTGTGGCTGGTTTCAAGGAGTTATGCTGTGAACTATATGGGCTGCTAGTGAAGATTAGGCTCCAGATATTTGGTATGAAAATGTTGTGGCACATGCTTTTAATCCCAGCTCTGGGGAGGCAGAGGTAGGAGGATTGTCATGAGTTTGAGGTCAGCTTGAGACTACATAGTGAATTCCAGGTCAGCCTGGCCTAGAGTGAGACCCTATCTCAAAAAAACCAAAATAAAACCAACCAAACAAAAAACAAACAAATAAACAAAAACAGTCCCTCCAGTGATTAAACAATAAAGCACAAACACTTTGGATAACACTGGGATAAATCAAATCTATTTCATATGCAGGTCTCACTGAGATCAGTGACTGACTTTAATGTCTCCTGTTTCATTTAATGTTGTTTATTGTGGCCACTAGAAGTTTTAACTTCCCCTGTGCTGCTCAGTCTGTTTTATTCCCCACCGGATTAACAATTCAGCAGCCTACCTGGTATTATGGAGCAAAAGAAATGCAGGAAAGAGACGGTCATTGAATTTGTAACACAGTTTTGCAGTTTGGAAATGGCCACGGGCAGTGTGAAGTAGGCTTGTTGTATCACCCCACTGCTGGAGCCACGATGATGATGAACTGTGGGCTGCAGTGGAGACCCAGTGGAGATGCCAGGACTACAGAATGGCTGCCAAGGGAGAGCTGCCAGCTCCAGATGAAGTTTTCCAGGACTGTGAGTAGCCTAGCTGGAGGGGCGGAATTGGAACTCCAGAGACTTGTTGCTTAGAGTTATCGGATTGGAGACTGGTTACTGGTCTTGGAGCTACAGTTTGATGTTTGTCCTGTTTAAATCTTGTATTGGTTGAATATTTCTTTGCTATGCTTATTGCCATCTTTTGCAGTGTGAGTGTTTATTCTGTGCCATTATTATTATTATTTTTTTTTGTATTATGACTCAGCTAAAAGATCTTGTACTATGGGAATGTTTGAATATCATTGGGATTAATTAAAAACTATGGTGGCTTTTAAAGTTGGATGAATGCATTGCATTTTACATCATATATGGTTATCAGTTTCTGGGGGGCAGGGGTGGAAAGTGGTGGTTCGATTCAGGTGTTCCTCACAAACTTAGATAATCTGAATGCTAGGTCCCCAGCTGATGGCAATTTGGGAATTAAAGCCTTCTAGAGGCAGTGGATTGTTGGGGTGGGCTTATGGGTGGTATAGCCAGCTTTTTTTTTTTTTGTCAGTGTTGGACACACTCTCCTGTTGCTATTGTTCATCTGATGTTGGCCAGGAGGTGATGTCCACCCTCTGCTCATGCCATTGTTTTCCCCTGCTATAGTGGATCTTCCCTTTGAGTCTGTAAGCCAAAATAAACTCTTTTTTTTCTTTTTATTTATTTAAAATTTTTTGTTTATATTTATTTATTTATTAGAGAGTGACAGACCGAGAGAGAAAGAGGCAGATATATATATAGAGAGAATGTGCACAAGAGGGCCTCCAGCCACTGAAAACGAACTCCAGATGCATGCGCCCCCTTGTGCATCTGACTAATGTGGGTCCTGGGGAATCGAGCCTCGAACCAGGGTCCTCAGGCTTCACAGGCAAGCACTTAACCGCTAAGCCATCTCTCCAGCCCCCAAAAAACTCTTTTATTTCCAGAAAGCTGCTCTTGGTTGGGTGTTTTCTGCCAGCAATATGAACCTCACTGCAACATTTATTGAAAGTATTTAACATAAAGATTGGCAGTAATCTAAACGCTGGTCATAAGATACTGGTTAATTTTTTTTTGTTTTTTGAAGTAAGGTATCACTCTAGCCAAGGCTGACCTGGAATTCACTATGTAGTCTTAGGGTGGCCTCGAACTCATGGCGATCCGCCTACCTCTGCCTCCTTAGTGCTGGGATTAAAGGCGTGTGCTGCTGGGCCCAGCACTTGGGAGGCAGAGGTAGGAGGATCGCCATGAATTCGAGGCCACCCTGAGACTACAGCGTGAATTCCAGGTCAGCCTGAGCTGGAGTGAAACCCTACCTCGAAAAACCAAAAAAAAAAACCCAAAAAACAAAAACAAAAACCAAACAAAAAACCAAACAAAAAACCAAAAAAGGCATGTGCCACCATGCCCGGCTTAAATAATTTTAATTCAACCATTAAATATATTATTGTACAATGATTGAAAAAAAGACGAATGAAAAAGCCCATCATATGTAGATATTATGTTAATTAAAAAAACTAAATTAATGATTTTTGAGATAATCATAAATTCACATGTAGTTGTAAGGAATAATACAAACATGTTCTATGTACCCTTCGTGTACTTTGCTTCAGTGATGGCATCTTGCCAGAACTATGTAATTCTGTCACAACTAGCTTTTGACACTGATATGATCTCTGATCTGGCTCAGATTTTCTGATTCACTTGCCTTCATCTCTCTGTATGTATGTGTGTGTATTTGAGTCTATAACGTCTTATTTTGTTTCCTTCACGCATCTAACATCAGAGTTAAGAGATAGCATTCCCGTCATCACAAACGACCTCTTCCCTCTCCTCTAGCTTTCTTTAATCTCTCCCAACCACTAGTCTGTTATTTACTTATGTAACTTTGTCACATCAAGAACTTATACAAACGCAACTCTTCAGGACTGGTTTGTCTTTTTAGAGTTTGCATAAAGGGGTGCCCTGCCAGCTCAGTTGACAGAGCATGAGGCTCTTAATGTTGGCGTACTTCTCTGGACATTCATCTAGATTCTGTGGTTGCCTTTTACTGTTGAGCAGCGTCCCTCTGCACGGATGTGCCTTTGTACTGCGTTGTGTTGTGTCTAACATTGATGTGTTGAAGGACGCCTGACTTGCTTCCCGTTTGGGTGTTTTATAAACAAACCTGCTTTGAACAGTATAAGCGGATGAAATTCCATCTCTCTGGGCTCAGAGAGCAAGGATGCAATGTCTTAGTTATCTACTTGTTTGGTCTATTTGTAATCCTACTGGATGTTGACTATTGCATTAGGTATTCATACTTTTCCTAGAGGGTCTATAGAAATAGCCCTTCAAGTAGACAGGGCAAAGACAGACAGACCAAGCAACAACAACAGAATGGATTCCATCCAAGTCTAGCTTGGTGAACCAATGAGTGTATTTGGTTTCTTTACAGCAGAGTGGGTGACTCAAAGGCACTTGCATTATGGAAAAGTCCCACCCCAGCATGGTGACCACTCAAGAAAGTTGCACCAGTGGAGTTCCGCGCTCAACCTGCAGGCTGATACCCCTGCCAAAGAGCCCCTTCTCCCCTGGAGTGGTTTTCTGCCGGATAACCTGGGGAGCGGCTTTTGGAAGATTTTATGTGAGCTTCCTGAATCCTTCAGGTTTCTTGTGAGGTTCGCTAGCCTGATGAGCTGTCTGCCCTGTCCAGGAAGGGCTGTTTCACTCTAGAGCAAGCAGCTACATAGACATCCGGGTCTTCACTCTCTCAGGACTTACACCGGCTGTGCTTGTTCCGTGTCTGCCACGTGGAAACTCTGAGGAAATGCTCTGTAGAATTTGGAAGGAAAGAAAGAAGGTAGGAGGGGAGGGAGAGAGTGATGGCACACAGTAGTTGCGTGGGACTATTGTTAAGTGACTAACGGATGCTCCGGGGATCAAACCCGTTCTCCTGTTCCCTTCTCCATCCCGCCATCAGCAGGCCCGGGCGCAGGCACGCACAGACACGCGTGGGAATACCACGGGGCTAAGACACAGGAATCTTCTCTAACAAGTGGAGTCCTGTTGCTCCCAAGCTTAGCTCGCAGCAGCCTTGACGGCTTGGGGAGTCACAAAGGAAGGGCTCGGGAACCCTGGAGCTTGGTGGATTCAATCCAGTGAGGATACAGCAGACGCTGGAAATACAGAATGCTGCTTTGTGACTCATGAAGGCTGCCCTGGTCAGGCGTGCGTCTGCCGTGCCCTGCAAAACCATGACAACCAGAAGTGGAAGAGTCAGGAGGAAAGAAACACATTTTCTACCAGTGCCTAAGCTATGTGCCCCTTAATTTGTAATAAATCGGTGACAACTGACAGATACTTCTTTCAGACAGTCCTGGAGAAAAAGACTCGACTTGTCCTAGTAAATCAGACACAGGCTTCATTATTTTTAGTCTTGTTAAAAAAAAAAATGTTGCCATAGCAACGACACCATCATCTAGGGCAAATGTTATCTCCTCAAGTCAATCACTTAAGGAACTGTCCCGCAAATGCCCAGTGCTTTCAGAGGAGCAGATGACTTCCCAATCAAATTAATTTCTTCTAGAAGTTTTCACCATTTATCTTCATTTGTGAGCCTAGAAGTTTCCGTCCTTGTAAATAAGAGATAGTAAAAGCGATATACAACTTCGTAAGAGCCAAAGTTGACCTGGCTTGAACCTATTTGCAGCAAAATCATTAATTCTATTAGTTTCTTGAAACATGTCATTTCACTCATGGCCTTTTTTACTTCACCCACAGGGGACATAATTGTAATTAATTTGACCCTTGGGTGGGGCACATGTATTCTGAGAGGACAAGAGGGAAGCCATATTGGAGCATGTGTATGTTTCTAATCTCTCTCTCCTTGGTGAACCAGTGAGTTTATTGGGGTTGCTTATAGGATAGGGGTCAGGGTTGCTTACAGGAGCAGTAGCTGACTTAAATGTAGGTGCACCACAAGAAGCCTTATCCCATCCTGGGTGACGACCTCTCCCTAGTGGCTTCCACTCACAGGCAGCCACATCACCAGAGAGCCCAGCTCAGCACCAGCATGCTTCTAATCTCTTAAGGGACAATGTTTTATTATTATTATTAACGAGATACATTGTATGGATACATCATGTGTTGGTACCCTCTTTTCCCTCATCCCTGCCCCCATTCTGCTGGGGACCCTCCTCAGTGGGGTTGCAGGTATTCCCCATGGGGTTGTGGGAACAGCAGTCAGTATATTTTTGCTGGGGGGAGTGGAGGAAATGACTCTGGACTCTTACAATCTTTCCACCCCCTCTTCTGCAAAGTTCCCTGAGCCGTGGTGGGTGAGTTTTAAAATATTTTTATTTATTTATTTGAGAGAGAGTGAGAGATACAGAAATAGGTAGAGAGAAAGAGGGGTGGGGGCAGACACAGAGAGAGAACGGGAGAGAATGGGCATACCACCTTCAGCCACTGCAAATGAACTCCAGATGCGTGTGCTCACTTGTGCATCTGGCTTACGTGGGTCCTGGGGAATGGAACCTGGGTCCTTTGGCTTTTCAGACAAGTGCCTTAACTGCTAAGCTATCCCTCCAGTGCTTGGTGAATTTTAAGTTTACTTCAGTGATGAGCTCTTAGGAGCCTCTGGATCTCTGCTTTGGTTGGTGTTTAGTATCCTCAGGGTCTGTCTCCTTCACCCTGGCACTGATTGTCAGGTTCACCATGGAAGCAGCATTCCTGGTCATCGCTTAAGGGATAATTTTTAAAAACATTTTACTTTTATTTGTTTTTTTGGCAGAGAAAGAGGGAGAAAAAGAGAGATAGATAGATAGATAGATAGATAGATAGATAGATAGATAGATAGATAGAGAGAGAGAGAGAGAAGGAGGGAGAGAGTAGGAGAAAGAGAATTGGCATGCCATGGCCTCCACCTACTGTTAGTGAACTCTAGATGTATGTACCCCCTTGTGCCTCTGGCTAATGTGGGTCTTGGGGAATCGAACCTGTGTCCTTTGGCTTTGCAGGCAAATGCCTTAACCACTAAGCCTTCCCTTCATCCCTTAAGGGATAATTTTAAGTGACAGAGCAGATTTAGTTTCTATAGACCTTTGCAGGGCAGGTCACAGTAAGCAATGGCTGGCCTAGACAGTTGGACTTGATTTTTGGTTAGAACTGAAATTACTTGACTGTATTCATGGAGACTTATTAATATATTAAGTTTTAAAAAATATTTATGAGAGAAAGGGAATGAGAGAGGCGGGGGGAGAGAGAGAGATGGAGACAGAGAATGGGCACACCAGGGTCCCTAGCCACTGCAAATTAACTCAAGATATATGTGCCACTTGTGCATCTGACTTATGTGGGTTCTGGGTAATTGAACCTGGATCCTTAGGCTTCACAGGCAAGCACCTTAACTTCTAAGATATCTCTCCAGCTCTGAGTTCTTTTGAACTATGGTAAATTGGACCTTAAGAACTAAGAGAAACCCTTCAAATTTCTTCTCCTACTGAGAAATATGTTGATTTTAGTGTCAGATCAAAGCACTATTAGTTAGCCAGCAAAGTAAAGTAGAGCCTACCCAGTACCCTGATTCAGAAGGCTACTAAGAACTCACAGTCCCAAAAGATTTGCCTCCTCTGTTCTCAGACTCATATTCTGCCTAATTTTGTTGAAGTTAGCATATGCTTAGTAACTCTTGATGTAAGACAGTTTTTAAAATTTTTTTGTTTATTTTTATTTATTTATTTGTGAGTGACAGACAGAGAGAGAAAAGGGAGGGAGGGATAGAGAGAGAGAGAGAGAGAGAGGGAGAGGGAGAGAGAGAGGGAGAGAATGGGCACACCAGAGCCTCCAGCCACAGCAAATGAACTCCAGATGTGTGCGCCCCCTTGTGCATCTGGATAACGTGGGTCCTGGGGAATCGAGCCCTCGATCTGGGGTCCTTAGGCTTCACAGGCAAGTGCTTAACCACTAAGCCATCTCTCCATCCCTGTAAGATAGTTTTTTGTCAGCTTCTTTTTATTTTATTTTTTAGTTTTTGTCTTTTCGGCTGCTTTTTAAAATAAATAAATATATATTTTATTGACAATTGCTATACTTACAGACAATAAACCATGATCTTTCCCTCCCTTCCCCTTCATAACTCTGCCCTCTATCATATTCCTTCCTTTTCTCCATTAGTCTCTCTTTTAATTTGATGTCATCATCTTTTTCTCCTATTATGAGGGTCTTGTGTAGGTATTGCTAGGCACTCCAAGGTCATGGATATTGAGACCAATTTCTGTCTGGACAGTTGCATTGTAAGGAATTGTACCCTTCCTTTGGCTCTTATAGTCTTTCTGTCACCTCTTCCCCAGTGGACCCTGAGCCTTGGAGGGTGTGAGATGTCTCAGTGCTGGATACTCCTCCATCCCTTCTCAGCACTATTTTGCCTTGGGTCATTCCAGTGGTTATTGCCATCTGAAAAGAGAAGCTTCTCTAACCAGAAATGAGAGTAGCACTAATATATGAATATGAACATTAGGTGTTGTGCCTTCAGGGCAATTTGGTGAGAATAATATATGCATTTATCCAGACAAGAGCAGGCTTTACAACCCCAAGGCACATGACCTCCCCTGCCATGGGCTTTTTTTTTTTTTTTTTTTTTTTTTGGTTTTTCGAGGTAGGGTCTCACTCTAGTCCAGGATGACCTGAAATTCACTCTGTATTCTCAGGGTAGCCTCAAACTCATGGCGATCCTCCTGCCTCTGCCTCCCGAGTGCTGGGATTAAAGGCATGTGCCACCATGACTGGCTTGCCATAGGCTTTTGACTAGGTTTTCAGTACCAGGCATGTATTCCCTTCCATAGAGTGGGCCTTCAGTACAATTAGAGAGCAGTTGGTTTCCCCCAGAGTAGACATGCCACTATTGCACTCATTTGGTCAGCTGCCTTTTATTTCCTAGTGGCACCCATGCTGGTGATCCGTTCCTGCGATGGCACTGTGATTATCAGTTCAGAGACATTACTTTATAGATCTGCAAATGGCCCCTATGAAAGAGGCATTTTTTTGTGTGTGTTTTTGGTTTTTTGAAGTAGTGTCTCACTCTAGTCTAGGCTGACCTGGAATTTACTATGTATTCTCAGGGTGACCTCAAACTCACAGTGATCCTCCTACCTCTGCCTCCTAAGTGCTGGGATTAAAGGCGTGTGCCACCATGCCCGGCTTTTACTTATTTATTTTTTCAGTTTGTGAGAAGCTGAGGTTCAGGGATGGGGTGTAAGATTTGCACAAATCTGGGTGATGTCACCATAGTACGATGGCTTTACCTGACACACCCTCAGCAGATTCTGTTGTCAATGCAAATGGTTATATTTTGGAGCTGGGAAGGACCTTTTGAGTCATGAGGTCTACCCTGTCATGTTACAGATGAGGAAACTGAGGCAGAGAGAAGTAACTTGCTCCAAGTCAAGGAAAGTGGGCCATCATGGCTGAGCTGGGCAGAGCTGGGAAAGAGGGCACTTCTGGGTTCCTCCGCGTCTCACCAGCAGCACGCGGCGGGCCTCCTGCACTCAGCTGCCCCTCCAAGGTGCTGCCGTCTGCTCACTGCTCCTCCGCCGGCCTGCTCCCTCCTTTCTGGCCTCAAGAGGCTGACTCCCACACATCCCCTGCATCTGTCCATTTCCTGGGGTCACTCACACAGAGACAAGGAAAGATGAAGAGGATTATTATAGCTCACATGTCTGCAGTGACAGAGGTCACCATGAGGACATCAGCAGGTTTCGTGCATTGCAGGTGTGCGTCTCTCCTTGAAAAGTCATAAGGATTAGACATGATGGCACCACTCTGTGACCTTACTAAACCCTAATCACCTCCTAGAGGCCCTACTTTTATTTATTTTTACTTATTTATTTGATAGATAGATAGATAGTTGGATAGATGATAGATAGAGGAAATGGGCATGTCAGGGCCTCTTGCAAACAGACTCTAGACACATGTGCCACTTTTTGTACATCTGGCTTTGTGTGGGTACTGGGAAATTGAACCCAAGCCATTAGGCTTTTCAAGGAAGCACCTTCAACCTCTGAGCCATCTCTCTATGCCCCACTTCTTTTCAAACGTTGATGTGAGATTTTGGGGTTCAGGAGAGGTTGTGCAAGTATATGAACCCCAATTTTGGGTCCTGTCCTCTCTTTAAGAGTTGACAAAGATGGACTCAAGGGAGATAAATTATGAATTATTAAGTTTATTTGGGGAGAAGTCACACATTGTGGGGTTATTTCAGGGAAAGTGGCATCTCGGAAGAAGGCTAGAGCAGAGTCATAGGCATGCGGGAAGTGGGGAACATGCACTGTGGTGGAAAACACAGCAGAGTCTGTGAGAGTCCTTTAAAAGACTGGCCGGAGCAGAGCCATGAACACATGGATGATAGAACCTAGGTGCTCTGTGGGGAGATTTCGAAGAGACCCACACAGCATCCACCGTGAACTTCTCCAGGGAAGAAAGTTAAGGGAGCAAACAGGGGGTGCGTAAGGCAGAATAGCAGAGAGAAAATATCAAAGCAGAGACCATGACATTCAGATGTGAAATGAGTAGAAATAAAGTTATACCCCTGGTTACCCTAAGTTTAGAATAATTATGCAGGTAACAGGCTTAGAGTTAGAGAGAGCACCCACATGGTAGATCTAAAATGTAAGGGAAATACACAGGTGGTATATTCAGAGAGCAGAGGAAAATCGTACATGTAGTTAATGTGAGAAGTTACCCCAAGCTATGAAGCAGAGGCAAGCTGTAAAACCACCTAGACCAAGAAGCAGTATTCTGCTCTCCCCTCGCCCAGCCAGGCTGAGTGGTGGGGAGAAGCCAGACTCACGTGCATCCTTGTGACCTGACCTGAGCGAGGAGGGTGTGGGGGAGAGAGAGAGAGAGAGAGAGAGAGAGAGAGAGAGAGAGAGAGAGAGAGAGGGAGAGAGGCAGTGAGAGAGAGAGAAACAGCACAGACAGGCCTTTATAGTCGAGTGAAAATGGATTCTTTCATCAGATTCAGGTACGCAAGGGGAAGACCTGATTGGTTTGTAGACTTGAAGGGCAGACCCCAGGGCCAGCGCACCTGGGTAGGGAAGGCCGCCCATCTAGGGAGCACGCTAGGCTGTGGACAGACGGGGTGGGGCGGGGGTGGGGGGCACTGTAGCTGTTGTGGAGCAGACACGAGTTCCATTCTGCTGGGAGTTCCATTCGTGTCAAGACAGGTTGGCATAGGGGGTGGCATCTCCGGGTTTTCTCTTTTGGACTTCTGTTTCTAACTAAAACTGCCTGACAGAAGCTAGCTCTCTCTTATTTCTCCTTCGACGTCATTATTAACTATCCACGTTAGTAGGCGTCCCCGTGCCATTTCCATACACGTATGTAGTAAGCTTTGATTACATCCATCCTGCAGGCTGCCTTGTCTTGCCACCCCCTCTTCCTCCAGTCCCCCTGGTTCTCTTTCCTTTCTCTAGTAGTCTATATACAACTTTTAGGTCTTTTTTTTTATTTATTTAGATTTCACACATGACAGGAAAAAAACAAGTGAACCTGGTCTTTCTGTGTCTAGCTTGTTTCAGTTAATATGAGACCTCTAGGTAAATTCACTTTCCTGAAAATGACTTAATGGCTCCTCTTCATGGCTTAGCAACACTCCATTGTGCATCTACGCCACATTTCATTTCTCCATTCATTGTTTGGTTGGCATATGGACTGATGTCACATCTTGACTGTTATAAACAGTGCCACAAGAAATATGAATATGGGGCTGGAGAGATAGCTTAGCGGTTAAGGAGTTTGCCTGCAAAGCCAAAGAACCTTGGTTCAATTCCCCACGTAAGCCAGATGCACAAGGTGATGCATGTGTCTGGAGTTCATTTGCAATGGCTGGAGGCCCTGGCGCGCCCATTCTCTCTGTTTCTCTACCTTGTTCTCTCTCTTGCTTTCTCAAATAAACAAATAAATAAACAAATTAATTAATTAAAGCCCTTTTATAAAAAGAAATATGAATATGTAGAAATCTCCATTGAATGTTCACTTGGATGCGTTTAGGTAAATACCCAGGAGTAGAATGACTTGGTCATATAATAAATCCAGTGTTAGTTTTTGAGGAAATTCTACACTGATTTCCATAGTGGCTGGATTTATTAGCATATATAAATAATCTACGAGGGTTCCTTTTTCTTCACATCTTCACTAACTTTGTTATTTTTGTTGTTGTTATTATTATTACTTTTGTTTTTTTTTAATTTTAATTTAATTTAATTTTATTTTTGGTTTCTCGAGATAGGGGCTCACTCTAGCTCAGGCTGACCTGGAATTCATTACGTAGTCTCAGGGTGGCCTCGAATTCGTGTTGATCCTCCTACCTCTGTCTCCCAAGTGCTGGGATTAAAGGTGTGCACCACCACGCCCGGCTAAAATTTTTATTTTTAATTTTTGAGAGAACAAGAGAGGGAAAGGAGCAGGAGAGAGAGAGAGAGAGAGAGAGAGAGAGAGAGAGGGAGAGAGAGAGAGAGAGAGAGAGGGAGAGAGAGAGAGAGAGAGAGAGAGGGAGAGAGAATGCGTGTGTCAGGGCCTCCAGCCACTGCAAACAAACTCCAGATGCATGGGCCACCTTTGTGCATCTGGCTTATGTGGGTTCTGGGGAATCAAAATCAACTGGGTCCTTTGGCTTTGCAGGCAAATGCCTTAACTGCTAAGCCAGCTCTCCAGCCCATTTACAAATATTTTTTTTTATTTTATTTTTATTTATTTATTTGAGAGAGAAAGAGAGGGAAAGAGGCAGACAAAGGGAGAGAGAGAAGTTTTGGTTTTTCAAGGTAGGGTCTTGCTTTAGTCAGGCTGACCTGGAATTCACTATGTAGTCTCAGGGTGGCCTTGAACTCATGGCAATCCTCCTACCTCTGTCTCCTGAGTGTCTGGCCATTTATTTTCTTTTATTTCTTTTTTTTTTAAATTTTATTTATTTATTTATTTGAGAGCGACAGACACAGAGAGAAAGACAGATAGAGGGAGAGAGAGAATGGGCGCGCCAGGGCTTCCAGCCTCTGCAAACGAACTCCAGACGCGTGCGCCCCCTTGTGCATCTGGCTAACGTGGGACCTGGGGAACCGAGCCTCGAACCAGGGTTCTTAGGCTTCACAGGCAAGCGCTTAACCGCTAAGCCATCTCTCCAGCCCTTCTTTTATTTCTTTACGAGAGAGAGAGAGAGAGAGAGAGAGAGAATGGGGCCGGGTGTGGTGGCACACGCCTTTAATCCCAGCACTCGGGAGGCAGAGGTAGGAGGATCGCCATGAGTTCGAGGCCACCCTGAGACTACATAGTGAATTCCAGGTCAGCCTGAGCCAGAGTGAGACCCTACCTCGAAAAAAAAAAAAAAAAAAAAAAAAAAAGAATGGGCATGCCAGGACCTCTATCCACTGTAAATGAACTCCATATACATGTGCCATCATGTGCAACTGGATTACATGGATACTGGGGAACTGAACCTGGGTCCTTAGGTTTTGCAAATGCCTTAATGCTAAGCCATTTCTCCAGCCTCATATTTTTTCCCCCCATTTATTAACTTGAGAAAGAGAGAGGAGGCAGATAGAGAATCAGGGCCTCCAGCCACTGCAAATGAACTCCAGACACATGTGCCCCCTTGTGCATCTAGCTTATGTAGGTCCTGGAGAGTTGAATCTGGGTCCTTTGGCTTTGCAGGCAACTGCCTTAACCGCTAAGCCATCTCTTCAGTTCCTGTTTTTTGCTTTTCAAGGCAGGGTCTCACTCTAGCCCATGCTGACCTGGAATTCACTATTTAGTCTCAGGGTGGCCTCGAACTCTCAGCCATCCTCCTACCTGTGCCTCCTGAATGCTGGGATTAAAGGCCTGCGCCACTACACCTGGCTTCTTCCATGTGGTTTTAATTTGTGTTTCCCTGATGGGAAACATGTTTTCATTGTACTTCTCTAGTGAAGTGTCTGTTCAGGTCATTCAGTCATCATTGATTGGATCATCTGCTCTTTCGTTGTTAGTTTTTTGAGATTCTTGTACATTCTGTATGTTAGTCCTCTGTCAGATAAACAGTCAGTAATGCATTTCTCCCATTCTGAAGTCATCTCTGCCAACTGGCTCCTTTGCTGGGCAGAAGCTTTTACATTTTGTATCATTCCTCTTGCCAATGCTTGCCTGTATGGCCATTTGGATCTGCTCCAGGGAACCGTTGCCTGCACCCAAGTCTTGAAGTGTTTCCCTCATGTTTTCCACCATTTCAAAGTTTCAGGTCTTACATTCAGGGTTTTTTTTTTTTGTATGGGGCATGAAATGAGGATCTGCTTTCAGTCTTCTACATGTGGCTACCAAGTCTTTCCACCACCAGGAGGAATTATCAGATATGCAGGTAGAGGGATAGGATCCTGGGGTGGAAAGGTCTAAATAATAAAGGTCTAAAGGGGAGGGGCATGGAGAAGAGGAAGGAGTAGGAAAATGGTAAATCAAAGATGTTAAAAATATGAATAAGCTTATTTGGAAATCTCTTTCTTTGACATATATTGCAAGTGCTCTCTGATTGGCACTATATATGTATATGTATACACACACACACACATATACACATATGTCACATGTGGTAGTGTACAGCTTTAATCCCAATACTTGGGAGGCTGAAGTAGGAGGATCATCATAAATTTGAGGCCAGCCTGAGCTACAGAGTGAGTTCTATGTCAGCCTGGGCTAGAGTAAGACTTTGCCTCAAAAAAAACCCCATCATATGTATTTAACATATATTTACATGAGTTATATTTAACATATATATGCTCTGTGTGTGTGTGTGTGTGTGTGTGTGTGTATACATACTAAAAAAAAGAGTTTAGGCAAAAGCACTCTGTGGGAATAGATAGTGCTTTGTCTAGAATCCATAGATTGTTACAGAAAAATTTCAGGGCTGGAGAGATAGCTTAGTGGTTAAGGTGCTTGTCTGTGAGCCTAAGGACTCATATTCAACTCTCCAGGCCCCATGAAAGCCAGTCACACCATGATGAGATGCACAGGGGCTCATGCTTCTGGAGTTCGATTGTAGTGGCTAGATGCCCTGGTGTGCCCATTCTTCCTCCCTCCCTCTCTTTCTCTCTCTCTTATACACACACACACACACACACACACACACACACACACACACACACTTGTTCTCTCACATTAAAAAGAAATAAAAAGGCCAGTCTGTTGGGCTTGCCTCAAAAAGATAAACAAACAAAAATGAAAAAGAAAACTTTCAGTGCTAAGGTGGAACACTTCGCAGGGAGTTGGTGGTCAGGGAAGCCCCTGAGGTCCTCAGAACAATACAGACTACTGCCCAGGCTCTTGGTTGCCCACCAGAACCCACCTTGTTGGTGGCTCACCCTGTTGCTGAAGACACCACACGCTTTGCTTGTAGGACACTGAGAAATCAAGCTGGAGCTGAGCTGGAAGCCTCTCCTGTTGACTAGCTGTCAGGATGCTGGAAAGTGCTGTGTAGCCTGTTGCGGGAGAGAAGTCATCAAGGGCTTAACCAGCAGTGGGCCATGCAAGCAACAAGGTTGGCACAATGGTGGCATGTTGTTATAGGGAAATCATCTGCTCTCAGATTGGATTTGAGGCTCACTCCTCAGAGGGAATTCACACCACTGTGCTACCTCCCTAGCATCAAGATATAGTCTATTTATACATTTCTTTATTTGCAAGAAGGGAGAGGTAGAAAGAAGAGAGACAGACAGACAGAATGGGCCCACCAGGGCTTCTAGCTGCTGCAAACAAATTCCAGATGCATGCTCCACTTTGTGCATCTGGCTTTTACATAGGTACTGTGGAACTGAGCTTGGGTTGTTAGGCTTTGCAGGCAAGTGCCTTAACTGCTGAGCCATGTCTCCAGTCCCAGGTAGAGTCTTACTCTAGCCCAGGCTGACCTGGAACTCACTCTGTAGATCAAGTCTGGCCTCTAGCTCATGGTGATCCTTCGACCTCAGGCTCTCAAGTTCTGGGACCAAAACCATGCACCACCACATCCAGCCCAAAAATGCTGGTGCACACTTTAATCCCAGCAGTCAGAGGGCAGAGGTAGTAGGATCGCTGTGAGTTCGAGGCCAGCTTGGAGCTGTAGTGTGAGCTCCAGGTCAGTCTGGGCTAGAGTGAGACCCTACTTTGAAAAAAACAAAAACAAACAATATTCAAATCATAGTTTTTGTTCTCCCCTTTTCTAACATTTAGTGAACCTAAACCTTGAGTTATTCTCCAGGGTGGCAATGAATTCACATGAAAATGATAATGGAACCAAGCCGGGAGGATTCTTTAGGGCTTATGCTTGGAGACATGACCCATGCTTTCATTTACTGCCTCAGAGCCCAAGTTCTGTTATGGGCACATCGATGTAGAAGGGAGGGAGGTGGCAGACGCACATACTGCCGTGCCAGGCTGTTCTGTAGGGCTCAGGGCCTGACGATACCTCTGCAGTCTCTCCACACCTCTCACTCTGTCCGTGCAGAGGCACGTGGCATGGAAGCGTTCAAGGATGGCAAAAAGCAGAATCCAAGCTCCCCCCACCTTCTGCCCTCTGCCTTTGGGGTGCTCTCAGTTACTTTATGTGGTGTCCCAGGAAGCCCCTGCCACTGGCTGCAGTTGGGCACCAAGGTTAAATCACCCATTGGCCACCCCCAGTGCTGTTTAAGGCTTTGGAAGTTGGCAGGTTTAAAAATAACTGAGCCTCCATTTCTTCCCATGTAAAAAGGAGAAAGTGAGGATTGATTTATAGAATTGCCAAAAGGGTTGGAGCTAACGTGTGTGAAAGCGTGGTGCCTGGTAGGTAAGCACTCATGAAGTGCAAAGGTTGTAGGTTGTCACCAATCACTGTTATAAGGCATGTGGGGCTTAGTGAGACCATGCCACGCAAGCGGTGTGCTCTCTCAGTGTCCCAGGGCTGGCTATGTGACACCCAGGCTGAAGGGCTGAAGAGAGTCCTCTTTCCAGGCTGACCTCTGCCATCTATAAAACACACAAATAATTGATTCTAACCAGGCGTGGTGGCGCATGCCTTTAATCCCAGTACCTGGGAGACTGAGGGAGGAGGATTGCTGTGAGTTTGAGGCCAGCCTGAGACTGCATAGTGAATTCCAGATCAGCCTGTGCTAAAGCAAGATCCTACCTAAAAAAAAAAAAAAAAAAAAAAATCCCCAAACAAACAAACAAGCAAACAAAAAACAAAAAAAGTACTAATTCTGGTGATAGGAGTAATGCATTGATAAACTCACTGTCCACTGTCATTATATTTTGAAAGATCAAAACTTTAGTAAATGGTATCATTACTTAAAAATCTTTTTTGCAAAACTGGAGATACTTTAATTTCTTTAGTTTCATTACTTATTGAATATGCATTTTAAATGTCTCTGGATTTGTCATGACTTGCTATGACATGTGAACTCCTAGGGGCATAGATGTCTGCTTCATTTACTTTTTAGAGCACCCAGAAAAATGCCATGAACAAGTAGGTTTCAAATTCATTTGCATGCTATTATTGCAGACTCCAGTATAAATCATGGCCTCTACTTATAAAAATGACAATTCCACTTGAAATAAAAAAATGACAATTCTGTTATTGTAGTGATTTAAGATCAGAAATCTTAGACATTTTCATTAGAGCGACATTGACTGCAATAGAAATACATAATACTGGCTTATTTTAATTTAAATATATCAATGTTAGTTGACTTTCTAGAACAATAACCTAAGTGGAAATGCTGAAAAACATGTAGATAAATACAATTTCACCTTTAACTCCTATGTGCAAAAGTCATTTTGAATATCTTAATATTTTTCCCCATATAATTCATTTTATGTTTGTATGAACATTACTACTTAAATAAACTTTAAGAACTTCAAACTTTCTCCTCAGTGTGATTTTTCATCTTTCAGTTAGTGAGTCCATGGTCTTTCCAAGCCAGAATGATTGTTTTGCTATTTTTCACAGTATTGAACATGTTGTGAGTTCAAGGAAAGAGTTCACCCTGAGTTGCTAGTGACGTCGTTCTGTTTCAAAGGAAACGTGTGGTTACCATGAGGTAAAATCTAATCTACCTTGCCCCATTTGTTCTCTCAGAACCAGGTGAACTACTTCTGACTATTTTCCTAGGATTATGTCACCCACCAAGGCAACTTTCTGTTTCAGTAGGTGATGTTAAGAAACAAAACAACACCCTGTAAGTGAACCAGTTTTGGAAAATAGAGACTGGCTTTATATTCCATGGCTTTGATGAGCTTAGTAGTTCCTGGAAGGATCTGCCTCTCATTTGCTTTGATTGACAAGACCTTTCCTATATAAGTGAGCACTGAAGCAGTCTGGTAACAAAGGGTCGAGACACTTCCCCAGAGCAGGCTTCTCCCATTCATTGTGACCTCCGAAAACCTTGGGTACTGGTGTCAGCTCTCCAAGAAAAGTTGGGTCCAGCAAGATCAGGTGAGTGCCTCTCCACCTCTGTAACCTCCTTCCACCAGAGGGGACACTCAGATAGTCCATCCAGTGACATACCAAATAGGAAGCCCGAGAGCAGACTAGGAAAAGCAGATCCTCTTGAGCAATAGTGATGTGGGGACATTCCACAAATGCAAGTGTCCAACCTCATTGCAACCGCCAGGTGTGTTCCATCCAGTGAGCCAACTATGAAGGGCCCATGCTTGGTTCCTAAAGCACTGGCAATGACCAGGACCCAGAGATAGTAGATCAAACCCCTCTGGTGCTTTCCATTGTTCTAAATTGAGTCACAGCTGGGTGCTTGTCACAGCAGAAGTGCAGAGAGAGGCAATCTGTACAGAGTAGAACACAGCTTATGAATGACCACCAAGTCAGGTTTTTTCTTTTTTTTTTTTTTGTTTATTTATTCATTTATTTGAGAGTGATAGACACAGAGAGAAAGAAGGAGGGAGAAAGGGAGGGAGGGAGGGAGGGAGGGAGAAAGAGAGAGAGAGAGAGAGAGAGAGAGAGAGAGAAAGAGAGAGAGAAAGAGAGAGAGAGAAGGGAGAATGGGCGTGCCAGGGCCTCCAGCCCCTGCAAACGAACTCCAGATGCGTGCGCCCCCTTGTGCATCTGGGTAACGTGGGTCCTGGGGAATCGAGTCTTGAACCGGGGTCTTTAGGCTTCACAGGCAAGTGCTTAACCACTAAGCCATCTCTCCAGCCCCCAAGTCAGGTTTAAAAAATACTTTATTATTTATTTGAGAGAGAAAGGGGGGAGAGAGAGATAGAGGGAGAGAAAGTGCCTTAACCGCTAAGCCATTTCTCCAGCACCTAGTTTTTATTTATTTATTTATTTACTTATTTATTTGAGAGAGAGGCAGATACAGACAGAAAGGGTATAAAGGCATCTAATGTGGGTACTGGGGAATCAAACCTGGGTCTATAAGTTTTACAGGCACGTGCCTTAACTGCTAAGCTATCTTTCTAGCCCAGGTACCAGGCTTTATAATATCTTCTGTATATACATGTTTTATGGAAGTTTGGGTTAATAAAAACATGTGTAAGGAATATAGCTATTAATACTTGTCTCCCTCCCCTATTCATTCCCCATCTATGACGCCAAAAATATAAATTTGAGCAAATCTTATAGCACCCAAATAATCTGGACTTGAATAAAAGTAATATGTGTATGTGTATATATACATACATACACATTATATATATATATATATACACACACACACACACACACACACACACACACACACAATAAGGACTATATATATACAATAAGGACAGAGCTGATAATAAGCCTTGAGGGCTGAGTATCTAGAGAGACCCATGGATTCTGTACTGGAGTCAGGTATAGAAAACACCACTGGGGTTGGAGCTCATCTTATCGACAACTTATTGGCTCATTTTCCCTGACATGTTAAGGGCAAGGACCCTTTGATAGTGATCAACATGTCCTTGGCTGTGCCATTGTGGGCAGCTGAGATGGTTAACCTGTTTCCTTTCCCCCCTGGGAACAGCATGAAGCTCACATGCCTTGTCCTTGGTGCCACGGCCCTGCTTCTGGGCGACCGTGGCTCTGTCCTCAGCACCTCCGCTGGGAACCTGCGCACCTTTGTGGGCTGTGCTGTGAGGGAATTCACTTTCCTGGCCAAGAAGCCAGGCTGCAGGGGCCTCCGAATCACCACGGATGCCTGCTGGGGCCGCTGCCAGACCTGGGAGGTAAGTCGTGGGGTTGGCGGGCAAGGCAGTGATGTTAGGACCAGCTGCTTGGGACTTGTAGTCAAGGGCTCACTGTTCAGTGATAGAGAAAGAGCTGGGGCATCCATCCTCTCTCGTGGATTAAAAACCCAAGTGCATAGTGAGTTGGCATCTTCCAAAAATGACCTGGAAGAATGTTGCTGGTCCCGTAACAGCTCAGACAAGATAGGTGCCTTAAGGTTGCGTGGTGTCTGTATTTGGGAGACATCTGTGGGAGGTCAAGACGTGCTGCTCTTCTGCCCATTTCTCCAGAGAAGGTCACTGTAAAATCAGAGTCAGTGCAGAGTTGAGGGTAAGCTCTTGGTTCAAGCTCGTGCCCAAATCCCTCTCCTGTCCTCCCTCATCTGTGATGAAGTCAGGTGGCTGCCTACAGAGAAGCTGGAGCTGCACTGAGGGTGAGGGCTGGTCCTGGGCCACACCACAGCTCTGCTCCCCTCGGTTCCCTGGGCCACAGGGAGGATCAGTTACAAACCCACTACTAAGTCCTTTTATACTCAATTAAATCTGGCCTTTCATTTAACATGGGGGTTTGGGCTGAGATGAGGAGCTGTTGGAGGGGTGAAGAGGTGGAGGCCGCTGAGTCCAAATCACAGCACATAGCGGGTAGCTGACCTCAGCACCAAGGCCCCCGGTTTGTAAGTGAGAAGGGCCACCTCAGACTCTGCAGGTCCCAAGCCATCAATGCTCACCCACCAGAAGCAACTGAAAGTTCTCAGCAGTGTTGCCCAGATATTGTACTCTTTTTTATTTTTTTCTGGTCTTTTTTGAGGCAGGATCTCACTGTAGCCCAGGGTGGCTTGGAATTCACTATGTAGCTCCAGGCTGGCCTCAAATTCACTGTGATCCTACTATTTCACTCTCCTGAGTCCTGGGATTAAAGATGTGCACCACCATGCCCAGCTTATTTTTAAAATTTTAATAAATTAATAAATTTATGTGGGAGAAGGAGAGAGAGAAAGAATGGGCACACCAGGGCCTCTAATCAGTGCAAATGAACTCCAGATGCATGTGCCACCATGAGCATCTGGCTTATGTGGGTTCTGATGAATTGAACCTGGGTCCTTGGGATTTGCAGGCAAGCACCTTAACCACTAAGCCATCTCTCTAGCCTCCAGCTTATTTTTTCAAATATTTTATTTAAATTAATTAATTAATTTGAGAGAGAGAGAGAGAGAGAGAGAGAGAGAGAGAGAGAGAGAGAGAATGGGCGTGCCAGAGCCTCCAGCCACAACAAATGAACTCCAGATGTGTGCGCCCCCTTGTGCATTTGGCTAACGTGGGTCATGGGGAATCGAACCAGGGTACTTTGGCTTTGCAGGCAAAGGCCTTAACCACTAAGCCATCCCTCAAGCCTCCCAGTTTATTTTTCAAATGTATTTTCAAGGAGGGAGGGAGGGAGAGAGAGAGAGAGAGAGAATATGGATGCACCAGGGCCTTTTGCCACTGTAAATGAACTCCAGATTCATGTGCCACTTTGTGTATTTGGCTTTATGTGGGTACTGGGGAATTGAATCTGGGCTATCAGGTTTTGTAAGCAAGCACCTTTAACCATGTAACCGTCTTTTCAGCCAATTGTACAGTTTTAACCTTGGCCTTCTCAGGCCAACTTCTTTATTAACTTGCAATTAAGAACTCTCATTTTGTCTTTTTCTCATCTGCCTTTGTATTTCCAATGACTACTATCACATTTACTCCCTGATTCCCATTTCCCGCACTAGTTCCTTCTCCAAGCTTCACTTAACATCCTGGCAATTCTGTGACTATCATCTCCTTGTTCTTTGGCTTCCTTCCATATGACCTACAGTTTTAAGCTTTTTGAAGGGGAGAGGCTTGGTCTTTAACTTTCATGGTTTTTTAAAAAAATATTTTTATTTATTTGAGAGAGAAAGAGGGAGAGGGAGAGGGAGAGGGAGAGAGAGAGAGACACACACAGAGAGAGAATGGGTGTGCCAGGGCTTCCAGCCACTGCAAACAAACTTCAGATGCATGTGCCACCTTGTGAATCTGGCTTACATGGGTCCTGGGGAATCAAACCTGGGTCCTTAGGTTTTGCAGGCAAACACCTTAACCACTAAGGCATCTCTCCAGCCCTGGACTCCAATTTTAGCTAGTTAGGTTTACCATAGTCCAATACCTGAACCCATTTACTACCCTTGGAAAAGTCCACATAGCACCTCTCCTACCCCTTTCTGGAGTGTAGGAATAACTTCATCATGTCATGATGAGGGTTCCACCAAGAGTGTGGGTGTCTCATCAAAAAGACAAGTGCCTTAACCACTGAGCAATCTCTCCAGCCACCACACCCCATAATTTACGTGGGTAATAAGGACCATACTTACGTCCTCATGCTTGCAAGGCAAGCACTTTACCAATCAAGCCATTTTCTCAGCCATAATAACACAGTTTTTGCGAAGTGTTATACATAAATACTATGTAAATCTTTTTGTTTATTTTTAAATTCTTTTTCCATTTTTGACATTTCATACATATATAGTGTAATTTGATTTTATTACCTCCAACTACCCTGTTTCATTCCCTTCTCCTTTCATTAATGACTTTCTTCCCCATTAATTTCTATCTTACTTTAATACCTATTTTTTGTTGTTTTGTTTGTTTTTGAGGTAGGCTGACCTGGAATTTACTCTGTAATCCCAGGCTGGTCTTGAACTCATTATGATGCTCCTACTTATAGGTGTGCATTACCATACCCTGTTTCATGCCTATTTTTTTAAACCTTTAGAGTTAAACTAGGGTTGCTTACCAAATTAGGATTGATCATGGGTGAGAAATTATTTCCTGGGCTTTTTATTTACTCTCCTTGCAAATATTATGGGTATACCACTGGTGAGAATGATTTTCCTCTCCCAACAACCGTTAGCTATTCTGGGAAGTGTTGGGGATCTCATGCATCTTTCCCCCATTAATGGTGAAGTTTTGACAGTCTCCATCTTGTGCAGGAAACCACAGTCTTTATGAGTTCGTGAGTGAAATGACCACGTATCCAGGAGATAACATTTCATAGCCCTCCTCTCTATCCTTCTGGTCTGACATTCTTTTTTTTTTTTTTATGAGATAGGGTCTCACTCTAGCCCAGGCTGACCTGGAATTCACTAGGTAATCTCAGGGTAGCCTTGAACTCATGGCGCTCCTCCTACCTTTGCCTCCCGAGTACTGAGATTAAAGGTGTGCGCCACCACGCCCGGCTTTGGTCTTGAGGGTGGGCATACAGTATAGTCACTTGTTCTCTGCAATTTTGCCAGCTATGCACCTCTCACTAGCTGCTACCCACTGTAGTAAGAAGCTCTTGTGATCAAGGCTTCCAGCAGTTCTCATCTATGGGAACAAATGCAGAGATTTTATTGAGCTGGAAGCCAGCTCTGGATCACATGAGCGTCACAAGGCGACATTGCCATAAGGAACATCAGCTGTCTTCAGAGACTTGGAGAACAGCTGTCATCACTTAGATAAAACTATGGGCCTATGAGTGGAGTTGGGCTATGGGGCTGAAAATTTCCAAATGAAAAAAAATCTCACCAAATTAGCTGTTTTTGCATCATTCATGTGCTTGAGATCTAACAGCCAAATGAAAATTCATTTTTGCTAAGTATCCGCTGTCTGTGGACGAGAAACTTAAGGGGAAAAATTGGCAACATCTTGCATGTAGGCCATGGATTGGCAGAGCCTCCTCCACTTATTTCTGGATCAATCTTGTTTCCCTCATCCAGCCTACCCTTTCTTCTTCTTAAAAAATAATTTTATTTATGTAAGAGACAGAGAAAGAGAGATAAGAGAGAAAGAGAAAGTATGGGCACACTGGAACCTCTTGTTACTGCATACTGCAAATGCACTCCAGATGCATACACCATCACTTTTTAGACAGAGAGAGAGAATAGGCACACCAGGGCCTCTAGCCACTGGGAAATCGAACCTGGGTCCTTAGGCTTTGCAAGCAAGTGCCTTAATTGCTAGGCCATCCCTCCAACCCTAGGTTGTCTTTTAAAGGTGGAGCTGCTGCCGAAAATAGCTATTTCTTTTTTATTTTTAAACCTTTTTTTATTGACAACTTCCATAATTATAGACTATAAACCATAATAACTCCATCCCCTGTGCACATTCCCCTTCACTGAGAATAGTGATTTCTTATGATGAGCTTAGAGATAGCAAAAACTGACACAGAACAAAAGCTCAAGAACCAACCACCAGCCAACCAACCAGAAATCCCTGCCAACCCCTCCCCCACTCAGCCCCTAACCTGAAGTGAAGCCCAACATAGCAGACACTCGGGAGCATTTGCATTTCAGGTAAACAACAGGTAAAGTGTGGGGCATAAGTTTGTCCCACGTATCGATGGGACAGATGTGTATTAAAAAAAATATTTGAAATACAACTTCGCAGTGCAAAATCTTTGTAATTTCATGAGGTCCCAGTGATTAATCTGTGGTTTTATTGCCTGAGCAATTGGGGTTGTGAAATACAACTTGAACTGGATATCTGATTGGCTTAAGGTCCCAGAGTTCTGCGCTAAGAGGACACAGCAGAGGAAGGTAGGCAGACGCAGCTGAGGACAGTGTCAGCTCTTCCACCAGGTCCTTCTTGAAAGGCACAGTTGCTGGTTTTAGAAAGTTCAGGCAAGGACTTCATCGTGGGCTGGCCTGCTTTTCTGTCTGTGTTAAGTATGCATGTGGATGTACATGCACATGTATCTATCTATGCATGTATCTGTGTGTCCATGTGCCTATGTAAACATAGATGTATATATCTATGCCTGTGTATCTATGTGTGGTATGTATGTATGTATCTTTCTGTCTACTTTTTTTTTCTCAGACAAACAAAGGGACTGTCCTTTGACAGATTGTTCCTTAGAATTGTTCACAAGAGCAACTGATAACATTTACTGAATGCCGACCTTGGGCCGGGCCTTATGCAGAGCACGCCTCTCCTCTCCTATCTGCACAGCCCGCTCTGAGCCACGTGCTGTGTTCTGCAGACAAGAAACCAGGAGCCCCGTGATGTCCCTCGGCCTCTGCCACGGGGGAGACAGCTGGCTAATACACCAGGTTTGGCGGCAGGCCTCCAGGTCTCTCTCTACCATTGTCTGTCACCTCTGTGCTCTGTCTAACAGAATTATCTTTGTGTTCAAGGTTTACAGAAGGCTGAGGAAGGACGTGAGAGAACCGTTGGCTCGTTAGAGCACAGTGTGCAGGAAGCTGCTGCCTAGTTTTGTTATCTTTTCTAGATTCAAAACAACAGGGACCCTGCTGAGTACCAGGCTGGGCACTGGAACACAGAACCTGCCCCAATGGAGCCTACTGTTTAGAGTAGGAGCAATGTCACATATAAGTAGGGCATGGAAGGTGGGATGTGGGCTTATGGTGATGGCTCAGTGGGTAAAATGCCTACCACGTGAGCATGAGGACCTGAGTTCGAACCTATGGCACCCATGAAACAGATGGGCATAGTGGCTGGGCATGGTGGCATATGCCTTTAATCCCAGCATTCTTGAGGCTGGGATAGGATTACTGTGAGTTTGAGGCCAGCCTGAGACTACAAAGTGAATTTCAAGTCAACCTGGGCTAGAGAAAAAGATGGGCATAGTGGTGTGCTCCTGTAATTCCAGTGCTTCATAGGAAGAGACTAAAGTTTTCCCAGGGAAGCTGGTCAGCTAACCTAGCGAGTCAGGGAGTTCCAGGTTCAGTGAGAGATGCTGTCTCAAAAAACAAGGTAGAGAACGATGGAAGGAGACAGCAAATGCCAGCCGTTTGCCTCCACACATATGCATGCATACATGTGTACCCACACACATGCACACCACACACATACAGATGCAAGATCGATAGCATATGTATGGAGGAAAATGAGCGAGGAAGCGCGGGACATGGAAGTGGGCAAGCTTGGGACCACTGCAGACATCTCAGAAGTACAGGTACACGAGCGCAAATGTCAAAGCTTGACGGGGTCGTACTGGCTCTGGTGTAGTCCTCTGCGATGGGAAAGCCATGGAGCTTTTAGCGGGGGGCAGGGGGGCGCGGGCATGAGCTGACGCATTTAAAACAGACAGTGAACAGACTGCAGTAGTGGTGGAGGCCGGGGAGTCCAGCTAGAAGGACCTGCAGCGATAAGATCACTCACGAGCTGCTGAGTGCTTATCAGCACTTCCTGTGCGCTGGGAATGTCTCTGGGAGCTCAGGATACCGTAGTGAACAAACTACGGAACTTTCAGGAGTTTGTTTCTAGTGGAAATGGACAGGGATGTAAGTAAATAGCTGAACACCAAGTTAGTGTCTACTCGTGATGACGGGCGCCAAGAGCATGAAACTGGATGCTGTGTTCTAATGGGTCCCCCCCCCCCCGTTTTCTATCTGTGGGGACAGAAACCTATCCTGGAACCCCCCTACATCGAAGCCCATCATCGAGTCTGTACCTACAATGAGACCAAACAGGTGACTGTCAAGCTGCCTAACTGTGGCCCTGGAGTCGACGCCTTCTACACCTACCCCGTGGCCGTCCGCTGCGACTGCGGAGCCTGCGACACTGCCACCACGGAGTGTGAGAGCGTTTGACGTCGTGGTCTGCAGCATGCAGCTGGTGGCCCGGGCCTCCGGCACTTGCCTGTCCCTGCAGCACCCCAGCTCTGTCCCCTGCATGGTTAAAATGCCAAACAGCACTTAGCCTTTACCAAAGTACTTTCTCTGGCTCATATGCTTACAAATTAAGTTGTCTTCACCTTGAGTTTTGGAACCAGTTTGTATATTACGATTCCCCCATCAGTTTGCCACTGATAGGTCACTGAGTGGAAGGCATAGGGTGTCATTAGGAAATGGGGTTGGAAAGTATTTAAATTCTCACATTTCATTTAATCTCTGCGTTCCAACTGGATCTATGATTAAAGAGCAAGAAATGATCAAAACCAATGTACTGTCTTCCCTATGTGACGCTTTCTTGGAGAAAGCATTTCATTTCCCTTTTAAGTGAGCAATTATCTAAACAAGAAAGAGACTGCTCAGATAGATATGAAAAAAGGGAACTTGATAGAGAATCACTCCTAATAAAAGGTGCTTGCATTTGGTTAATTTTTCTCCCAGGAAAGATTCCTTAAATCCCCTAAGATCATTATTGTGTCAACCAAAAAACTCAGGAAAAACTGTAACTAGCATTTAGCATCAAAACAGCTGAAACTAAACTCATGTTTTATAGTGTGCTATTTTTCCAAAGTTATGGTAAAATGATCAATATTACAAATACTCTTTCGTATTCAAGTATATTTTAAATTTAAATGGCAATTTATTAAACCTAGAGGTCTTATATGTTTGTAGGGGTAAAACTGTGCTGCTGTTGGCTAAGAAAAATCGTCTGCAATTACAGCTCTTGCTTTTCTTAAAAATTTTACAGCAGCTGATTTTGTGACCTTTTAAAAAATTCTTCTATGCAAATGTCTTTAATTCTGGCATTTTGGGGGTTGAATTTAATCTTGTTCACTTTTTCATAATATGCCATGAAAATCTATATTAATGCCAATAAAGTATGTTCTCTCTCTTTTGAATTCATGCAAACTTCCAAAAAAGTCTTTTTAGTTTTTTTTAAAATTTAGACTTTATTGACACCCCATACATATACACAATACTCTTTTAGGTTTTTAAAATATTTCTTTTAAATATTTTTATTTATTTATTTGCAGGCATAGAGAGGTAGAGGAGAGAGACAGACAGATAGAATGGGCATGCCAGGGCCTCCAGCCACTGTGAAGGAACTCCAGACACATGTGCCACTTTCTGCATCTGGTATTATGTGGGTACTGGGGAAATGAACCTGGGTAGTTAGGCTTTGCAAGCAAATGCCTGAGCTGCTGAGCAATCTCTCCAGCCCCTAAAAATATGTTTTTAAAAATATTTTATTTTTGTTTATTTACTTGACAGAAAAAAAGGAGGGGGGAGAGGGAAAGAGAGAGAGAGGGAGAGAGAGAGAGAGAGAGAGAGAGAGAGAGAGGGAGAAAGAATGGACATGCCAGGCCCTCCAGCCACTGCAAACTCCAGACGTGTGTGCCCTCTTGTACATCTGGCTAATGTGAGTCCTGGGGAATTGAACCTGGGTCATTTGGCTTTGTAGGCAAATGCCTTAACCACTAAGCCATCCCTCCAGCCCCCTAAAATATTTTTAAAAGTTTTAAAATTTCTATTTATTTATTTTCAGCCAGAGAGAGAAAGAGAAAGAATGGGCACACCAGGGTCTCCTGCCACTGTGAACTCCAGATGCATGTGCTATTTTGTGCATCTGGCTGTATGTGGGTACTGGGGAATTGAACCAGGGTCATTAGGCTTTACAGGCAAGTGCCTTTACTGCTGGTCCACCTCTCTCTAGCCCTTTTGAGATTTTTTTTTTTTTTTCGAGGTATGGTCTCACTCTGGCCCAGGCTGACCTGGAATTCTCTATGTAGTCTCAGGGTGGCCTCAAACTCATGGCGATCCTCCTACCTCTGCCTCCTGAGTGCTGGGATTAAAGGCATGCGCCACCACGCCTGGTCCTTTTTAGGTTTTTTAAAAAATTACTTTATTATTTGAAAGAGAGAAAAAGGTAGATAGAGAGAAAGAGAATGGGTATGCCGGAGCCTCTAGCCACTGCAAATGAACTCTGGATGCATTCACCCCTTCGTACATCTGGCTTTACATGTGTACTGGGGAATTGAACTCAGGTCATTAGGCTTTTCTGGCAGGGGCCTTAACCACTGAGCAATCTCTCTAGCCCCTGTTTTTAGTTTATAATACAATTTATATAATATTAAGAACTGTTATAAACTTATGGTTATTTTTACTTAAACATTAATTTGGGATTTCATGTTCACTAAAGAATATAGACGGTTATGGCTCTGAGTGGGGCCCGGCCTGGGATGGAGGGATGCTCTAGGCTGCAGGGTGCAGCTGGTTGGCGCTGTGGTTGGATGAGGCTCAGGTACCATGAGGTGCTGGTATTTAAGAAGTTATGGCATCTAAAACCAACAATGTTAAAAAATGGAACTCCTGTAATAACATTGAGGATCAGTTCATTGATCTTCCTAGAAAGAGGGTCTCTAATTTCACTGATAAGAACCTGAAGGAGGTTAAGAAATCTCCAAACCAGTTGGCAGTTTACATAAGTGGAACAGTTGGACAAGTTGTGAAAAGCCCAGATAAAGTACGCAAGGTGATCTGTCGCAGAAAGAAAAGTCGTCACCCATTTTAGATCCCTGTTCCAGAAACAAACTGTCTCCTAAAAGTGGGGTCTGTGACATGGCAAATAAAGAAAATGAACTGGCCTGTGCAGGCCACTTGCCTGAAAAATTACGCCATGATAGTCGAACATTTTTGGTTATCTCTAGTGATTCTGGTTCTTCACAAACAGAAAGCCCATCATCAAAATACAGTGTTGTTTTTTTTTTTTTCCCCCCCCCTGAGAGTTCTCAGGTCCATGAAACAATGGCCCAAGTTTTATTCAGCAGAAATTTGAGATTAAATGTAGCTTTAACCTTCTGGAGGAGTAGAAGTATAAGTGAACTTGTTGCCTGTTTGGTGAGGATGGAAGATCTTGGGGTTGTGGTAGCTTGCCTTCCTGTTGGAACTAATAGGAAGAAAAGCATTATGTCTCACTTGACTGCCATGTAGACTTGTCATCTCTAGTAAAGTCATTATTAAAAAGCAAGTTTGAAGAATATGTAATAGTTGATTTAAACTGGCTTTAAGCAGTAATAAAAAGGTGGTGGTCAGAACTATCACCCAAAACAGAAATTATGAATGATGGAAATATTGACATTTTGAAGGAGCAATTAAGTGGATTATGGGAACAGGAAAACCATCTTACTTTGGTTCCAGGAGACACTGGTAATATAGCTAATGATCTAGATGCTTATTTATAATTTTTTTTTTTCAAGGTAGAGTCTCACTCTAGCTCAGGCTGACCTGGAATTCATTACGTGATCTCAGGGTGGCCTCGAACTCACAGCGATCCTCTTACCTCTGCCTCTCAAGGGCTGGGATTAAAGGCGTGAGCTACGCCTAGCTAGATGCTTATTTATTACAGTTGCAGTGAGAAATTTCATCTACCACAGAGCTTTTGGTTATTGAAAACATCACCAGATTAAATGATTTCCAAAAGTAGGTCTCTTCTGAGAACTGTGGACTATGGAAGAAATCCAATCACTTTTTTTTTTTCCCCCTTTTAAAAGCCACATGATGAAACTACTAACGAAACCCTAACAATCTACTTCACACTGAAGTGGAGAGACACCCAGCGTCACCGAGCTGACCACGCACAGGAGGCCGTTCGCTGTTGCTGCATCAGT
Source organism: Jaculus jaculus (assembly GCF_020740685.1). Lineage (NCBI taxonomy): Eukaryota > Metazoa > Chordata > Mammalia > Rodentia > Dipodidae > Jaculus > Jaculus jaculus. Next base: position 118,019,212 of record NC_059108.1, on the reverse strand, counting down.
TTCTATGGCTGTCTGCAGCATGGCGTGAGAACTGCCGGTCTTCATGTGGTCCTGCGTGAGACCACCATCTATACCATGCGAGAAAACAAGACAGGACTTACTACAAGGAAGTACAAAAGCCAACCATCAGTTTTATTGTATTTCATAAAAAGATTTCAATGTCTGCAGCCTCTTCTGTTGAACAGACTTTGAAAGTTTAAAGCATCATCGTAAATAATCAGTACAAAATTGTTTTAGTCCACACTGATACTGTGTATACAAAATGCCTTAGTTATTAATAAGCCAATGTATTATTATACTAGTATCTCTTTTTTTTTTTAAAAAAAAAAGAAGACCCAATGCTTCTGGCATAATAAAATCATAGAATTCAATCAAGGGTTTAACATTCATAAAGGATGTTGTTATTGAAATATATCCCACATCATTTTTTTAAACTTTATTTATTTAGTTATTTGAGAGAGAGAGAGAGAGAGAGAGAGAGAGGGAGAGAAAGAGAGGGAGGGAGGGAGGGCACAGAGAGGGAGAGAGAGAATGGGCACACCAGGGCCTCCAGCTACTGCAAATGAACTCCAGATGCATGCATCCCCTTGAGCATCTGGCTTACACGGGTCCAAGGTCCTTTGGCTTTGTAGGCAAATTCCTTAACCGCTAAGCCATCTTTCCAGCCCCCACACCATCTTTTAAACTTGAAAATATTTTTAGTGGCTCTGTTTTTTTTTTTTTTTTACCAGCATCTTCATATTATATTTGTCTGGTTGTTTTATCCTTATATAAAGAAAAAAGATGATTATGTATTTGTATGAATGTTTAACTGGAAATGTACATGGATTTGGCGAATTTATATTCACTTTTTTTTTTTTTTTTCGAGGTAGGGTCTTACTCTAGCTCAGCTGACCTGGAATTCACTTATGTAGTCTCAGGGTAGCCTTGAACTCATGGCAGTCTTCCTACCTCTGCCTCTCAAATGCTTGGATTAAAGGCGTGTGCCACCATGCCCAGCTATATCCACTTTTTTTTAAAATACATTTTTATTTATTTATTTGAGAGTGACACACACACACACACACACACACACACAGAGAGAGAGAGAGAGAGAGAGAGAGAGAGAGAGAGAGAGAGAGAGAGAGAGAGAGAATGGGTGCGCCAGGGCCTCCAGCCATTACAAATGAACTCCAGACGCGTGCGCCCCCTTGGGCATCTGGTTAACGTGGGTCCTGGGGAATCGGGCCTCAAACTGGGGCCCTTAGGCTTCACAGGCAAGTGCTTAACCACCAAGCCATCTCTCCAGCCCTATATCCACTTTTTATTAAATATAGATTTCTAGTATTTTTCATTTCTGTAACATTTAAACTTCTTTCATTTGAGTAAATTTACTAATTAGTTCTAGAAAAAAACCCACACAGGTGACTTTAGATAGAATGAGTCCCAGAGGCCATGCCACCGGCAACCCCGGCACGTCTCAGCAGGGAGCCAGGAGTCCTCCTTGAGGGAGGAATCAGTGAGTCCTCGTGAGAAGCAGCAGGATGGACGTTGAGGCTGATGGCCAGGCACCTGGATGCGGGATGAGCATATGGGACAAAAGACATGAACAGAAGTCACCACAAGCGGCCCTGTCCATAGGCGAGGAAGTCACTCCGACAGAGAAGAGGTTTGCGTGTGGGTGTCTCCGCTGGCACTGTGGAGGGTGATTAGGAAGGACCCCGAATTGTCGCCCACTTCAGGAAGTGTGCTCTGGCTTTCCTGAGGTAAGCCCATTTGCCAGGGGCTGGGGAGCAGTGACTCAAGTCTAAGTAAGGACCCTGGCAGGAAGCAAATGACACACTTGGCCAGAGTTAATGAAATCAGCAAGGAGGGGTGAGTTGCTTCTGGTTTGGAAGGAGTGGGCAATGCTGGGGTGGCAGAACCAGAAGGGGCCATGCTCACCACTCCTGCCAGAGGGCTGCGGGGGAGGTAAGCCGGACGGGAGCTGTGACCTTTGCCAGGCCCCGGCAGCCAATGCCAAATTGAGTGTTGGGATGAGAGGGGTTGCCCAACCTTCTCTCACCCTCCATCTTTCAAACCTTAGTTGAGTCAAATGGGAATCAGATGAGAAGGGAGAGGAAGGTCCCTCTCACATAAATGTTGACTTCTGGGGCAGCAGGTTGAAGATGGATGGAGAGTGGATCTCAGGGCAATGTGTAAAACTGCACGGGAACGTTTAGGAAGGGCCAGCTGCGATGCAACACGGGCCACAAAGGCGGCAAGGCATGCTGTGAATCACAGTGACGAGGCTCCCCTGGGAGAGCGGCCGTGGCATCTACCCAGGGCGAGGTGAGCACTTCCAAATGCCGTATCTATAATGTTTGCCAGCTATGAAGACGGGATGATGGCAATTACAAGAACCATGGGATTAGTTAATTCTTCAGTGCCAATGAGACCCTCAGGGCAGGCATGGTATGAATACTGCCTTGGAAGTGAGACAGACTGAGCTGAAAACCAGGCCTTGGTTTAACTGTAGGAGCAGCCCAGCTATTGAAAAGGCTGACCTTGCCTCCCTGGCAAGTCTTCTACTCTTAACTCATGGCCCTAAAAGGAAGGAAGGAGATCCAGAGACCCAGAATGTTTCCTGCAGAGGGGCTTAACTCCTTTCCTCCTCATCCTTGTTGGAGAGTAGAGTCCTCTTGCCTGGGGACCTTCTGAGGAATCTATCTATCTATCTATCTATTATCTATCTATCTATCTATCTATCTATCTATCTATCTATCTATCTATCTATCTATCTATCATCTATCTATCTATCTATCTATCTATCTATCTATCTATCTATCTATCTATCTATCTATCTATCTATATTTGATTATAGGCCCTCACAGCCCCTATGTTCTAGATGAATAATCAGGGGAAAGGCTTGCCCTCTAGAGGACCAGTCTGCACTGAAGGAGCCTCAGGGCCCTGTGAGCTAGGAGGAACTAGTAGAGTGTACTCAGCAGTGGACCTCAAGGGTGCCAGGGATGACAGGGGGATGGTGGCAGACAACAAACCCACATGGGGCCATGCTCAGGAGGTAAATGATGGCATGCATCAGTGAAGAGAAGGAGCTCTAACCGTCCTGGCAGAGTGCTGTGGAGCCTGGCTAGGACAGACTTAGCACGTAAGACCAAGGACCCACCACAGGGTCCTTGCCCTTGGGAGGCAGAGGTAGGAGGATCTTTTTCTCTCTCTTGACAAAGTAAATAAAATTTTTTTAAGCCAAAAAATTGTTATTTTCTTTATTTGCACGCGCACGCGCGCGCGCACACACACACACACACACACACACACAGAGAGAGAGAGAGAGAGAGAGAGAAAATGGATGTGCTTCCAGCTTCTACAAACTACAGATGCATGTGCCATTGTGTACCTGTCTTTACATGGGTACTGGAGAATAGGACCGAGGTCCTTAGGCTTTGTAGGCAGGCTCCTTAACTGCTAAGCCATCTCTCCAGCTCCATGAGAGTATTTTTGATTGGAGAACATCAATTCTCACAGGTAGTTCCTAATCTGGCTTCATTAGAGCCATTGGCTTAGGTAGTCATTCATGCTTCCTTTCTTCCACTCATTAGGAAATGAAGAAGCCACTAGGAAAGTACCAAGTTCTTCTGTGTTGGGCCACTTAACTCTTCAAATTACTTATCTAATGTAATAAAATAAATGTAATCATTTAATGCAATTAGATCATTTTATAGATAATAAATGTATAGAGATAACTGTGTATCAAAATGAAGATAAAACTGATAAATTGTTTTTCATAAAGTTTTGTGTGAGGCCTCTGTGAAGGTGGCCTCATTCAAGACACCTTCCAAGGGTCTGGGGAGATGGCTTCGTGGATAAAGTGCTTGCTGCTCAAGTGTGAGGACCCAGGTCCAGATTTCCAGCACCCACCTAAATGCTGGGTGTGGTGGTGTACACCTGTACTCTCATGCTAGGGAGGCAGAGACAGGCAGATCCCGGGCTCAGTGTGTGAGTTCTAGATTTAGTGAGAGGCTTTCTCAAAAAAACAAAACAAAACAAAACAAACATGGTGAAGTCAATTGGGGAAGACACCTGGCGTCGACATGTGGCCTCCACACACACACACACACAGTAGCACACACATATGTATATAAACACATGCACAAAACAGAGTATCTTCAAAAGAATGTATCTCTAATGACACACACACACACACACACACACACACACACACACACACACACACAGTTGTATGTATCTGGAATCCCAGAGTATGAGAAGCTGAGGCAGGAGGACCACAAGTTTGAGGCCAACTTGGACTACAATGAGTTCTACATGCTGAGACCCTGTCTCTAAAAATCCAACACAAAGAAACAAAACAATGTATTATAGTCCTTAGTTAAGCAAACTAGGCTGGAGCGATGGCTTTTAGTGGTTAAGGCGCATGCCAGCACAGTGCCCATGGAAAACTGGGTGTACAAAGGTGGTGCATGTGTCTGGAGCTCTAGCAGTGGCTCGAGGCCCTGGCGCACCCATTCTCTCTCTCTCTCTCTCAAATAATATAAATATAAATATAAAATATGAAAAAGAAAGTTAAGCAAACTGTGAAGAGATAACTTTTCAACAATTCTTTGGCAAATTCTTCAACCTTTATTTATTTATTTATTTGCATGGAGAGAGAGAGAGAGAGAGAGAGAGAGGCTGATAATGGACATGCCAGGGTCTCTAGCCTCTGCAAATGAACTCCAGATGCATGTGCCACTTTGTGCATCTGGCTTTACATGGATACTGGGCCATTGAACCCAGATTGTTAGGCTTTGCAGGCAAGCATCTTAACTGATGAACCATCTCTCCAGCCCTCAGCCTTTATTTTCTGTATAAAAAATTTTTAAATAATGAAACATTTACCGAGTTATAAGGACTGTGTTCCTTATTTGCATGATGAACCTGGCAGATACTTCATAGTAATCGCCCTCTGGTTTAAAATAGTGGCACGAGCTGAAATGGTATACACAGGGCAGACAGGTGGGCTTCAAAGCTTGTTGCTGTGGTCCTGGAGAGTCTGAAGGGGGTGCTAAAGCCTCTCAAGCAGGCGACATCTAATCCAAGGAATGAGAAATCCGGAAGACATGAGGAAATAATAGGGAGCAGGTGGGAGGCTCCTTGGCAGTGTAAAGCACTCATTCCCGATGTCAGAGAATTTCCAGGGATTATCCTGCTTTCTTTTTAGAAAGGCATGCACAGACAAGAAAAATACAGAATACCCTCCAAAAGAACAGATGTTTTCCAAAAGACAGAAGGATCCATTTTGTGGACTGGGGAGATGGCTCAGTGGTTAAGGTGCTTGCTGGCAAAGCCCCGTGACCCTAGTTTGATTCCCCAGGACCCACATAAAGCCAGATGCACAAAGTGGCGCATGCAGCTGGAGTTCATTTGTAGTGGCTGGAGGCCCTGAGTCACCCATTCTCTCTGTCTCTGCCTCTCTATCTGCTTGCAAATAAATAAATAATAAAATATTAAAAAATCTTGCTTTCACAAGAATATTAGTAGTATCAATCTGAGCATGATAATGTTTATTTGGTAATGTTGAAGATAAGATTACCACCAAGGAATAAATGTGAATACTCACAAGCCATTTTGAAAAGCACATTTATTCTCTGAAAATAAACTCTATATATATACACACACAAAATATATTGCCAGTTATGAAGTCATCTTGAGGAAAGGTACATGCAGAACTAAGCACATGAAATAGGAATTTAACCTTGTTTGTTTGCAAGTTCTCTTAACACAAAGTGTATGGACAGATCCTGCCTTCTTGGCTTTGCTGTGCTGCTCATGGAGCGTTCCTAAGGGTGCGCAGTATGAAGAGCTGAGCTATCAAAGCCCAGCGACCCAAGCTTCTGGGATGTCTTGAACCTCCATGCTGCATTTCCTTTAGGAATCTGCATAAGTCACAATTAAAATATTTGGTGGGAGGTCCGAAATGAAGACATCTGGCATTTTAAAATATGCTGGAAATGCTTTAAGAGGAAGATTTTGTTCAGCTCTGGGGTCCTACTTGAGCAAGCTCAAGAAAGCAGAGTGAAACGTCTCCCCATGGACACTGAGAAACAAAGCCTGATCCGAACTGGCTGCATATTTCAGCATTCCAAGCTCTGAGCTAACTTTAGGTAGAGCCAATGGACTAATGTTCCATAAATTCGAAATTCACCCTAAAAATTTTTAGGATTTATACTTCAAGTGAGGGATGAAGCAAGATGGCTCAGGAAAAGGTTTTTTTTTTTTTTCCCCCAGTATTTGCTTGCTACAATGTGCTTCCCCCCACCCCCCTATAGAAATACTTCTATTCAAGGGCTGAACAGATGGTTCAATGAGTAAGAAACTGCCAGAGTTTGAGTCCCCAGCATCCGTGTAAACAGTTGGGTGTGGCCGTACATGTCTGCCACCACAGTCCTGTGGGGAGCAGAGACTGGAGAATTTCTGGGGCTCCTAAAAATGGCAAGCTCTGGAAGAGGTTGCACAGTGGAGGGGACACCCGATGCTCTCCTCTGACACAGCGCCTGTGCACCTTCCCACACATGCACCCTTACATACCTCACACATGTATGCGGGGGGGAAAAATAGAGATTTTCATTCAAATGAAGACAGACTTTTAGTTAGTCTGGGTTGAAAACTTCGTTTTACTGTTGCAGTAAAATGACTGGGAATTCAAGTTTTAACCATCCAAAGCAAACGGATTCTTGAAACGACATCAGTTGTTGTCAGTTTTCTCCCCCTGCTTATTTCTCCAAAGAGGCTAATGTCCGGCCTCCGGCCCGGGGAATTGCTTGGGAACACAGCTGAAGACACGCAGGCCCCAGTGGGAGAAGCTCTTTTGGCAGATTGCACGGGTGGTTACAAGCAAGAAATCAGGAATACATTTGCAGGAATGAAAATCATCTTGGGTAAGATTTCATTTTTGGATTTGATGAAGCCCTTCAAGGCTCCTAGCTGCTCCAGATGTCAGTGGCGTCCCAGTTTCAAAGCTTCCTGGTGGCAGGATCATCTCAGGACACAGGTTGCTGTCGCCTGGAGCATGAAGGAGGACATTGGGCTGCGAGGCCCCAGGTCAGGCTTCTGTCGGTACTGTGTAGGGAAAACTGGGTGGAAGAAAGGAGGATGGGACTTCACAGGGGAAGAGGTCCCTCAGTGACGCTAGCGCAATGGGACCAGTTCTGGAATAGTCACTGACAAGGGCGTGGTGCTCCTCGTCTCCTGCTGGATTTGTTCAAAGGGAGGCGCGATTTGTACCAAGAATTTCTCCAGCAGCAGCAGACCCCGGACTTCAGTGTGTCGCAATTGCTCTCAAGGCTCTGGACAGAGGGCAAAGTGTGGGCCGCGGGGAGAAAGCATGTTCCCCAGTGATGTGAGTAAAAATATGCTAAGTGAGTGATTCCCTGGTCTGTGCTTAGGGCAGGAGGCGGGCACGCTGGGTCTGTCCCTGACTAGAGGACAAGCGGTTTGCAGTCGGCCCTTATCTGACACGTTGAGCTCCATGACTTAAGCTTCTTCAAGATTTCATGCCTTGCAAATATAGCTTCAAGTGGTAGAAATCCTGTTTCTTCATGGGTAGTAATTTTCAGGGAGGTTTTTTTTTTTTTTGGTTCTGTTTCCCTTATAAATTACCCCAAAGATTTTCAGATCAGATATTTTTAGAGTCAGTAGATCTTTCAAACCAGGTACTGCCTTTCTGCTCGATCTCAACATATGCATGTTCCTTCACTCTGCACTTAATAAGAAAAAGGACACTGGCAGCCCTTTATTCAACCAGTAAATGTGAACGACTTAAATACTGACCCAAAAAATACCCGCGGGACAATCCAAGTGGATGATTTCTTCAGCATGCAGACTCTGTGTTTGGAAATCAAGACTGATAATGAACTTGGTTGTCTCATAGGTTAGTTCTTCCCCAGTATTAATGTATTAATGAACCACTTCAGTTCTCTTAAAGGACAGATTCTGGTTCAGTAGGCCTGGACCAGGTCTGAGCTGGTACAGGTCCCCGGGCCACATTTTGAGTAACAGCTAGTCAACATCCCATTCTAAAAGGAGGTCTGCAGAAGGAGGTTTGCATGAGTGGCTGACGGAGACATCCTCAAGTGACCCACAAATGGGAGTAGGATAAAAAAAGACTATTTAATGGCCTGAAAGTTGGCATGTGACACAAAGTAAATGGCAAGGTAACAGTACAGGAAATAATTTTCCATTAATTATGAGAAAGATACAGAGAACGGCTTTCACACAAGACCCAGATGGTAAGGACCGTCAGGCCCACCGGACGTCTGTTGACTCTGGGTTGCTCACACTGTGCGGAGCGTGAACTGTTGCAGTCAGGATACAGTTCTGAGATCTCAGTACTTCAATAGCAATTGCTGTTTACTCAGAGCAGAAGACAATTTCCCCAGGTGATGAGAATGTAGAATTTATTGACTTGCTTGCCTGTGGCTCCTTGAGGAGACGGGAAGCTACACGACTCTAACACGGAAGATAGAGGTAATTTTAGATATGTATTTGCAAACTGCCCGAAATATACCCTACTTTCTCCCCAAAGAACCAACTGGCTCAAATGATTGTTGTAGGCTAGTGGGAGGCTAAGACGAGCTGATAAGGCCACCTTTCTTTCCTGTAGTGCTGACCACCCTGGTCAGTAGAGATAATTGGAATCCATGGAGAGCCTTTGAGGACACAGCTAAGAAAACTAACTAGGTTCTCTAGGTATAGTATTATAAAGTGTTTGAGGCACCATAGAACTTATGGAACAAAAGGAAACCATCAGGGTAGAATGCATTTCAAAAACATACGTGCACCAAAGCAAAACTAGTTTTTGACAGAATATGCCTTTAGGAGAAAAATATAGGTTGGGAACAAGATTAGTCATGTAGTCGTTACCCTTATTTCCTGTAGCAAAATTTCAAAGCCAGGATCTGGTTGTTGAATTTGCATCCTACCATTTCACAGATGAACCAAACTCTGATGCATTTCTGACCCACTGTTCCCCAGAGAGTCCAGCTGAGGCCCTCAAGGCTGTGTAGAGCTTGGTGTTGTGATTTCTTTTCTGATCTTCATTGACCGTGGAGACATCACAGATATTGCTTTATCTTATATTTCTGCACTTAATGCATTTGCACACATTAACTCTAGTCTTTTTCTTTAGAAATAGCCCAGTGAAGAGGAACCCTTACTTTTCATATGCCTGGAATCAAATATCCCAAAGTGAGTCTTTTCAGGAGACTTTCAAAGTTACTTATTCACTTCTATTTCTTTTTTTTTTTTTTTACTTTTATTTATTTATTTATTTGGAGAGAGAGAGAGAGAGAGAGAGAGAGAGAGAGAAGAGAATAGATACATCAGGGCCTCCTGCCACTGCAAACTCCAGATACATGAACCATTTTGTGCATCTGGTTTTATGTGGGCACTGAGGAATTGAACCCAGGTCATCAAGCTTTACAAACAAGGGCCTTTAACTTCTGGGTCACCTCCCTAGTCCCTTTAAAAATGTTTGCATTTATTGGTTTGAAAGCAGAGAGATAGAGGTAGAGATAGATAGATAGATGATAGATAGATAGATAGATAGGGAGAACGGGTGTGCCGGGGCCTCCAGCTGCTGTAAGCAAACTCCTGATGAATACACCGCTGTCCATCTGGCTTTATGTGGGTACTGGGGAATGGAAACTCACTTGTTAGGCTTTGCAGGCAAGCACCTTAACCACTGAGCCAGTCCCTTCTGTGCTACTCAAGCTGTACAAAGCATTGTCCAGGACTTTGTGTCCATGTGTAGTGGGTCATGGTGTAGAATTACCTAGGATTATCACTTGAGTAGCTCTGCTCATGGCCTGCTTGCCAAATCCACTGTCCCCTCTGTCTTCCCTAGACCTTGGGAGGCTGAGCAGAAGTTACCAGATCTTCAGGAGAACTGCCAGGTGTGGGCTTGCCTTTCTTCTTCATTCTCTAATGGGTCCTTTGTGGAGCCAGGCTGGCCTTGAACTCACTAGGTAGCCCCCAAACTCATGATCCTCCTAACTGAGCCTCCCGAGTGCTGGGATTGTGGGTGTGTGCCACCACTCCCAGCTCTGTTATATGCATTTTAAGAGGGTTGACTTAATTTAGATGGTTTTTCCTTGAAACTTGCATTCTACATAATGACATATTTGTTGTATCCATATTCTAGATTAATCTTCCCTTTCTATCTTTCTTTCTCCTCCCTCCTTCCCTCCCTCTCTTTTTCTCCCTTCCTTCCACCCTTCTTTCCTTCCTCCCTTCCTTTTTGAGGTAGGGTCATACTATACAGCCTTGGCTAACCTGGCACTTACTGTGTTGATCGGACTGGCCTCCGACTCATGACAATTCTCCTGTCTCTGCCTCTCTAATACTTGGATTACAGGCACACACCTGGCTTAGTTTTCTTCTAAAATTGTGGGTGTAGTTGTGATTGTCATTTTCATACCATTTCCTGAGTAGTGGCTCCATGAACACTGAGTACGGTTACTCCCACTTCACCTGGCACTTCTCTTATAGAAACTTTCCAAATGAATCTTTGCATATCATGATCAGACATATTGTTTTTGGACTAATAGAATCAAAATCTCACGTCTTTCATAAGGGTAGGACTTAGGGTTTATCTTTCCAACTCCCCACTTCTTGGTTTAGGTTGCTATAGCTATTGCTTTCTGTCATCTTTTTTTTTTTTTTTTTGAGTATAATTTTATAGGCAGAAATCAGCCCAGATTTCTTTCTGTGGACCAGGCTTTGACTTGAGTCTTAATCCTTTTGTACTTTCAAAAGAGGTGTCCACTAACTCTATCAGTTGACTGTCTGAGAGAAAGCAATATTTGTCAAAGCAGCTACTTGACTAGGGCTACACTGTGGTACACTCTGGACTCCAGGCATAGTAATGTGAAGGTTGAATTCTTGTCACAGTTTATTGCTAGCTTGATAGATGACTAGTTATTGTTACCTAACTACCCAAAATTATATGTTCAAAATGTGAACTGGAAGTTGTAAGATAAGCAGATGCAACTCCAATACAACCTCTGCAAGACTCTAACTCCACGTGTGGGATGATGGGGGATTACGGTATGGAGCTGATGGGGCCGGGGGAAGCAGAGGAGCCGCACTGTCCTAGCCCTGCCCAGCACTCCCCTCTCAGCCCATCTCAGTCCCGTTGCTCATCCACACACCGAGGGATCACACTGTGGCTCCCGAGGCCATTTCTACCCTTCAGCAGCTACCTGTGGACTCCAGAAGATAGTGTGGACCGTGAATAAATCCTTTCTTAGGCATCTATATATATATTTTTTTTTTTGAGATAGGGTCTCACTCTAGCCCAGGCTGACCTGGAATTCACTATGTAGTCTTAGGATGGCCTTGAACTCACAGCGATCCTCCTACCTCTGCCTCCTGAGTGCTGGGATTAAAGGCCTGTGCCACCATGCCCAGCTTCTATGTCTCTTTGATTTTGATTTTCAGAATGGTTTTAGTTGATCCTATGGCAAGAAACTGTTTTGGTGAATGAATTAGATTCTGCCATAAGACGGGGAATATATGCTAATTAATTAGTAGCATTAAAACATTTAGCTGCTTTGTTTGACATTATTTTATTTAGCAAATGGCTCCTAAGACCTCTCAAAGTCTGTGCTCCCTCCAGATACCCCATCTCTGGCTAGGTTCTGGTGCTAGGCCAGAACAAGTTAATCTCCATGGCCCACTAATAAGGCGATGATCCAGGGAGCTATTTGTGTGTTAAATGCACACATCTGGAAAAATCTCTTTGGTTGAGCCAACCTGCTGCTCTCAACCTTTCGTCCATAACAATGAGAAGCGAGGAACTGCTCCCTAGCAACATGTAACTATGCCACATGTAGCAAAACTGGCTGAAAGCACTCTCTTCATTACAGGGCTAAATGCTCATTACTATGGGTGAAGGATGGATTCATAACCTCTGCAGTGTTATAGCTTATGCATACTTCATTTCCACTCAGGAGGGCAGAGAGTCCTCGCTTTCTCTAAATGTCAAGGTTTGATTTACAAAACTCCTATTTCCTTTTACGTGGTATGTGTGTGTGTGCGCGCACGCATGTGTTTGTGCACGCGCGTGTGTGCAGGTATGCATTGCAGAACGTGTTTAGTGATTAAATGGAAGAGAAGGAAAATAATATCAAAATGTGGAAGAAGGAAAAATATATTTAAGGGATTCGAAATAAACAAAATTCCCCCAAAGACTGAAGTGGTGTCATGGAAGATCTCAAGAGAAAAGACTCATATCAAACAATTCTACGTGGTTCCTGTAGGAGAGATGAGACTGGAAATATTCCCCCGTCCCCCTCCCCCCATGCAGAGAGAGAGATTGAATCTAGGGAAAGAGAAGTATAATTTTATACTATCAAGATATAATAAAACTCATCCTATCTTGATAATTCCAGGGCATTTATAAGCGAATAAGACTCATTAGAATGACTCATAGCCTCCAATTAAAACATAGAAGGTAATTTACTCTCATCTAAGAATTCTTGGATATTTGGAGCTGTCTTATGGAAAGGACACATGGGTCCTTAATGGGCATTTTTCCTGTTCAAGGAACAAAATCTCTGTTCTATGTAGCAGTCATTCTTAAAATGGTACTTACTAATCTAGTTCCTTAATAGACACTTGGGAGAATGAGTAAGGAAAAGAGAGAGCTGATGAGTTAATACCGGTTGTAACTAGAAAAGGCCACTTAACCACTTAACCAGACTGGCAAGCCAGTTTAAACAAGAGGAAAAATTGAGGCACTTTGCTTGACATTTCAGGGCTCTGAAACACTTGCTCTTTCACGTCCAATGTCTAGACCCTTCTTCTTTTTTGGGTACGGTTATTATGGGTAGGACAAGGAGTTGGGCCATCTTGAGCAAGTATAAAACTGAGAGAGTGTACGGACATTCCAGGGAGAAGTGAGAGAACAGAAGAGTCCGCTTTGCTCAATAAAGAGTATTTTAGAAGACAGCTTCTGCCATATTCCTGCCCTGACCAGTTTAGGCAGAAGGCAGAAACACCACTTTCTTCCGCACAGTTCATTTTTAGTGAGCATGGCCCTGCCACACGGGAAATGGAAGGACGCATTCGCAGGCTGACTCTTTGGCAAAACTCCGGAGCTGCAAAAATTCAGATGGTGTTTTCTTTCAGTCTGGTCCAAAAATCATGGCTTTATAAATTCACAAAAGTTGCAAGGTTTTCTTCTAATCAGACATCCCGAGGTCCATGTTGGTTCTTAGAACTTTGGTAGAGACCTGCTCCAAGCATGAAGCAGGAAAACCCACCTTGTCTTTAGGCTACTTCAATATGGTTTGTAAGGTCTGAATAAACTGTAAGCTAGGAAATTGCTTGCAATAATATAAATGAATATAAGATGCCTGGGTGAGACACGAGGTTCAGAAAATAAAGGTTAGTGTTTGTATTCCCGGGTTTTGTAAAAGACCTCAGTAAGGCTGCCAAGGCAGGAAGAGTCCCCCTTTGATCTCCTGCCATGATTGCGAGTCGCTTCATCATTGTGGTGGAAAGGGAGGTGTAAGGTACAAGGTGGTCTTGAGTATTTCCGCCCTGCTCAGCAGCCGCCCTCTTTGAAATCTGGCCCAGCGTTCTCACAGTGTGTGGTGTGGCCGCTCTCGCTGGTTGGCAGGAAGCTGTGCTGGGGGGACTGGCGGGGTGGAGGAGCAGCGGGACTTGGGGTGCGGAGATTCCTTTCTGGTCGTGCCTTCTCTTTTTTGGCTCGAGCTGGGTGGCAGAGACTGGCTGTCTTTCTCAGCCTCGGATGGGGTGGAGGCGGGTCTCTGGCAACCTCAGCTAACAGAACAGCAGCTGGGACACTCAGAGCAGCCTTTCTTTTTTTTCTTGGGGTGGAAAATAGTGAGGATGGCTTCATCAAAAACCGCTTTGAGACCTTTCTGAGTCAGGGCTGAGCATTCCAAGTAGCACTGTGCTCCGATCTTAAACACAAAGGGAGAAAGCAGTGAGTGTCGATCTCCTGTCCTGCCTTGTCCCCATTTCTGCTTGGCCCACAGTCTGGGAGTTGCTATGGATTATGTTTTCTTTTCTTTTTTTGGTATTTCAATTTGCACTTGCTACCTTAATTTTGTATATAGCCCAATAATATATATGTACAACATATACATACAATCCATAATATAATACTGTATGTGTACATACAGTTATATATATGTGTATATATATAATATGCAATAAAGCATCCTTTTTTGTTGTTGCTTTTCAAGGTAGGGTTTCCCAGTAGCCCCAGGCTGACCTGGAACTCACTCTGTAGCCTCAGGCTGGCCTTGATCTTCCCACCTCAGCCTTCCCAGTGCTAGTTGCTTAAAGGCATGTGTCACCATACCTGGTTACATTCTTGTATTAGCAATCAAGGGTTGTAGATCACGTTTGGCAAGTAGTTAACTTTGGAAGCGAACCACAACCATGTTTTCCCAGCATATGGATGTAAAAATAAAAGTAGAAAAATTAGGAGCGGACTGAAGACCGGTGAGAGGGTTTGAATCTACCCCGTGAGCAGCAGGGCTGCGGGATGCGGTTCTCAGTATCTCCTTGTTCCTGCGCAGAATGTGGGAGCGGAGGTCAAGTGAATAGATCTGTGTGTGCAATAAAGCAACATGGCAACTTGGCTTTCAAAGCAGACAGAAATCAGGGGTGTAGTGTTTATAGTTCATTTGTGATTGATATATACCTTGGGTGCAGAATCTCTCACCAAGTCATATCTGATTGGTATTTATTATTCAGTTTAACATGCTTTATTTTTTCTTTTAAAAAAATATTTATTTATTTACAAGGGGGGGAGAGAGAGAGAAAGAGAGGGAGAGAGAGAGAGAGAGAAAGAGAGAGAGAGAGAGAGAGAGAGAAAGGGAGAGAGAGAGAATGGGCACACCAGGGCCTCTAGCCACTGCAAATGAACTCCAGATGCAGGCTCCATTTTGTGCATCTGGCGTACGTGAGCACTGACTGAGGGATGGAACCCAGGTCACCCAGCTTTGCAGGCAAGCGCCTTAACCTCTGAGCCATTTCTCCAGTCCTTATACTTTAAATGTTTTTTTTTAAAAAGAAATTTAAACCATCTCAAATGTACAAATGAAAATAATGAAATACATTTGTTGACAGACACCCTCCTTCTCAGCATGCAGCCTGTGTACTTAGAGGATAAGTATTTTGCATTTTAGGGCTTTATTTCAAAGCTTTCTTTTTTTTATGATTTCATACCATAGTGTATTGGATAATCTCAAAATCCCCATCAGAAACACAGATTCAAGCCCCAAAATATATATTCTCATTAAGAAACTCCTAGGCCATTGGGCTGGAGATCTTGCCTAGTGGTTAAGTGCTTGCCTGTGAAGCCTAAGGACCCTGATTTGAGGCTCGATTCCCCAGCACCCATGTAAGCCAGATGCACAAGGTGCACAAGCATCTGAAGTTTGTTTGCAGTGGCTGAAGGCCCTGGTGTGCCTATTCTCTCTCTCTCTCTCTCTCTTTCTCTCTCTCTCTCTCTCTGCCTCTTTCTTTCACTGTCATTCTCAAATAAATAAATAAAAATAAACAAAAAAAAAAAACCTTAAAAAAAAAAGAAAAGAAACTCATAGGTCATGAAGGCCAATGTTTGGCAATGAGCTCCTGGGGTATTTTCACTGCTAGAAGCTCAGTATGGGCCAACAATATGATGTAGGTCTCTTAATATTAAGTACATCTGGGGGAATATTTTTTATTTTTGTTTCATAAGCTAACTTTGAAGAAAGTAAAGTAAATTTAGAAGAGGTTGGCTGGGTAGTGAACCTGAAAATTGTAGCAGATGAATGGCTAAATCAGGGCAGCAAGCCACATGCATATTGTAGCAAATAACTTATAGAGATGAGTGTGCAGGGCTGGCTAGGGAGACATGGACATGCCTGCTCACATGTGTAAATACCCACTCAGCTCCCACATGGGAATGTCGGGCTATGGACACTCATTTTTGTCTTTTAAAAAAGACAGTTTAAAATTTGGATCTTTATTTAATTATTTACCAACTAAAAACTTTTTTTATGTTGGGCTGGAGAGATGGCTTAGCAGTTAAGGTGCTGGCCTGTGAAGCCCAAGAACGTAAGTTCAAATCTCTAGGCCCCATGTAGCCAGATGCACAGTGACTCAAGTGTGCAATGTCGCACATGCGCACATCTGGAGTTCACTCACAGTGGCTGAAAGGCCCTGGCACACCCATTCTCTCTCTTTCTCTGTCTCTCTCTTAAAAATTAAAAATATTTGTTTAATTTTATGCATAACAGGTTTACTCCTTTTTAAGAAAAATTAGTAACATTTTATTTATTTGAGAGAGAGAGCATGCATAAGAGAGACAAATAGTGAGGGAGAATGGGCGCACCAGGGCCTCCAGGCATTGCAAATGAACTCCAGATGAGTGCGCCCCCTTGTGCATCTGGCTTACATGGGTCCTGGGGAATTGAACCTCGGTCCTTTGGCTTTGCAGAGGAGTGCCTTAACTGCTAAGCCATCCCTCCAGCTCCCAGGTTATACTCTTTTAGCCCCTCTCTCCTGCTCTTGTTACCCTGGGGGCCCTCCTCAGTGGGGTTATGGTATTCACTGTGGGGTCATGAAGGCCTCAGTCAGTCCCTGTGGGGTGGTGGGGGGCAGGGTGTGGACCATGCCTCAGGGTATTCTTACCCACTCCGTGGCTCTTGCAATCTTCCCAACCCCTTATTTACCAATTTTTAAAACATTCTGTTGGCCAAGTAGGACATTCTGCCATGTGTGCTGTATTAGGCTGTAATTAGCTAGTGTGCAAAAAAACCCCCCAAAAACAAAAAACAAAAAACAAAAACAAAAAACCTGTGGGGTTTAGCTTAGAAAAGAGTGAAAACAGCCTCAGGAAAGTCAAATTCAACAAGAAGGTGAACGAACTAGACTTAAAATCTGAGTCTCAGGCTGGAGAGAGATGGCTTAGTGGTTAAGGAGTTTCCCTGCAAAGCCAAAGGACCTCGATTTGATTCCCCAGGACCCACGTAAGACAGATGCACAAGGTGGCACATGCACCTGAAGTTCGTTTACAATGGCTGGAAGCCCTGGCACACCTATTCTCTCTCTCTGCCTCTTTCCCTCACTCAAATAAATAAATAAAATATTAAAAAAAATAAATCTGAAGCCGGGCGTGGTGGCGCACACCTTTAATCCCAGCACTTGGCGGGGGTGAGGGGGCAGAGGTAGGAGGATCGCTGAGAGTTCAAGGCTACCCTGACACTACATAGTGAATTCCAGGTCAGCCTGGGCTAGAGTGAGATTCTACCTTGAAAAAAAAAAAAAAAAAGAAATCTGGGTCTCCTCAGATACACTCTTTCCCTTGTTCCTTGATGATGAACGTGGCCTCACAGTGACCCTGATCTCTCAGCCCAGCAACAAGAAGCTGGCCAAGTGGATGGTCGGGGGATACAGTTGCTCACTTCCTTTTTTCCTTTGCTTCAGGGTGCATGGCATTGTATATGCATGTGTGCATTTGTTCTTATGTCTATGTGTGTGGGTGCATGTGCATGTGGTGCACATGTGTGTACATGTATGTGGAGGCCAGAGGACCACATGTTGTACCTCTGGTATGCTACCCACCACTTTTGGAGACAGGGACTTCCATTAGCTGGGAGTTATCAATAGATACATTTATGATAAGGACATTCTCCTTTTTTAAAAAAAGTATTTATTTATTTAATTTTTTTTTGTTTATTTCTATTTATTTATTTGAGAGCAACAGACAGAGAGAAAGAGAAAGACAGAGATAGAATGGGTGCGCCAGGGCTTCCAGCCACTGCAAATGAACTCCAGACGCGTGCGCCCCCTTGTGCATCTGGCTAATGTGGGTCCTGGAGAGTCGAGCCTTGAACCGGGCTCCTTAGGCTTCACAGGCAAGCTCTTAACCGCTAAGCCATCTCTCCAGCCTGAAAGTATTTATTTTTATTTATTTATTTTTTTAATGAGAGAGAGAGAGAGTTAGAGTTGGCACTCTGGGGCCTCCAGCCCCTGCAATCAAACTCCAGATGGGTGTGCCATCTTGTGCTCATGTAAGACCTTGCGTGGCTGCACCACCTTTGTGCGTCTGGCTTACGTGGGACCTGCACAGTGGAACCTGGGTCCTTACGCTTCACAGGCAAGAGCCTTAACTGCTAAGCCATCTCTCCAGCCTGAGACATCTTCCTTCATAGGCCAGACTGGCCAGCCGGTGAGCTCCATAGGTCTGCCTGTCTCTGCCTCCCCAGTGCTGGGATTGCAGGTACACACATCCGCAGCCAGCATTTGACATGGGTGCTGGAGATCAAACTCAGGTCCTCAGGCTTGTGAGGCAGAGTGCTTGCTTAGCTAAAAGTTTCCTCATATGAAGACTCAGGATGAAATAAAGTTGGTTTTGGTTGAGTCCAGAAATTCATCTCCAAATTTCTCCAACAGCTAGTGTGTATTTTTTGGTAATAAGAATGGTTACATTTCCAAGAGGAAATGCCAAAAGCATGCTATTGAAACCCTCAGTGGACGTTTGAAAACCTATTTTATAACTTTTGTTCTGACCATGGTTTGGCCTTTAGATTAGGAAACACTTTAAACAATATTTAAGGGCTGGAGAGATGGCTTAGCAGTGAAGGCACTTGCCTGCAAAGCCTAAGAACCCAGGTCTGGTTCCCCAGTATCCACATAAGCTAGATGTACAAGGTGGCGCATGCGTCTGAAGTACATTTATAGTGGCTGGAGGCCCTGGTGCACCCATTTTCTCTCATTATATTAAAAAAATTCAAAAATATTTTAAAACAGTAGAGTATGAGAAAGAATAAAGGGCAGAAAAAACGTTCTAATAATGTCATGAAATGTTATCTGTTGCCTTTGGGGATTGTGTCCATGTTTGATAAGGACACACGTGAAAAGCACACTAATGTAATGACTGGCCCAGCTGAGCCACCGCTTACATGATGGTCCTTGTGAGGCTGAACAGAGATACACAGAAAACACTCTTGTTCTGTTTAGATGACCTCCCCGCTACAGATCACAGAGTCTCAGACTGGGTGTGAAAATTCCAGAAGAGTTGGGCTGAGCCTTGTTCACACTGGGGTCCTGCAATATAGGTAGGACTCTCTTCTTGCTCCAGAGCGCTACCAACTGACATCATGTCAGAGCATGTCTTTGGGTGAGGTAGGAGGAGCCCAAACTTCTCTCTCCCCATTCCAGCCATGCTGGAAACAGAACAGTCCGCGGAGGTGTTATTGTGTAACGAGGTTAACACAGTATCGTGGTGTGCTGATGGTTCCAGGAAAGGTAGACAACAGATTCAGGTGTGATTTGGGAAGTATGTGTGAGAAAAAGAACCCGATTATGAGGTGAGTCATGTCACCATGCGCTCTGAGGGTCAGAGAGAAGAATCCATCAGAGTTCAGAGAAAAGGCAATGACCATGTTAGAGGGAGTGCAGAGAAATCTTTGTGTCAAGGAAATATGGGTTTCTTATTTATAGCGTCAATCTCTTTAGGTTCTTTTTGAGCAAAACAACCTATTCAGACAAACATTTGGAATTCATCCGTGAGGCTTAGGATTTCAAGAATCCTTGTGGAGATACAGGTGTGAACAATCTGGACCATGCTTCACCAAGCAAACATATTGTCGAGGAACAAATAGAGAACATTTTTCTGGTAATTTTACCATAGCTGAAGTGTTTTGTTTGCAAAGCTGGAAAACATGCTATAGAGGTACAGAAGATAAAAGAATCTGACAAGAAGGGCTGGAGAGATGGCTCAGCAGTTAAGGAGCCTACCTTCAAGACCTAATGACCCAGGTTTGATTCCCCAGTACTCATGTACAGCCAGATGCACAATGTGGTGCATGTGTCTGGAGTTCATTTGTAGTGGCTGGAGGCCCTGGCGTGCCTATTTTGTCTGCCTGTCTCTTCTCTCTCAGCTTGCAAATAAATAAATAAGTTTAAAAAAGGTTCTCCTTCCCTACCTTTCTCTCTCAAATAAACGAATAAATAAAGGAAAAGAAGGACCGCGTCCAGAAGACATGAAAACAAACCATCCTGGCTCATCATGTGAGATGCAGGCCAGTACTTCCTGTCCACTCTTACTGCAGAGGGCCACACTACAGGTGCGTGCAGAAGGAACTGGAAGGAATAGGTGCAAATGTCTTTCTAGCTACATACATGTCGGAGGGTAACAACGATTAGCAGTAGTTTGCTGAGCTGGACTTCAGGGCACATTAGCTCTCATGTCACTTTTGTGGGAGCTTTAGGAGGTAAGCCCATAGTCACCTCGTTTTACAGCTGAGGGAACTGATGCACAGAGAGGATTAAGTGGATCGTTGGTGACCCCACAACCAAGGAAATGGCAACAATGGGGACTTGTCCCTCTCTTAAGCTCGAGTCTGAACCACTCTGCTTTGCTGTCCTTAGTATGTAAAGAAATTGAGGTTGAAAGAGCAAAGCTGACGAGCCAATGCGAGACGTGCCGTGGGCTCACTAGGGTGACGGCAGCAGGAAAGAGAAACACATTTCCCACGTGTGAAGAGAAGAGGTCAGTGGAGCCAGTGGCCGGTGCCTGAAGAAATGGCTCACAGCAGAGCAGTTCTTTAGACCCCCCTTGAGAATGAGGAGAAGTACTAGAGAGGGCAAATAGACAAACCACAAAAGGAACTTGAGTAGCTTTGCAGAAGGTCCCTCTTTGCCGGTCAGCATTACAGTCAACTTGCTGAGGGAGGAGAAGCGTCTCTGGGAGGATGGGTTTCTGGCTGATTCCTTCAGAAGCGTAAGGGAGAGGTGGTCGACCAAGGTGAGATAATGGTAAGCACACTGCTTGAGTTTGGGTGACACCAAGCAGTAAGGATTGTGGCAAACACTTGTGTAAATGACTGCAGAAGTTTTGATGAGGCAATGTTGGCCTCAAGTTGCCAGAAATATGTACATCTATGTCGTTTTAAAAATATTAAATCTTGGGCTGGAGAGATGGCTTAGCGGTTAAGCGCTTGCCTGTGAAGCCTAAGGACCCCGGTTCGAGGCTCAGTTCCCCAGGTCCCACGTTAGCCAGATGCACAAGGGGGCGCACGCGTCTGGAGTTCGTTTGCAGAGGCTGGAAGCCTTGGCGTGCCCATTCTCTCTCTCTCCCTCTATCTGTCTTTCTCTCTATGTCTGTCGCTCTCAAATAAATAAATAAAAAAATGAACAAAAAAAAATTAAAAAAAAAATTAAATCTTGGTGCTGGAGGGATGGCTTAGCAGTTAAGGCGTTTGCCTCCAAAGTCAAAAGACCCAGGTTCGATTCCCCAGGGCCCTTGTTAGCCAGATGCACAAGGGGGAGCACACATCTGGAGTTCGTTTGTAGTGGCTGGAGGTCCCAGTGCACCCATTCTGTCTCTCTCTCCCTCTTTCTCTGTCAAATAAATAAATATTAAAAATGAAAGAGCTATTAAAAATTAAATTTTGGCCTTGATATTTTATTTATTTGTTTGATAGAGATAGAGACAGACACAGAGAGAGAGAGAGAGACAGAGAGTGAGAGAGAGAAAGAAAATGGGCTATACACCAGGGCCTTCAGATACTGTAAACAAACTCCAGATGCATGTAGCATATTGTGCATCTGACTTACATGGGTCCTGGGGAGTTGAACCTGGGTCCTTAGGCTTTGCAGGCAAATGCTTTAACTACTAAGCCATCTTTCTAGTCCAAATGTTGGCCTTGAAAGTGCATTAAAAATACCTGTGTGGACTGATGAAAATATGTATGAGTGAAATTTGACCAATCAGTTGTTAATTGTGTGGGCTGTATTGGATGGAATTGGGAGAGAGAATGCTTGGAGAATGACAACATAGAGCTGAACAGGTAGTTACATGATTCTTGGCACCTGGATGTTTAGTTAGTTATCATTCCATACATGTGGAGGTAGCACGACATTTACAATTGTGTAGGCTGAGGACTACAAACACAATAATTCAAAGAGGAGAAAGATGAAGGAAAGCTAATATTGTTTGGCTAAATGGATATGTTGTGTCTTTCAAATTGTCCTGTAAATATTTATGTTTATGCCCATAGATTAGTGCTGCTCTCACTTTTGATCAGAGAAACTGCTTTTTTTTTTTTTTTTTTTTTTCAGATGGTGGTGATTACTGGGGAGGCTCAAAACTCATCAAAGTGCTGAGAAGAACTGACCATGGAGTGCTCAGCACTAAATGAGACGTCCCTATCACACTAAGACTCAGGGAACATTGTGGAAGAGGTGGCAGAAAGAATGTAAGAGCCAAAGGAAGGGGAGGAGTCTTTGGAATGTTGTCTTCCAGACACAAGGTGGTGGTTGCATTCATGATCTCATAGCGGCTATTGTTACCTGCACAAAAGTGTTGGGGCTATCAACATGTCATCATGGATGATGGAGGAGGGGGAAAAAGACAACAAAATAGAAAAGGAAAAGAAAAAATAACTGCTAGGAAGAAGGGGATGGGGAAGGGAGACAAAAGAAAATAATGGGAGCTGAGTGTGGTGGCTCACGCCTTTAATCCCAGCACCTGGGAGGTAGAGGTAGGAGGATTGCTGAGAGTTCAAGGCCACCCTGAGACTACATAGTGAATTCCAGGTCAGCCTGGGCTAGAATAAGACCCTCTCTCGAAAAACAAAAAAATAAAAAAGGAGGGGGAGGGGATTATTATCAAAACATATTGTGTACATGTATGAAAATTATTAATAAAAAAGTTTTAAAAAGCCAGGTGTGGTGGCACATGCCTTTAATCCCAGCACTCGGGAGGCAGAGATAGGAGGATCACTATGAATTTGAGGCCCCCCCGGAGACGACATAGTGAATTCTAGGTCAGCCTGAGCTAGAGTGAGACTCTACCTCTAAAAACAAAAAGACAACCAAAAAAGTTAAAAAAGAAGAGGCAGACGGGCTGGAGAGATGGCTTAGCGGTTAAGCCTAAGGACCCAGGTTTGAGGCTCGATTCTCCAGGACCCACGTTAGCCAGATGCACAAGGGGGCGCACGTGTCTGGAGTTCGTTTGCAGTGGCTGGAAGCCCTGGCGCGCCCATTCTCTCTCTCCCCCACTATCTGTCTTTCTCTCTGTGTCTGTTGCTCTCAAATAAATAAATAAATAAAAAATGGACAAAAATTATTAAAAAAAAAGAAGAGGGAGGCTAAAGCAACAGCAAACAACAATGAATATTTATTATTAATTGGTTGCAGTGTTTATGTAATGTTCTTGACTTGGGGAATGTAAAGAATTATAAATGTGTAGGCTATGGAAATATTCCTTAAATATGAAATGCCTTTTAAACCAAAAGCTGGTGGTAGATGAAAAACACCTTGTTGGGCTGGGGAGATGACTTGAGGATAAAGAACTTGTTGCACTGGGGTGCAGACTAGAGTTTGGACCCTTGGCACCCATGTAAAAGCCTGTGGGTGTGTTGATTCACTGGCAAGGCAAGGGGTCCCCAGCACAAGCTGGCTAGCTAGTCAAGCTGAAATGGTGAACTCAGGGTTCACTGAGAGATTCTGCCTCAGCCGATGTAGAAAGACGCCCAGTGTCAACCTTAGGGGTCTTCAGTACCTACCAAAAGAACCTCAACGCAAAGAGTGTCTTTCTGGTTATAGGAGGAGAGCAGAAGAGCATTGCGCTTCAAGCTCTGGTTCCGCCGTGCTTTGGCTACGTGACCTTAACCTCTCTGAGCCTCAGTTTCCCCTAGGAAAGCGATCATAGTATATACACCTCGGGCAGTGCTGTGAGGATTAATTAAGGTGAAGCATATGATGTGCCCACAATAAACACTCCATGATGCCATTATTATAAAGCACTTGACAGAGAAGTCAAAAGGGAAACTTAAAGCATCTCTATAATTACGGGAATTGTGATGAAACAAGTGAAAATCTCACTTGGTTTCCTCTTAAATTGGATTTTCTAAGCTAAGCATCATTCTGCCTGTATCTAGGAGCAGTTGCTAGGAGAAACTGGCAAAAGGCAATGAAGTGGTGAGCTCAGCCATTGTTCTCAAAATACGCCTTCAAGGAGAGGGAAGGCTTTGGGGAGACTTCTTTTCAGAGGGAAAAAAGACAACTTCCCAAAAGAAGAGTGAGGCTGGAAGCTGACAGACTGAAGGTCGAGACAGGTCCCGAAGCAAGGAACTTGTGAGGTCCTGGGAGTCAATGGAGGCCTCCTGCTTGGAATTGCATACTTACCTGGAGAGCTATGCGCTTATGTGTGTGAACGAGAGCATCTGAGGCTACACATTTGAGAATTGGGGCAGAACACATGGGCACCTTGCTATTTTCCCAAGGGACAAACAGATGGTTAGAGAGGAGACAGTTTACCCAAGCATCAGTTGTACAGGTGGTAAGGTCCCTAGAGTTGGATTAGGATTTCTGACTTTCTTATGAGTCACTGTGAGTCAAACATGCTTGTTTTGCTAAGACCATTTCCTTACCCGTAAGATATCCACCTAAGAGGGTTATCGTAAGACAGGGAGAAGACAAAGTTTCACATCTTAAGAATTCTGAATGATTGGTACTGGTAATATTGCTATGACTGGAAACATTCAAGGCTTTGTGTGATGTCCCGGTGATTCATACCCACATGAGCATCTTCCTTCACTCATTGCTCGTAAAGGGTGCCACAGTATATTTGGTGCCTATGAACAAGTTTTATTTCACTTTATATTTATTATTATTTTTCTTTTCGAGGTAGGGTCTCACTCTAGCCCAGGCTGACCTGGAATTCATTATGTAGTCGCAGGGTGGCCTTGAACTCATGGTGATCTTCCTACCTCTGCCTCCCAAGTTCTGGGATTAAAAGCATGCACTACCACACCCTGCTTATTTTGTTTTTTAAAAATATTTGTATTTATTTATAATAGGAGAGAGAGAAGGAGAGGATGATGATGATGAGGAGGAGGAGGAGGAGGAGGTGGGAGAAAGAGAGGAGAGAATGGGTACACCAGGGATTTTAGTGGCTGCAAACAAATTCCAGATGCATGCACCATTTGTGCATCTGGCTTTACATGAGTACCAGGGAACTCAGCCCTTGTCATTAGGCTTTGCAAACAAGTACCTTAACTGCTGGGCAATCTCTCCAGTCTTGAGTGGGTTTTAATATAAGAAATGGCCAGGTGTGGTAGCACACGCCTTTAGTCCCAGCACTCGGGAGGCAGAGGTAGGAGAATCGCCATGAGTTCGAGGCCACCCTGAGACTCCATAGTGAATTCCAGGTCAGTCTGGACCAGAGTGAAACCCTACCTTGAAAAAAACTAAAAAAAAAAAAAAAAAAGCATGCATTTTTGATGATGAAGAATTTATAGTTAAATTTACTCTTGATGGGCTTAGAGAGGGCGTCTGACTGCCTGGGAATGCATTTTGCAGAGTTAGTTACTTAGAAAGTAAAATATTAGGGATGTAAAGTCTCCTACTTGGGTCGATGGGTTGGTAACTACATGAAGAAGGAAGTGTATTCAAATTATGGCAATGTGACTTATAAGTTGCAGAGAGAGAGAGAGAGAGAGAGAGAGAGAGAGAGAGAGAGAGAGAGAGAGAGAGAGAGGGAGAGAGAAAGCGAGCGCACTTCCACCGGCTTGTGCCCATCTGTGGCTGCCTTGTTCACATCTTGGTGGTAATGGGGAGACAGAGATTCAGTGTCTTGCAAATGCTTTCTGAAGTATTTCTCCAACAAAACTACTATTTATGTTCAACTCTGAAATATGAAGACCGCTGTATGAAGAGTCCAGCTAGTTGATTCCATCTATCTGGCAGCCGTTTAGATTCCTCAACTAGTTACTCTTTGGCGTGAGGTATTTTCCCATGTGCTGTTTGTAAGATAGCCCTCAGTGAAGTGGCTATTCAGTATGAGAAGAGAAATATTGGACAAGGATAATGCTGCTAGATTTTAATCCAAGTCCCTCCCAAGAAAATCACAACATGCCTCACATGGGGACATTTAAATGAGTTACACTCATTTATAATAATAAACGACAGGACTTACAAGTATACATCTAATAACCCCCCTTTAACTCATGCTCAGTATGGCAAGTGGGAATGCTAGAGGTTTCTAAATCAACATTAGTGTTTCTATTGTTTCAAAGCACAGTTTCCCCAACCTAAAGCAGACAATGATGGCTGAGATGGCCCCGCCCTGCCCTTCTAGAACAGAGTGGGGAATGTAAAGCAGAGAGAAGATTCTAAACGCATGGCAGCTTGAAACAAAACCCTACGTAGCTCACCCATTCTAAAGCAGATGCCCACCCACCCCCCGCACACATTTACAATAAAATCCAAATGCGATCATACCGCTTTGGCCAGCTTCACACCGTGCTCGTAAGTGAGGGGTTTCTCCTTCATGTACAGTAAACGGGCCAAGGTTTTGGGGTCGTCCCGGAGGTCAATCTGGCAAACAAAAGAGACACAAACACACACACACACACAAAAACACACACACACACACACACACACACACAAAATGCATTGAAAACATTTTTCTGGTCTTATTCAAAACTGAGACATCATAGAACTTTCACCCCCACCCCATTTTTTTGCCTAGTTTTCTTTAACAAAGCAATGCATATGCCCATGCTATGTCTAAAAATGTAAGGTGCTTTCTTTGTAAGTATGTAGCCAGGATGTCCTGATACTTTCTTCTTCAAAGCAGTCCCCTGGGTGTCAAGGACTTCCTCGAGTGATCTTGTGCTCTTTAGTGTTCTGAAATTATCTTTCTAGACTTCACTGACAGACAAGATAGGGAGACAGTCTTGTTACCTTACAGGCATGACTTATTTGATCCCAATTTAGATTACTCATTATTTAATACTTATTTTCTGGTTCTGAATCCATTGTTTGATTTTTCTTTTTCCGATCAAATCTTGACCCTCAAAAGGATGGAGAGTTAGCTCCTGTGAGACCATTCTAATGAATAACAAATGTACTAGAAGACCCCCCTGGAAGGCAAGTTCCAGAGAAGATTTTTCAAAGGTTTTGCATAATAAGTAAGCAGTCATCTTCAAGGAAGAACTGCTTTGAAGGTAGCATATATGGGATTTGATAATTTAAATATTTTGATTGCTTTAAAATTTTACTGCATAGGTGAGTACACATGGCTTGAATCTTAAAGAAAAATCAATAAACTCATACATTAGGGTTTCAATGATAAGTCCAAGGGCCAGCTTTGCGAAACTATCTCCCCCCCGCTTTTTTTTCCCTGAGGTAGGGTGTCTCTCTCTGGCCCAGGCTGATCTTGAATTCACTATGTAGTCTCAGAGTGGCCTTGAACTCATAGCAATCCTCCTACCTCTGCCTTCTGTGTGCTGGGATTAAAGGCGTGCGCCACCGTGCCTGGCCTGTTTGTTTTCTTCAATTGTTCAACTCTGCTCATCTGTTATAACACAGGCTGAGTCACACTGAGGTGTGTGACTGACCCATCATGGGTTTTGGAAGCAGGGATTCAAGCTCCATCATCATGGACAAGCAAAGGTAAAGCTTCACCTAAATGACTATCTTTCAGAGCCTCTGCTCTTAATTATACTGTAATTTATGGATTAAGTGAATTCTGCTTTGTATTTAAGTAAACACATATTCCTGTATATGTTCATATTTTCTTTTTTTTGTTGTAAAACTATCTTTTTTTTTATTGAGTAGAAACTTTGTATGGATACATCAAGTGTTGGTACCGTCATTTCCCTCCGCCCTGCCCCCACTCCACTGAGGGCCCCCCTTAGTGGGGTTGCTGGTGTTCACCGTGGAGTTGTGAGGGCAGCAGCCAGTCATTGTGTGTGTTGGGGCGAGGGCAGTGCCTCTGGATATTCACTCCCACCCTGCGGCTCTTATATTAACCCCCACTTCCACACAATGCCTCGAGCCTTTGTGGGTGTGTTTTAAATCTATTTTGGTGTTAAGACCTCGGCAGCTTCTGGATTTCTGCTCTGGTGCATTTTAAGTCTCCTCAGGGTCTGTCCCCATCGCCCTGATGCAGGTGGTCAGGCTCACCGTGGAAGCAGCACTTCTGCTCTTCTCCCCACTTCCTTTGTGGTTTCACTTGGGCCCTAGATGATGTGTTCATCTAGTGGTTCACCTCGTGACAGGGAGTCAGCTATCTATTCTTGTCTTGTTGATAGATTTTTTTTTTCTTTCACTCCAGGGCCTATCTGGCTTACATGGGTTCTAGGGAATTAAACCTGGGTCCTTTGGCTTTGCAGGCAAATGCCTTAACCGCTAAGCTATCCCTTCAGCCCTGTTGAAAGATTTTGATTGCTCCTGGTTCTTGCCACTTTCTTCTTGGAGCACACAGGTCCCAAACACCCGTGTGTGCATGTGTGTGTGCGTGTGTGTGTGTGCACATGTGCATGCCTGAGTTTACTAGAGAATCACTCACATCTTCTTTTTCTTCTTTTTTATTTATTTATTTATTTATTTTTTTGAGGTAGGGTCTTTCTCTGGCCCAGGCTGACCTGGACTTCACTATGTAGTCTCAGGGTGGCCTAGAACTCATGGTGATCCTCCTACCTCTGCCTCTCAGTGCTGGGATTAAAGGCGTGCACTACCATGCCCAGCAACTCACATCTTCTTAAGGAAACGTTTTTCTTTCATTTCTGATATTTAAGAATTTCTCTTGGGCAAAGAAGATGTAAGATGAAGCAGCATCACCACCATACAGCCCTTCAGTGCTACTTTGTTCTGTGTCTTTGGAACACGCCTGAATTCAAAGGTCTAAATTTGTTTAAAACAAAGAGTTGGGGCAATCTTTAACTCGTTTGTGCAATTGGCTATGAAATTAACTATGGAATTTTATTAGTTTCAAAACACTTCGGATGTCTTGGCAATTCAGATATGCTATCTTGGAGAAGTGTGTAACTTCTTTTCTAAGAAATGGGAGACCGAGGTCTTAAAGGAAACACAGAGCTGTGAGTGTCTGCCTTCCTCCTCCAGGAGTGTCAGGTAGGAGACCTGACATTATATGCCCATTCTGATGGCTTAGGGTCATTCTGACCCACATACATGGCTCTTTTGCTACATTAAAACGACTGTGGATTTTACCTACAGAAAGTACCATGTAATATGTGAGGTTGGCATCGTTACTTCTTTGCTTCATTCAGGGTTGGAAAAGAGTACCTGTTTAAAAAACTTTTTTTTTTTTTTTTAATTTAAAGAAGTTGAGGGCTGGAGAGATGGTTTAGTGGCTAAGGTGCTTGCCTGCTAAGCCAAAGGACCCTGGTTTGATTCCCAGAACCCATGTAAGCCAGATGCACAAAGTGGCACATGCATCTGGAGTTCATTTGCAGCAGCCGAGGGCCCTGGTGCGTCCATTCTTTCTCTCTCTATCTGCTTCTTTCTCTCTTTCTCCTTCAGATGAATAAATCAATAAATCTTTTTTTTTTTTTAAAGAAGTTGAGAAAAATTTCAAAGGCCATATCAAAATTTCCTACTTCATATTGAGCAAATCTATGTTTTTTTTTTTTAAACTACGGGCCAAATAATCATGCACATCTTAAGAACTATTCAGGGACATGGCACGTATGAGATGTCTCCACAGTGTTTGGTGAAATACAGTGTCCACTTTTGTCATAGCCAGTCCCACCCTGCCATCACCCGCATTGTAACCTGTGTCCCTATGAGGACGTAAGGCACATGAGGCATGCAGTCCTTTAGCTCTGGGACCCACTCCTCCTGGACATTGTGGTAAGAGGCAGGATTGACGACAGAGAAGCAGATCAAAAACACATCCGTGTTGGGGTAGGAGAGTGGCCTCAGCTGGTTGTAGTCCTCCTGCAAAAAGAGCAGAGGAGAGTTTGTACAGCCCGAGGCAGGTGAGTCTGTGGCTCCCCGAGTGAGGCAACAGAATCCACGGAAGCACGCAGAGATCCAGTTCCTTGCTGGGTCTCTACGTTCTAGAAATAAAGGTGCCAACACCCAGGAAAACAGCTTCTGTTGTATATATAGACTGTACCGTCCTCATTTCAGAAGAAGAGCTCATTGCTGAAGGTAGACTTTACAACTCACCTACCGAGGCTCAGGCAATTTTGTGGAAGAGGGGGTAAGAAGATTGCAAGAGCCACAGGTTGGATATCATGCCCGGAGGCATTGCCTCCCCTCAATAACTGACTGCTGCTCCCGCAACGCATAACCCACAGCCCCATTGAGGATACCAGCAACCCCAATGAGGAGGGACCCCCAGCAGAATGGGGGCATTGAGGAGGGAAGAAATGATATCAGCACATGATGTATCCATATAAAGTATGTTCTTAACAAAAAAAGGAAAAGAATTGAACAGCTTCAGTGAGAAATCACTCACATACCATAGTCTATGCACTTATTTGTCATAGTTAAATGGCATATGCTTGAGCCTGAAACTTTCATATGTGGACCATGATACTTTGCTGTGCTATAGTCAGAGGAGCTAGCATACCCATCTCCTCCCATGGTTCTTCTGTTGCTGGAAAGCACCTGGAATTAACTTTTTTTTTTAAAAAAAATACTTTATTTATTTCTTTTGAGAGAAAGAGGGAGAGGAAGAGAAAACAGATATATAATATATATACATGTATATCATATATATATAAATCTATCTATCTATCTATCTATCTATCTATCTATCTATCTATCTATCTATCTATTTATCTAGAGAGAGAGAGAGAGAGAGTGGACATACTAGGACCTCCAGCCACTGCAAATGAACTCCAGACACATGTACTACCTTGTGTATCTTATGTTGGTGCTGGGGAATTGAACCTGGGTCCTTAGGCTTCACAGGTAAGTGCCTTAACTGCTAAGCCAGCTCTCCAGCCCCAAATTTACTTTTTTTTTTTTTTTGGTTTAATTTTATTTATTTGAGAATGACAGACAGACAGAGAGTGAAAGAGGCAGATAGATAGAGAGAGAATGGGCACTCCAGGGCCTCCAGCCACTGCAAACGAACTCTAGATGCCTATGCTACCTTGTGCATCTGGCTTATGTGGGACCTGGAGAATTCAGCCTTAAACTGGGGTCCTTAGACTTCACAGGCAAGCGCTTAACTGCTAAGCCATCTCTCTAGTCCCCCCCTTTTTTTGAGGCAGGGTCTCGCTCTAGCTCAGGTTGACCTGGAATTTACTATATAGTCTCAGGCTGGCTTTGAACTCATGGCAATCCATCTACCCTTACCTTCCGAGTGCTGGGATTAAAGGCATGCACCACCATGCCTGGACCAAATTAACTTTTTAATTTTTTGGTTTTTCGAGGTAGGGTCTCACTCTAGCCCAGGCTGACCTGGAATTCACTGTGGAGTCTCAGGGTGGCTTCGAACTCATGGTGATCCTCCTACCTCTGCCTCCCAAGTGCTGGGATTAAAGGTGTGCACCACCACGCCCAGCTCCAAATTAACTTTTTAAGAGAAAGTTACTGATATAACATAAGGTATTATTAACTACAGTTTCAGACTGTGTATTCTCTAGAATCACCCATCTTGCCTATTGACAACTTTGTGCTACTGATTAGACTCTCCCCACTTCCTGCCACTTCTTGCCCCTAATAAGAATGTTCTACTCTACTTCTCTGTGTTAAGAAATTCACCAATCAATTGTATTTATTTGCAAGTATGTGTGTGCATGTCAGGTCTTCTTACCATGGCAAATGAGTATGAGGTACTCACACCACTGTTTGCATCTGGCTTACAGGGGTGGCTTGGGGGTTGTACCTGAACTGACAGGCATTGCAAGAAAGTGCCTTGAACTGGTGAGCCACATTCCCAGTCAGCACATTCACCCATTTAAAGAGTACGATAATTGCAGCTTTCCTGTGACATTGGAATCATATAATCTGTAATGGTTTAATCTTCAAAATCCTATAGGTTTTGGAGAAACTATGTTGGGCAAAGATTTAGATGAAAACTAAGAATCCTGGATTTGTTTTAAATTTACCCCCAAACTACTGTATGACCAAGTAAACAAAACACTAGCTTTACTTTTCCCCTCAAGGACATTTCAGATCTTTCAATAAAAAGTGTTATATGCTTTCATAGAACTGAGTAGAATATAACAGTTACATGTGTGCAAACACACCCTACACACCACATAGTCATACGTGAGTATATAGTATACTGCATACATGTTTCTATGTACATATGTGCGAGTGTTATAGAATATGGTGCTTTGAGCTGGAGCACCGTCATCTTACGCAGCAATCTGTGATCACCTGAACAATATCCTCCTAAGATCTAGCCAGAAGCAGCTTATGCAGGGAAAGGTTCTTTCTGGCTTACGGTTTTAGGGATGGTTAGAAGAAACAGGCAGTCAGGGATGATACAAGGACTAGAATTGGGCCACCGAGTTAAGCAGCACAGAGAGAAGCATGAGCTCATGGTTCTGTTCGCCTCCTGACACTCTCCCAGGAGACATGTCAATGGACCCCTGGCCAGGGGTGGGAAAACCAGTCAGAGCTGTGTGCCAACTGAAGTGCCAAAAAAGGAAGGTTGGGCTGGAGAGATGGCTTAGCGGTTAAGCGCTTGCCTGTGAAGCCTAAGGATCCTGGTTCGAGGCTTGATTCCCCAGTATCCACATAAAGCCAAAGGCACAAGGCAGCACATGTGTCTGGAGTTCGTTTGTAGTGGCTGGAGGCCCTGATGTGCCCATTCTCTATCTGTTGCTCTCAAAAAAAAAAAAAAAAAAAAAAGGATAGGTTAATAAAGGAGAGGAGAGAGCCTCAGACTCTGTAAACTCAAAGCCTGAGTGTACTCCATGGACTCCCAACTCTGGGGCCCCTCCTATCCCAACGGGAGCTTTTGCTTTTCTCTCTCTCTGTCTTTTGAGGTAGGGTCTCACTCTAACCAGTCTGACCTACAACTCACTTTGTAGCCCCAGGCTGCCTTGAACTCACACTAATCCTCCTACCTCAGCCTCTTGAGTGCTGGGATTAACGACTCCCACATCCCACTCACTTTTCTCTTAGCTAAAGTTTTTCTCTGCTACATCAATTTTTATTGGGCTGAAAAAAGAACCCCACATCACCTAGCCACTGCAGCTTCAAGGGGAGGCACGATCATGGCAGGAGCAGGCAGCTGGCTCTTACTGTCACATCAGCAGGGGGCTCTATCTTGCCCTGGCAAACTGGGCTGGATTAAAGAATTCCACGGCCTGCCTCCAGTGACACACCGGCCCCAGCAAGGCTCCACAATCTCCTGGAGAGCTTTGATGCCAGAATAACCAACCACCTGCTAAAACCTACAAGTTAAGACCTCCCTGTTCTCACTTACAATTACTCACAGCATTCCTGACTTCTGCCACTCTATCCTCCCATTTGGATGGTCACAAATGGATGGATCAGGGGACAGGTTGATTTTTCCTCCTTCTCATTCCCTACTTATACTCTGTCCACACCAAATATTCTTTGAATAATATTTACTCATTGGAAGAAATGGGATTTGCTGTAACTTCAAATGAACATCTGCCTCCTCCCGCTCCCTCTTCTGGGATTGAAAATCATAATCTCTAGAGGGCGGGCCTGCCTATCTCAGAATCCTGTATCAATGGCCTAGGGTGGGCCTAGAATTGAAAACAGTTGATTTGCTGTGCCGTCATCTTCACCATCAATTGAGGATGTGTGGAGGCCTCATTATCAAGGATCAGGCATTGTTTGAAAAAAGCTACATGAATTATCTCACAGAATACTCAGCTGGCCTTGGAAAGTTGATACCATCTTTCTAAGCTTCATAGAAGAGTAAGTTAAGGTTTAGAGATGTTCTCTGATGGACCAATACCATAGATATCAAATACCAGCAAGAGGTGTTTAGCATGCATCTTTATTGTTGCAGCCTAGAATGTTAAATGGCAGGTTAAGCATTTTCTTAAGTTTGGCTATCTGGGAATCGGGATGGACCCATGGATCTAGAAGTGCTAACCCACCAACTGTCATCTATTCGATGGCTGGCATCTCCTTAGAACGACCACAAGGTGGCAGCAGATACTGCATATTTGAAAACTCAAGGTCCCAGAACAAACCTCACGCGTGAGAAACACCAGACCTGGGGAGCAAGTGCCTGGTCGCCTGAAAGGCTCACATTTATTTAATTCTTGACCTGGCAGTTATCACATAAATTCTGCTTATGGGATGGAAAAGTCAGGGAGACCATCACTGGTGGTCTGACTATGTGGAAAGGTGAGAGAAGTGTTCTTATATCATTTACTCTCTTGGCAAGATAGCCCAGGAGTTCAGCTGAGAGGTTTCTGGTGACATCAGCTGCTGGGTGTCACAGCTCACTGCATTCTGGATTTCTTTTCTGTAGAAACCTTAGGGCTTCTGTGTAGTTCCACTTAAAAATATTCATTGCTCACTGGATGCGTAGCGCTGTTCAAGATGCTACATGAACTAAAGGTGGCTAAAGCCGGGCGTGGTGGTGCCTGCCTTTCATCCCAGCACTCGGGAGGTAGAGCTGAGGATCACTGTGAGTTCGAGGCCACCCTGAGACTACATAGTGAATTCCAGGTCAGTCTGGACTAGTGTGAGACCCTACCCCGAAAAACCAAAATAAATTAAAAAAAAAAAAAGGTGGCTAAGCTGAGGTACAAGACCACAGGTACAGATTTCTGTTCATTCTTCTCTCCCAAGCCAATCAAAAAATATTTTAGTTTATTTTTGGCCTGGAGAGATAGCTTAGCGGTTAAGGCACTTGCCTGCAAAGTCTAATGACCTTGGTTCAGTTCCCTGTTACCCACATAAAGCCAGATGCACAAACAGGCACAAGCATCTGGAGTTCATGTTTGCAGCAGCTGGAGGTCCTGTCATGTCCATTCTCTCTGTGTCTCTTCTCTCTATATCTCTCTACTTGCAAATAGATAGATAAATAAATAAAAATTTTAAATATTTTTTTTTATGAGAGAGAGATGGGGGAGAGAGAGAGACAGAGAGAGAGAGAGAATATGGGCTCACTAGGCCCTCTTGCCATTGCAAATGCACTCCGGACACATGTGCCATTTTGCGCATCTGGCTTTGCATGGGTACTGAGGAACCACAAGCTTTACAGGCAAGCTCCTTTAACCACTGAACCATCTTCCCAGCCGCCAGCCAGTTTTATAGTATTCAGAAGCCCTAGATCTGACAGATTAATTTCAACAGAACTACAGAGCAAGTGTACTTTCAAAGAAGGCTTAGGTCTGGCCTGGGAGGGGCTGGCCATTGACTATGGCTAGGAAGCATGCAGAGGAAGAGGAGTCCTGTAGCTCAGTTGGCCACAGTGTCTGTGTCATAGAAAGCATGCAGAGGTTTAGGATTAATACCAAGTGTATCTCAGGATTGGGGCCTGGGAAGTGGGATGTTGGGGATTAGAATTCATACCCACTGATGATTTGAATGACTTTGGTGATGGAGCACACTTGGATCTTAGGTTGGATTGCCACATGTTAGGATGATGTCAAGGGGCCCTGAGTGTGGCTGATTGGTCCAGCCGGCATCGAGGCTTCTTCTCATGCTGAAACATGGTGGAAGACGGGTGCCTGTGTGCTTTTTGAAGAGTCCATGTTTTAATGAGCCATTCTGAGCTTTAGAGGGTTAAGGTGACTGAAGGGCCTGGGTTAGGTAGAAACTCGGAGGTAGAGTAGGTAGATTTTTGAGGGCTTACCACATAATTTCCCCCTAAAGGCAAGAAAACATTCCATGTGGAGTTGTATCTGAGGCTGTGTTATGGTTGGTTTTGTTATTTTATTTATTTTTTATTTTTTGGTTTTTCGAGGTAGGGTCTCACTCTAGCCCAGGCTGACCTGAAATTCACTATGTTGTCTCAGGGTGGCGTCTAGCTCATGGCGATCCTACTACCTCTGCTTCCTGAGTGCTGGGATTAAAGATGTGCACCACCACACCCGGCTGGTTGGCTATTTTATTTTATTATTATTTAAAAAAATTTTGTTTATTTTTATTTATTTGAGAGTGACAGACAGAAAGAGGCAGATAGGGAGAGAGAGTGGGCATGCCAGAGCCTCCAGCCACTGCATATGAACTCCAGATGTGTGCGCCCCCTTGTGCATCTGGCTAACTGGCTCCTGGGGAATAGAGCCTTAAACCAGGGTCCTTGGGTTTCACAGGTAAGTGCTTAACCGTTAAGCCAACTCCCCAGCCCTGGTCGGTTATTTTTTTAAATTTTTTTTGTTCATTATTTGTTTATTTGAGAGTGACAGATATTGAGAGAAAGAGACAGAGAGAGAGAGAGAGAGATTGAGAATGGGCGCACCAGGGCTTCCAGCCACTGCAAACGAACTCCAGATACGTGCTCCCCCTTGTGCATCTGGCTAACATGGGTCCTGGGGAACTGAGCCTCGAACCGGGGTCCTTAGGCTTCATAGGCAAGCACTGAACCGCTAAGCCATCTCTCCAGCCCTGGTCGGTTATTTTTATAGTTCAGAGGAACAAACACTTGAGTCTGAATTCTGCTCATGAACAGCCGTATCATGATGAGCCAGGTGGTGGATCTGTGAATCCAGGAGACCAGCAGTCCCCCAGCTTGATACGCATTTGAATCAGCTGGACCTTGTTACATGACGGAGTCTTGCCCGGGAGCAGGCCTGGAGCGGAAGCCTGGGCCTTGCAGTTCTAGCAAGTTTCCAGGAACGCCCACGCCGCTGGTGCCGGGACCACCCTTTGATTATTAGCAAAGAGAGCTGCACCTGCCTAAACTCGTCCAGTGGGGCCTAGGGTGGTCTTCTCTTTGAGCTTCATGATGTTTATCCCTGATTTTTGGTACCATCATCATTTTCATCTTCTCCTGTCACAAGTTACAAGTGTGGCTTGTAAAACATGGGTACCCCCTGGAGGGCAGGAGCTTGGGACAGTTCTTCACAGCACAGGCTGCGGTGACCAATTTTCTGGACTCAAATCCCCACCCTGCCCGTGATGATGACTTTGGAGTGATTTCTGGTAAGTTCTTTTGTTTCAGTTCCTCTATCTGTAAAAGGCAAGTGCTAGATAGTGCTGGCATGATATAATTGTTGCAAGAATGAAAAGCTTTATTACCCGCGGACTGCTTGTTGGAACAGCATCTTTTTTCTTTTTTAAAAGATTTTTATTTATTTGAGACAGAGATTGATAGAGAATAGGCACGCCAGGGTCTCTAGCCCCTGCAAACGAACTCCAGATACCACCACCATGTGCATCTGGCTTATGTGGGACTTGGAGAATCGAACCTGCATCCTTAGGCTTTGCAGGCATGTACCGTAACCACTAAGCCATCTCTCCAGCCCCAGGAACAGTGTCTTGACATACGTAGTAAGCACTTTAATGACCAAGTAAAAGAATGCATCCTCCATCTCATGTCAACAACAGCTGTGGTTCCTGGAGCAGAGTCCCTGTCCCCATTGGATACTGGGGCTGACTCTGCAATTAACTTCTTCTGAACTGTGTTTTAACAAGATCCAAATGTCTGCAGCTCTCAGTCCTTGTCCCTTCAGCTCCGTTTTCCATAATCTGGGGAGAAGTAAGACTAAATCCTTAGGTTACTTAGCTTGTCATGTGGGCAAACTTCTAATTCGCCAAACTTCGTATTCATAGAAAGCACGCCGAGATGCATGTGGTGAGAAGGTTTGAGGCGATTACTGGGGGAAAACATTTGTTCTGAGCTTGCAGGCAAACTTCCACAGAATGTGGATGCCAGGTCCTGCATTCCAGATGGACCCTAACTGGCTCGTTCCCTAACAGACAGGAAGGCCGTGGGCTTCCAAGTGGACCTTGGGTTCCCATTAATGAGCCGCAGCTGTACTTAACCTCCTGCCTGTGGAGTGCTTCTCCAGCCTGTGGGGGAGACAGAAGCTTCGAGATCAGGTTCCAGTGAAGCCACGTGGCCAGGAGCCCTGGGTGAGCGAGGCCTTTCTGTTCCCACAGTCACTGAGCTGATAAGCTGCGGGTTCTCAGTGACAGACACCCTTCTGTGCACCCCCACCTGCAGGCAGCCCCAACTCTAGAAGGCTCCTGGGCAGGGCACTCAGGTTCACCTTGCTGAGAAGCTGGTGTCTGTCTAAGCTGGCAGCTCCTGGCATCAGGAGCAGCTGCATTCCTCGTTGGTGGCGCTGTTGATCGTCCATGCTGTCTTTGAGATCCATATGTCCACCTGGAGCTTGGCTTGCCAGCCCACAACCTGAGCAGGCTTCGCTCACCTCACTTGTCCGAGCGCAGGCCCACTGGGAGGAGTTTGAGGTTCCTTAGCACTGTGGCTGCCCCACCCACGGGGACAGGACAGGGGGTGGGAGGAGACCTGGCTCTAAATCATGACCTGGGCAACCGCTGTCTCAGTTTGGTGTTCCTCTGACCGTGAATGCCCAGGCTTTACTGAAGCAACCCCACTCCAGCATCTTGCTGTCTGCCTGGTGGGCAGAGCACATCATGCTCTCCTCCTGTAGCTGAGCCCAAGAGCTGAGCTCTGGAAATCACTTTCAGCAATACCCACCGAGGTGCATGTGTTGTACGGGGTGATTTAGCATGAGCCTGAAGAAGATTTGGCTGGAGGACTGGCTTCGTTGTGGGCCCAGTGATCTGAGGGGTAATCCCCTTACTTTGTGCTTAACCCAGTGTTTGGAATGCTAGCCATGCTCTCAAGAGCCTTTGTCTTCAAAGGTCTCCACTCAAAGCCCACATGTTAGTTTGTTTCAGGGCCTCGAGGAGGGAGCTCGTGTTTAGTAGCAGCTGCCATGGGTTGGCAGTGAATGCATGCGACTTCATTAGAAACTGTCTCTGGAAAACGCTTGGCTGAGGTGTGATGGGGAAGGGGAGTTTTGAGTCAGGTTTTGCTGTGGCCATGTTGGAGGCACACTGGTACCCCCACAGGACAGGGAACTGGGTCAAATGATGTTGCTCAAGGCTGGCTTTGAGGGTGGTGTCAATGAGTTCCTTTCACTTTACCTTTCAGAAAGCATTTGCTTCTTGAGCTGGTTCCCCCCCACCCCAGCTCTGACCCCCCAGTTAGCTCCAGACAAAGCTGAGGGCATTGCTGTTTGGTTTCTTCATGCAAGAAAGTCTAATTATTCAAGCAAGATGGACCTCAATAGCTGGATTCAGAGACCTATTTCCTTTTTGTTGGGTTCAAGGATTATTCATCTGTTTGGAGACTGTCACTCTTTCCTCATTACTAATTGGTCAAATGAGTAACTCTGAATTGTTCCTTAGCCATGTGACCTCAGCAACACTTCGTAGACTGTCACCAAGGAGGGGTGGATTGTTCCACTTAGGATGGCAAATTGAATTCTTGAGGATGCCGTTTCTAAGTTAAATTTGTTACCAAGTCTTTTTGGCTAGATTGTAGACCCATAGGAATTAACGTAGGTAACGGTGCTTATCTATCAAATCCCCCTGATGTTGGGAGCAATGCTTCAATAACCAGAGACTTCTAGAATAGTGTGTCTTTAAGTTCAATGGGCACAGAAACTACCTGGGCCCCTAAAAGCAAATTTTCTCTCTTTTTTAAAAGAAATATTTTATTTACTTATTTGCAAGAAGAGAGATAGAGACAGACAGACAGACAGAGAGAAGAAGAGGGAGAGGGAGAGGGGGAGGGAGAGGGAGAGGGAGAGGGAGAGGGAATGGGAGAGGGAGAGGGAGAGGGAGAGGGAATGGGAGAGGGAGAGGGAGAGGGAGAGACAGACAGAATATGCACACCAGGACCTCTAGCCACTGCAAACAAACTCCAGATACATGCACCACTTTGTGCATCTGGCTCTATATGGGTCCTGGGGAATTGACCTGGATTGTTGGGCATTGCAGGCAATCACCTTAACTGCTGAATCATCTCTCCAGCCCCTAAAGTGAATTTTCAAATTCAGTGGCTGGGGCATGAAAGCCTGCACCTCTTTTCTCTTCCTTCTTTTTATTCTTTCTTTTTTTCTTTTGGTTTTCAAGGTAGGGTCTCTCTCTAGCTTAGGCTGACCTGGAATTCACTCTGTAGTCTCAGGGTGGCCTCGAACTCACGGCAATCCTCCTACCTCTGCCTCCCAAGTGCTGGGATTAAAGGCGTGCTGTGGCTCTCTTCCTTCTTTTGAGATAGGGTTCATGTAGCTTGGGTAGATGAGGGCAGCCTTAAATCCCTGATCCTCCTGCCTCTACCTTCAAAGCAGTCTTCATTTCTGACATGCTCTGTGGGGGTACTGAAACTGCTGCCCCAGGATAACGCTTTGAATGGCACTGCCTCTCATTGCTGGAGCAATGGTTCCCATCGTGTGATACACAGACCAGGAAATCTATCAGAAGAACAAATTCTTGGTATTCACGAGTCAGAAATTGTGCAGCGAGGTCCCAGTGGCTGGTTTATTTTAAATTTTTATTTATACTTTTTAGGGGTCATAAACCTTTCCTGACTTTTTTTTTCCCATACGTGTACAAAATGTATTTTGATTATAATTCCCTCCCATTATTTTCTTTTACCCTCTCTCCCCCATATCCCTTCCACCTAACCTCCTTTCTTTCCCAAGTAGGGTTTCTTTTAGTTTGACATCTTTTTATTTTTTGCTTTCCTCCATCATCCATGATGACATGTTGATGAACCCAGTACTGGGCAGGTAACAACTGCAGTGGCTGGTTCTTAATGAGCCACTGTTCCAGAAAAACGCATGACAGGTCATCCTTTCATGTAACACATCTCGGTATTTAAAATCTTTCAGTGCTGGAAGATCTCCCTTGGGCTTCTCTTCAAATCTTTTTGCTTAATTACTCCATTCCTCTCGTGATTTCTTCAAATTATCTCAAGGTTCTAATCTTGGACGCTGAGGCGCAGAAGGGACCTTCAGTTGTGTTTGATTCCTTTCATCTACACTTCCGGCTCCTGTGAACCTTATCTACCGCTGAGCTTTCAGACTCACCGGTGGAAAGCATTAAAGTGAAAGTTAAGTTAAAGAAAGTGCCAGAACCTATTTGTTACTATGTTTTATCAGCACATACCATTTCTGTGTCAGAGGGGTAGGACACCTTACTTGCTTCAATTTGGAGTTTACAGGGACTTTTTTTGTTTTTTTTTACAATACATTATAACTTTCACTTAAAAATATTTTTATTATTTATTTATTTGACAGAGAAAGAGAGAGAGAGAGAGAGAATGAGAACGGGTATGCCAGGGCCTCTAGCCACTGCAAATGAACTCCAGATGTGTGCACACCCTTGTGCATCTGGCTAACATGGGTCCTGGGGAATCGAACTTGGGGTCCTTTGGCTTTGCAGGCAAACGTCTTAACTGCTAAGCCATCCCTCCAGCTCCATAGCTTTCATTCTTAACACTAGTATTACTTTTTTTTTTTTCAAGGTAAGGTTTCACTCTAGCCCAGGCTGACCTGGAATTCACTATGGAGTCTCAGAGTGGCCTTGAACTCACGGTGATCCTCCTACCTCTGCCTCCCAAGTGCTGGGATTAAAGGCGTGCGCCACCATGCCTGGCATTACTTTTTTTTTTTTTAATTAAAAGGACAGAGCAGTGGGCAAGAATAATTAAACTCCATAAGAGCTTTGAAATAGTTTTGTTGGATTTAAGATTAAATAGAGGCCCAGAGATGCTGTTGTTGGGGCACTCTATGGACAGGTACCCACAACTGGCATGCACTGCTATGGAAAAAGAGAGAATTGAGCGGGTATCGGGGACTTCAAGAGCTTTTTGAGAAGGTGACAGAAGCAAAGATTCCAGAGCTATGAAACGGTCTTGATTGTATTGAATTTTGCACCTGGATTATATACATGAAATCTGACTGTAGAAGGGGAGGGTGCCAACTGTCCCTCAGGCTGTGAGGTTCCCGATGACTGAGTTAGGACAGGTGATACCAGCCTCCGGAGCAATGCATTTATATTGTGGGGTGTCTTCTGGGAGAAGGTCTGAGTTATATTTAGGTCCTTGTGTCTCATCAGAGGAGTCAGACTGACTTTCCCGTTTGAGGGCCTGGGAGACATTTTTTCCTAGTTATATGTCTTGCTACTGATGGGAGAGGGAAGCTACCACTCCCTAGTTCCTGGAAGTAGCTTGCCAAAATAGCCATCTGCCCATGAGGGGAAACTGGATGCCCCTGGGAAAGAGCGTGGGTCTGATGCTAGATTACCCAACTTGCCTGCCCTAGCCGGCGCAACATGAGCTTCTGATGTCCCACATACGTTTGTCCTTGCAAATGTCCACAAAAGTCCTCAAAGAGACATCCTTTATTTTCAAGTAGGGAGCTTTCAAGTTAAGCAAAATGATATCTCTCCAGATAATTGTAAAAAAAAGAAAAAAAAGAAAAAAAAGTAGGCCTCGGGGCTTGTCATAGTCTGCTCCACAGTGCTGGGATGAACCTCCAGGTCAGACACAGTTTATGGGAGGAATGGGACTTATTTCACGCTTGCAGATCCCGGGAAGTTCCATGATGTCGGAAGAAGCTGGCTCCCTTTCACAGATCCAGCCACCTAGCACCACGAAGCTCAAAACCAACAGACAGAAGCTGCAAACTCAATATTAGTAACACCTGAGTCAATTGGGGGGCCATAGATTCAAAGCACCACAGGGATGGGAAGATGGCTCAGTGATTAAAGACATGCTTACAAAGCCTGATGGCCCAGGTTCAATTCCCTAGCACCCACATAAAGCCTGATGCACATAGTGGCACATGCATCTAGAGCTGTTTTTGCAGTGGCAAGAGGCCCTGGGGCACTCATTCCCCTCCACTCTCCCTCCCTCTGTTTGCAAATAAATAAAAAAAAAATTAAAAACAGGTTGAGACACATGCATAGCTATCAACAATTGCCAAGAGACTCATAGTGGGAAATACCATGGTTAAATATTAACTCCAAAAGACTTAAGCTGTATGAATTTGGACAGACTGAGCAACCCACTGATTTTGACCTAAATATATGACTCAAGACATATGGTAACAAATTTTATCCAAGAAATTAGGCCACAGCCATCAGTGCTTGTTCATGTCTCCCCCTTCACTCCATGAGCTTGGAACATTTAAATCTTTGCATAACCACACACGGGGTGCTAGAGAAGACAGTTAAGGTGACCCTTTCACCCAAAGTGAAGCAGGTGGTGACTGATTGAGGATTCAAGCTCACAGCTTTACACTGTTGGTCAATTCTGCTCTCCATCCTGAAGGAACACTTCTGACACTGAGAATATGTTAGGGCAGTAAATTTGGGGTCAATTCCCAGTTTTTCTGAGCAGAACACATCCACAATCCTAGCTTTTCTTCCAACATTTAATGCATCATATCCTTTCCTCCTTTCCAACCAATCTCTTTTTGGAGTTTTTCATAGTTCATTAGGCAAATAAAATAAAGGATGGGCAAAGAAAGTAACAGAAAAATGGGTAAAGGTCAACTTTATGATGGACCCGGTAATCTGGAATAGATTTGAATGGGAGGAAATTGATACTCTTGGCCAAAAGTGTTATTTTGAATATTGATGGTTGTCAGCCAATAAATAAACAGTTATCAGTAATAATTTGGGTTTTTATACTTATAATTAAAAAAAGTATTGGGAGGCCTGGGGAGATGGCTCAGTGGGTAGGATGGCTTGCCAAGAAAACATGAGGGTTCGAGAGGACCTATTTGCACCCAGTTCGATTCCTTAGCACCCATGTAAAGAGCTGGGTGTGGTCATGCATGCCTATAATTCCAGTCCTTTAGACCTGGGGATCACCAGGCTCACTGGTCAGTCAGTCTGACTTCAGTGGCAGCTCTGGGTTCAGTGAAAGAGTCTGTTTCAAGCAAAACAAAGCAGCAACCAAAAAAGAGCAGGTGGGGGGAGCAAGCAAAGACAGAGGGATCTCTGAGGATTGCTGGTCTACCCTTTAATACCAGAATTTGGGAGGTAGAGGTATGAGGATCGCTGTGAGTTCAAGGCCAGCCTGGGACTTCAGAGTGAGTTCCAGGCCAGCCTAGGCTAGAGCGAAACTCTACCTTAAAAAAACCAAGCCAAACAGAAATCCCCACAAAGAAGCAATCAATGGAGGAGCAGAGGAGGTACGGACACTTTCCTCCGACACAGGTATGCACAGGGTGTGCACATCCGCAGACCCGTGGATAAAGAAAGTATCAGGAATGTGTGCTTTTGGTTATCATTTAAGTTGACGGCAAATTGGTCCCAGATGATGAGGATGGGGAACATCAGAGCTGTTAGTCCATATGCCTAGCCCTCTTTCTTGTACACCCCCTGCCCCACCCTTAATGAATCAACATAGCCAAAGGTACCTGTCCTGCAGTGTCATACAGTCCGAGCA
This sequence comes from Jaculus jaculus, assembly GCF_020740685.1. Lineage (NCBI taxonomy): Eukaryota > Metazoa > Chordata > Mammalia > Rodentia > Dipodidae > Jaculus > Jaculus jaculus. The sequence continues at coordinate 117,975,045 of NC_059108.1, read as the reverse complement.
AGTGCTGCTTGCCTCCCACCGTCACAGTAACTAGGAGAGAGAAGAGGGAAATTCATGAACACGGGCTTCAGTCAGGAGGCCCCACATTCCTCCATGCCAGCATCTCTCTGGGCGGCGAGGATGAGCATATGCCTCACCCATGTATATTCTAAACCAAGTTGACAGCATCATTTCCAAATGAAAGTCAACCTTGGGCTGACTATGATAGCAGATGGCCTGAGCCAAGTCCAGATTTCTCAATGGAGATGGATATTTTTGGTGTTACTATGGCACTCTGCCCTGGAACCCTGAGATCCTAAAGAAGAAGGATGCTGGCCCCCTTTCTGGCCAGGTGATTATCTTCTTGTCTTTGTTGTGGGCCTCCTTTTGCCACACAGAATTATGTAAGTAGCTGTTAGAAATATCTTTTTTCTGATCTGACTTTGAAGTATTAATAAACACTAGAAAATAAAGACTATTAACCCATTTTTTGTATATTCTATAAAACAAACAATTAAATGAAAAGACTTGGCATTTATTTTTAAAAGTTTGATAGTTAAATATATCCTTTACTGGAATCTCAGAGAAAATGTTCTTTCTATTGGCCAATTATTTTCTTAAAATTAGTTTATTTATTTGACACAGACAGAGAAAGAGGCAGATAGAGATAGAGGGAGGAAGGAGGAAGGAGAGGGGGAGAGGGAAAGAATGAGAATGGGCATGCTAGGGCCTCCAGCCTCTACAAGTGAAATCCAGATATATGTGCCATTTTGTGCATCTGGCTTATGTGGGTAGTGGGCAATCGAACCTAGGTCCTTAGGCTTCCAGGCAAGTACCTTAACCTCTAAGTCATCAATTGTGACTTTGAACCTTGGTGGCAGAAGGAGGTATTGTTTGGGGTTGGTTTCCTATACCAGAAGGGCATATAGAGAGTGAAAATTAGCCAGTTAGATTTATCCAGCAGGCTTACTGCCTTGCCAAGCAATCGTGTCCAAAAGTGAGAAGTGATTCAAAGATATCACTCTGCACATGTCTGGAAGTGAAATAAAATTTCAACTTGAAATGCAACTGAGATTGAGCAGATTGCAAGCAGAGAGATACAATTCTCTTGATGAATGCCAAGAGTACAGTTAAATTTCCAGAAAAAAAATCAAATCTGTTTTTGAAAATAGAAAATAAAACAGGAAGGAATTTTTTTCCTCCTGGTTGATTAAAAATGATGCAGTTATAATGTAAAGGCAAGATTTTTAAAAAATATACCTTATTTATTTATTTGAGAGAGAGAGAAAGAGAGAGAGACAGATAGAGAATGGGCACACCAGGGCCTCCAGCCATTGCAAATGAAGTCCAGATGCATGTGCCACCTCATGCATGTGGGTACTGGGGAATTGAAACTGGGTCCTTAGGCTTTGTAGACAAGCACCTTAATAGCTGAGACAACTCTTCAGCATGTGAAGGTGATTTTTGATTCTCCCTGGGTAGGAAATGAAGGAGAATGGGATAGCAGTCTTGTGTACGTATACTTCTAGTGTACATCAGCTGACTTCTCCAGTCCGCTGCTCAGGGTTGCTGATCTGAAACTGATTATTTACTTTGGCTTAAGTTTCATGGACTATATGTATGCAAGATACTTCTTTTTTTCTTTTTCTTTTCTTTTTTTAAAATTTTTATTTATTTATTTATTTGAGAGCAAGACAGATAGAGGGAGAGAGAGAATGGGCGCGCCAGGGCTTCCAGCCTCTGCAAACAAACTCCAGACGCGTGCGCCCCCTTGTGCATCTGGCTAACGTGGGACCTGGAGAACTGAGCCTCGAACCGGGGTCCTTAGGCTTCACAGGCAAGTGTTTAACCGCTAAGCCATCTCTCCAGCCCAAGATACTTCTTTTTTGAGAGAGAGAGGGAGGGAGGGAGGGAGGGAGGGGAAGGGGGGAGGGGGAGAAAGAGGGAGGGAGAGAGAGCGTGTGCGAGAGTGAGCGAGAGAGAGAGAGAGAATTGGCATGCCAGGGCCTCAGCTACTGAAATTGAATTCTAGACACTTGCGCCACCTAGTGGGCATGTGTGACCTTGTGCTTGTGTCACCTTTGTGCATCTGGCTTACGTGGGATCTGGAGAGAGATTGAACATGGGTCCTTAGGCTTCACAGGCAAGTTCCTTAACTGCTAAGCCATCTCTCCATCCCAAGATATTTATTTTTTTAAATGTTTCTATGGATATTTTTTTATATGTGTACAACATGTATTTTGTTGCAAAACATTTCTTGCTGTCATTCTTTGAAAAGCACTTGTTTCAAAGCACTGCTTCTCTCATCCACTCAGATCCACAAGTGTTCTGCTTGATAATGTGACTACCACCCAGATGAGCTTTTACATGCATATCTTCATTTGTAAAATTTAATTAAAAATATTTATTTATTTGAAAGAGAGGCAGAGAGAAAGAGGCAGATAGAGAGAGAATGGGCATTTCAGGGCTTCTAGCCACTGTAAATGAACTTCAGAGGCATGCGCCACCTTGTGCATCTGGCTTACATGGGTACTGGGGAATTGAACCTAAGTCCTTAGGCTTCACAGGCAAGTGCCTTAAGTGCTAAGCCATCTCTCCAACCCCTACATGCGTATGTTTAAATGGCAAACCCACCTCTGTTGAACCCTGCTTACAATGCTGACAGACGTTTAAACATTTTTACTTCTGGACAAGCGTCAGGCTAGCAATGGGAATGGGGGTCCCCAGGGAGTGAGGCCCTGAGCTCTTTGTCCTGTTTCATTTCCATTTTCCTGCACATTAGGAGGAGAAAGCCGGGTCAGATGTTCCTGAAATCTGCCTAAAATGTTTGTTTAATAAACCATTTGGTTACCTAGTCATAGATCAGGAATGAAGGGAAGAAATCCAACCATGACAACATGGAATTTCCTGCCTCAAGAGAGCCTTGTGTATGTAAGCCAGGACAGCTGCTTCCGAGACCCCTTCGACGGCCCTGTGACCCACAAGCCTACCGCCAAAATGGAACAAGTCAAGTCACCCCTGCTGCCCCACTGTGCACTGCAGACATTCCGAAGCAATGGCTTCGATCTTTTCACCGGAGCCCTCAGATGCCTGCTGTGGTGTGTGTTCCTCAGAGAGCAGTCTTTCCCCCCAGCCTGCCCTTCCTCGGGCCTCTCCCTTGGCAGCTTGTACTCCAGGGAGTTCCACCAGCCCCGGGCAAGCGTGAGCCGAGGAAGGGTGAGCCATGAGCCCAGAGTCTGGCCACGGCCTCCTCCTTGCCTTCGCTCTGCCGTTCTCCTCTCCTCACAGTCTGCTGGGTTCCCGGGCTGAACGGAGGATGGAGACAGTGGTTTTCTGGCAGAGCCAAGCCGCAGTGTTGCGTGGTGCCCACGAAGCCGGGCAGGACGGGCAGCGGGAGCAGGTGGCGGGCTGGGACTTACAGTCAGAGTCATCTTTCTCGTGCAGGTGTCAGAGCCAAGTCCCTAAGGATGACCCTGCATTCGAGTTGCCCTGGCTCACTAACTCAGCCTTTAGTCTGAAGGCTTTGTCAAACTATCACAGGCCTGCTTTCTTTGCCTTCGTCAATTAGGATGAAAAGGAATGAAGAGAATCTCCTTCAGCTAAGACAAAGGGGTGGTGGGCGGGGGTGCGGGGGGTACGTTTCTCCTTGTGACAGCCACGTTGGGTTCTCACTCAGCAGCAGTCAGCTCTGCCTGTGGTGAAGGCAGATCTGTTGGAGGAACCCTGACAAAAGGGGACAGAGCTCTTGTCTTTATCTGTGAGAGTCACTTTGTTCCTTCTTCCCTGTTTCAGTTTCCTATTTGATTGGAAGCAAGATGACTGGCTTGCAGTCCATGCTAGAGGACAACATGGGATCACAGGAGCCAGATGCCAGTATCAGGCACGCACTGGGGCCTGTTCCAGTCATGGCTTCACGAGTTCTTATCCTGGGCTAGCAATGGGTGATGCCTTATTCCAGCCTGTGTCCCATGACATTCTTTAGCTCGCAAGGGCATCAGTCACAGCATAGAGAAGGAAGGCACTACCTCACAGGTCATGGGGTCAGAGCAGATCTGTCATGTCAGAGAGCTCTGCTTTGAGTCCAATCTTTGCTCGTCATGATTTGAGTGACCATGAGAAAGTCACCTGGCATCCTTGAGCCCCAAGTTCTTTATCTGTTAAAAATGGTATTGTGGGGGCAGCAGCCAGCTATGGGGGAGAGGCAATGTCTCTGTGCATAATATCTCAACTTGTGGCTCTAACAATCTTTCCACCCCTTCTTCCATGAAATTCCCTGAGCCATGTTGGGTGTGTTTTAAGTCTACTTCGGTGATGGGCTCTAAGGAGCCTTTGAGGAGGGCCCCTTTGGAAAAGGGCATGGATGAGGGAAAGGATGGTACCACCTTGTGTTGTTTATATACTGAGCATGCCCATAACCAATAAAAATTAATTAAAAAATGAAAGTGTATGAATGAGAAATTAAAATTTGACATTAAAATTTAACAATTAATCCCCCCAATAGTATCATACTAGCTACCAAAGAGTCTTTTTGTGAAGGAAAGGAAATGAGAAGGTGCTTGCCACACAGCCAATTTCTACTTAAATTTTTCCCATATTCCCCACTGGAGAGGAAGAGCTCTGAGGAAAGACTCTTCATGCAAAACATACGCTTAACTATGAGCAAAGATCTTGCCACAGTGCGGTAGATGCCGAATGTTCAAGTGAAACAGGGCGCCAGAGTCCACCCAAGGGGACAAGAGTCTTTGGGAATGCAAGAGGCGGGGCTTGATGCCCCCTGGCAAGAGAGCGAGCTGCCTTGCAGAAGGTGACCAGGCTAATAGTCCCAGATCATCTTCTATCGTGGGAGCCATTAGAGTTATTTTCTGATGCTGGAGAGGTTTTAAAGAGGGCAGGTCAAATGAACTGCTGATAGCTCTGAAGGTTTTCTCAGTAAAGTATGAAAAGTTGTCAGTGACCTGCTAAGTAGGTAAAATGAAGATCTTCATCCTCAAGTCCATTAAACTCTTTGCTTCTTAGCTGTTGTTTCTTGGAGTGAATTGGGGTGGTTAATTCGTGAAGCATGCATAGTCACAATGAAGCAGGTCGTGGATTTGCTCCTTTGAGGATCTGTTCACTCTACTCAGAGAGAAAATAGGGGCAGGATTTAAGCCTCCTTCCCTAAGCATTTCTGTCATCTTAGACCGCCACACGCACACCCAGCTTGCAGTCCTCCCATGGCTGTCTGAGAGGCCTGGAGCCGTCCTTCACGGTCGCTGTGATGAAGATGTGCTGAATCCGAAGAGAACTCAAGTGGTACATTTTGTAGTTACCTTTGTGTTGCTGGGACAAAGCACCCAACCGAAAGCAGCCGATGGGAGAAAGTTGTTTATTTTGACCTCTAGTCTGGAGGGAAAGTCCCATGATAATGGGGGAAAGATGGCAGAGCAGAGGCTGGACATCCCTTCCTTGCCACAGCAGGTGGACACTTGCAGCAGGAGAGTGAACCCCATTCTAGAAAGGGGAAGCTGGCTATAACACTCCTAACCCCACCCCCAACAACACAACTCCCCTAGCAAGGCCCCGCCTCCCAAATTGCCATCAGCTGGGCACCCAGCATACACAACAGTGAGTTTATGGCTCATTCAAACCATCACAGTGGAACTATCAGGTTAGCTAGAGGAGGCCCCCGATTTCCCTTCATTCTACTACACAGCCAGTTACCCGTGACATGTGTGCCTGCTGGTGGGTGGGACGAAGCCTGACTATGTGGACAGCAGTATGAAGATTTTTGGGGATGAAGTCTTTACATGTAGCAAGAAATAGAATTTTAAGAAAGTTAAACCCATGGTTCTCATGCAAATATAGAATAGGCCATGTCAAAGATTTATTTACTCATTAACAAGCAATGAGCTTATTGATTTATCAGTGAGTCACTAGACAGGTGGTGACTCATGTCCAAACAGGCCTTTGTAGGTACTTTGGTAGGCATGTGTAGGCACTTAAAAAGTAGTGTTAGAGTCATGTGACTGTATTTCATAGAAAAGCAGTATCAGGTATGATGGCATATGCCTATAATCCTAGCCCTGAGCAGGTGGAGGCAGGAGGATTGAGAGTTCAAGGCCAGCCTGTGCTACATAGCAAGATCCTGTCAGAACCCAAATCAAACAGCCCTCTGTCCCCCCAGTTGCCTGGGTTTTATAAACACGCGTGCCTTTTATTAAGGGATGATACAGTCCCCTCTAAATTAGAATCAGTTAGCATGAAACTAGAAATAAACATTGCCTTTTTCTAAATATGAGTGGTGGCAAATTCCTTCTTGGAGGCGGGGTTTCCAACACCTGCCTTTCTGTTAACGCTCCGTAAACATCTTCTCTCCCACCAACACCAGCCTACCTCAGTGGCTCATTTCCTTCTTTGCAAGGGCTGCTCTCGTTACGTGGACATCAGGCTGTTAATGTATATTCAACAAAGATTCCCCAGGGAAATCTCTTATTTAATATGCTGGCATGATGTCTTAGGTCCTCAGAACAAGGACTGAGGGGGAACCTGACAGGCTTCCTGGGAATCCACGGGCAATTGAAGCAGAAGGTTTTCTTTTCTAAGGTTTGTACTTAGGCCCGATAGTGACCAGGGTCTCATTCGAAAAGGGCAGGACACAATGGCCATGCATTATCTAGCCCTGGTTGTGTTTCTGTTTTCCAGCATAAAATGTCTTTTGTGACATGTAGCTTGTTTTCCAACTGAATCATTTTCCAAGCTCCCTGGACTTCCAAGTGGAAAAGCCGGGTGGAGGCCTGAACTCACTGTGAACCAGCTCTGGGATGGTGAACGGTGAGCGAGTTGCACTTCCCCAAGCCTGCCTTTCCTTACTGGAAAATTGAAGTTCATTTGAGGAGTGAAGGAAATCATGAAAGTGAGTTTTGTACACCGAAGTCTGCATGGGTGTAAACCACCCATCCCTGAGCAGATGGCTTTCTATGCTCCCCAAGCTCCTGGGAAGACTCCACCCCGATTCTGGGTGTGGGATGGGTGTTCAGGAAAGATCTGCCCTTGTCAGTACTTATTTGACGATGGAAAAACAAGAGGGTGGGGTTGTGGCGGGGAGAAGCAGAGTAGGAAATATTTGCTGAGTTCTAGACTCTTAGACTGGGGATGAGTCCAAAGCAGAGGCCCAATGCCAGGCATCCATGCCCGACATTTCAGTCGGGGCCCACCCTTCCTTCCATAGGAGTCATTTGGTCGCCAGTCCCTGCCAATTCTACCTGCTAAGTATTTTTAGACTGTGAGTTCTCTGTCCCCATGCAGTGTCCCTCTACCTTGTCACTTGGAAAAGGCTCTTAATCTGTGTCTCAGTCTCCAGGCTGCTGCTTTTGTGCTTTCTTCTCAGAGCCACCAGAGCAGATGCAAGGTCAAGTTCAAACAGCTTCTAACAACATCCAAACGCCTAGTAATTTTGCCCCTGGCTTACCTTTCCAGTATCTTTTAAAAATATTTTATTTATTTATTTGAGAGAGGAAAAGAGAGACAGAGAAAGAGAGAGAGAGAGAGAGAGAGAGAGAGAATTAATATGGGTGCTTTAGGGCCTCCAGTTGCTGCAAATGAACTCCAGACGCATATACCACCTTGTGTATCTGGCTTACATGGGTACTGGTGAATTGAACCTGGGTTCTTAGGCTTTGCAGGCATGTGCCTTAATTGCTAAGCCATCTCTCCTGCCCTCCAGTATCTTTTTAAAAAATTAAAAAAATTACCCAGGTGTGGTGGCACATGCCTTTAATCCCAGCACTTGGGAGGCAGAGGTAGGAGGATCACTGCGAGTTTGAGGCCACCCTGAGACTGCATAGTGAATTTCAGGTCAGCCTGGGCTAGAGTGGGACCCTACCTCTAAAAACCAAAAAAACAAAAAACAAAAAACAAAAAAACCCCAAAACAACAACAACAACAAAAACTCAAATCTTTGGGCTGGAGAGATGGCTTAGCAGTTAAGCGCTTGCCTGTGAAGCCTAAGAACCCAGATTTGAGGCTCTATTCCCCAGGACCCACGTTAGCCAGATGCACAAGGGGGCGCACGCATCTGGAGTTTGCTTGCGGTGGCTGGAGGCCCTGGCATGCCCATTCGCTCTCTCTTATCTGCCTCTTTCTCTCTGTCACTTTCAAATAAATAAATAAATTAAAAAAAAATAAAAAAACAATTTTTTTGAGAGAGAGGCAGAGAGAGAGAGAGAGAGAGAAACAGACAAACAGATCGAGATAGATAGATAGAGAGAGAGAATGGGCACACCAGGGCCTCTAGCCACTGCAAATGAACTCGAGATGCATGTGCCATTTTGTGTATCTGGTTTGTGTGGGTACTGAGTAATTGAACCTGGGTCCTTAGGTTTCACAGGCAAGCACCTTAACTACTAAGCCATCTCTCTAGCCAGTGTCTTTATTTTATTTTATTTTGATTTGTTTTTTGTTTTTTTTTTTTAAGGAAGGGTTTCACTGTAGCCCAGACTGACCTGGAATTCACTATGGAGTCTCAGGTGGCCTCAAACTCATGGCAATCCTCCTACTTCTGCCTACTGAGTTCTGGGATTAAAGGCATGCTCCACCACACCCGGTTTCTTTTATTTTTTGACTGCCTAGAATCAAAAGCTTTCTGCAATCATTATGTGAATAATGCCTTCATTTGAGCTTTGCCTGTTGGCATTCTGGAAAAGAAATTCTAGAATCCTTTTTCCACATTTGGCCTGGAAAACCAACTTAACCTAATCCCTGGTGCTCCCCAAGTATCCAAGACCATTGCCGTGGTTAACTTTCTCTTTGGGTCAGAAAAGACTGCGTATTATTTATTCTCATGTCTTCGGCTCTACCAAAGGCTGAACATGTGGCCCCATATGTATTGGTTGAGTGACAGAAACGCCAGCCATATCAAAGCTTTCCTCTGTGGTGTTCATTTGCTTTGGCTTTCTCCAAAAGGTCACCATGAGCTTTACTAGGCACGGTGCAGTAGCAGATGGGGTCCCCGGCCTGATGTCCTCTGCTATCTGGCCCATGGAAATGTGGTTCTTCCAGGTGGTCCGTGGTGGTCTTCCACTTTTCTAGACAACACTTACCAGATGCAATGTTACTAGCAGGACAGGACCACTGATAAGATGTCCCAAGGGACTTGTGGTCTTTCTCTCAAATAAAATATATTAAAAAAAAAGCTAAATAAAAATTGAAAAAAAATTCAAGTGAAAGATATATTCTTTGGTCATGATAAAGAGATCCACACTAGCAGGGTCTGGTGCTCAGGTTTGTGATCTCAGCTGCTTGGAGGCTGAGGCAGGAGGATCACAAGTTTACAACCAGCACGGGAAGCTCAGAACCTGCCTCAAAATGAAAAATGAAAAGGTCTGGGGATATTGCTCAGTGGTAGAGTGCCTGACTACCATAGGTGAAGCCCCTGGGGTCCATCTTCAGTACTGCACAGGCACACACACACACATACACACACATGGTGAGTGATATTTAGTACTTGTAAGGGTGTGAAGAAGTAGGTACTCATCCACTGCCAGAGGAAATGTGTTTTTTTTTTTTTTTTCAGTGGAGGGTCCCACTCTAGCCCAGGCTGACCTGGAATTCATTAGGTACCTCTGCTTCCTGAGTACAGGGATTAAAGGCATGCGCCACCATGCCCAGTGAGGAAGCATGACTTTGCTAAGGTTTTCTGGGAAAGTATTTGGCAATATATATTAAAAGCCTAGATGTGCACTCAGTGTGCTTCAAAATGCACTTCAAGCCATAGGTATACAAGTCCACCATTACATACCCACGGCGTGTCCGTTAACAGTGGATGGCTGGGGGCACTGTCCTCAGAGGGTACAGCGTACCCTCACAAAGGAACCTTAGAAAGGGTAATGTCAGGTCTTATAAAAATTTGAGGACATAATGCTTTGAGTAGGAATAGATTCAACACTGCATGTGAACTATGTGTGCAAAGCTGTTGTGTCTCATACTTCGTTACTGTGAGCATGCAAAACACTCAGAAAATACCCCCGAGTGCCCCAGCGTGGTGGTTCAGTTGCTGTTACTATTGGTAAGGGTAGCTTGTGTTAAGTTTCTTCCCATCACTTAAACTCTGTTACGCCTGCCAGTTTCCCCCCTCTGAAGCTCCTGTGTCAGGCTTGTCCAGATTTATCAAGCTGTGGGCCTGAGCTTGCATTCTTACAAGGAGAAAGTGTGACATGTAGACCGCTGCGCCAGGCTGAGCGACTGTGCCGCAGAGCCGCCGCCGCTCTCCCAGGACTGTGGCGGCGTGGGGAGGCTCTGCGGGCACCTGCTTCCTGCAGGCCCCAGGAAAGAGCGTGCGTCCCCGGGGGACCTGAGCCCGCCAAAGTGGATGACTTGAGAACCGAACCGAGAGCAGTGCACGAGCCGTAAAGAAGCCGTAGTAAAGTGGCTCCCAATATAGCCCTTTCTTGACAGCATCCTGGCACAGGGACATAAACTAGCCGAGTGAACATTTAGAGCCAGTGTTTCTGTCCTCGGTAACTTCTAAAATTTTTTTAAAATTATTTATTTAAGAGTGACAGACACAGAGAGAAAGACAGATAGAGGGAGAGAGAGAGAATGGGCACGCCAGGGCTTCTAGCCACTGTAAACGAACTCCAGACGCGTGAGCCCCCTTGTGCATCTGGCTAACGTGGGACCTGGGGAACCGAGCCTCGAACCGGGGTCCTTAGGCATCACAGGCAAGCGCTTAACCACTACACCATCTCTCCAGCCCGTGTCCTCGGTAACTTCTAAAATGTTACAAGGTAATTTGGAGAACATGAAGCCCTTTTTCGGTTGTCTATTTCGGTGCGTGGTTGTTTATCCTAAGATTGCTTTTATTGGTCTACCTCTTTATTATTCACAGTCCTGGGGGTTGATGTGTCTGTGTTATTTTCTTCATTTCTTTTATCATGTAATATCCCCAACCAGAATAGGGGCTCTTTTTTTAAAATTTATTTGTTGTTTTTTTGAGGTAGGGTCTCACTCTAGTCCAGACTGACATGGAATTCACTGTGTGGTCTCAGGGTGGCCTTGAATACGTGGCGATCCTCCTACCTCTGCCTCCAGAGTGCTGGGATTAAAGGCATGCGCCACCACGCCTGGCTAGGGGCTCTTTTTAAATAACAAATAGTTCTTCCAGGTAGAAGTAAGGTAACTTTATTGTTCACTTCTTTTATTTATTTGTTTATTTATTTAATTTTCATTTTATTTACTCATTTGAGATAGTAAGAGGCAGATAGAGAGAGAGCAAGAGAGAGCACATGGGTGTGCCAGGGCCTCCTGCTACTGCAAACAAACTCTGAATACATGTGCCACTTTGTGCATCTGTCTTTAGATGAGTATTGGGGAATTGAACCCAGGTCATCAGGCTTTGCAAGTAGATACTTTTAACCACTGAGCAATCTCTCCAGCTCATTATTGTGTATTTCTTAATATCTGTCAAAACTATGAATATGGGCTGGAGGAATGGCCTAGTGGTTAAGGCACTTGCCTGCCAAGCCTAAAGGACTAAGGTTCAATTCCCCAGGACCCATCAAGCCAGATGCACAAGGTGGTGCATACGTATGGAGTTTGTTTGCAGTGGCTGGAGGCCTCTCTCTCTCTCTCTCAAATAAATAAATATACATATATAAAAATTAAAAAAAAACTATGAATCCTTTTTCATTCATCTTTGAGAGTGAATTAGAATCAAAGAGTGATGTGTGTATGTATACATGGGCATAAAGACCCATGTGACAATATGGAACAAAACAGTTTTCAGGTGCTTTTTTGTTTTTCTGAAGTTTAGAAAGATTTTATTACAGCATTTAAGAGATGGAAAGAAGGCAGAGCTCCTGTGAAATAGGAGGGAGTCCCCAGAAATGGGGAAAATCTGCCTGATCACTCTGATGTGTGTTTTGTATAAGAAAGGGTGCTCCTTTAGGGAGGACATGACAAAGATCAAGCAGATGAGCCAGTTTCTAGGGAGGTAGTCATCTTATTTTACATCTTTATGTTAGTTTTCTAGGAAAAGAGAATGCCGATGCTTTCTGTAATGAGCATATGCGAGATCATCATTCTCTTGTAACTTCAAGTATATTCTCAGAATTTGTATGTCGTGATACTTAGCACTTTTATGTCTGTGTTCACATGTTTCCTAATTTTTTTTTCCTCCAACATCATACACACAGCATTAAGAATGCTTATGTGGGGCTGGAGAGATGGCTTAGTGGTTAAGCGCTTGCCTGTGAAGCCTAAGGACCCTGGTTCGAGGCTCAATTCCCCAGGACCCACCTTAGCTAAGATGCACAAGGGGCACATGCATCTGGAGTTCGTTTGCAGTGGCTGGAGGCCCTGGCACGCCTATTCTCTCTCTATCGGCCTCATTCTGTCTCTGTCTGTAGCTCTCAAATAAATCAATAAAACAGAAAAATTAAAAAAAAAAAAGAACGCTTATCTGTACCACAGGATGCCTGGGGAACCAGCAATACTAAAGAGAAATGCAAGGCCGGCAAGGGATCAGAGTGATCAGGCAGATTTTCCCCATTTCTGGGGACTCCCTCCTATTTTACAGGAGCTCTGCCTTCTTTCCATCTCTTAAATGCTGTAATAAAATCTTTCTAAACTTCAGAAAAACAAAAAGCACTTGAAAACTGTTTTGTTCCATATTGTCACATGGATCTTTATCGTGCTGTCTACCAGCAGAGTCTGCGCATGCACTATTGCTCAGGGCTGTGCGCCTGTCATGTCTGGTCTCTGGGTTGCACTGGTGGATTAGCAATCTGAGCTGTGAGCTGTTCTTGGTTTTGCTGATGCTTGGCAGGTTTTAGGTAAGGTACAGTTAATCCAGGAGAGTTACCTGTGCAATTGAAAGAATTTAAAAATAAAAATTTAAATAAGGGGGAAACCATGTGTTATAGTCTCAAGGAAATTTCATAGTACCAACAACCACAAGGGCTTATAAACCATTCTACTTTTGTAAGATTAGGATACCTGCGGGTGGGGGCAAGGCATAACCAATGAATAAACAACATTGCTTCATGAACCATCCTTGAGGCTTGACTTCCTCCATCCCCACCAGCCTACTTGTAAATATTTTCACCTTCTCTCAGGCAGTACAGCGAAGCCTGGGGCTTGCCTGGTGTCCCACACCTTTCTTTGAACTTTGAGAGAAAGGGAAGGCTGGGGTTGCTTTTTCTCCCCAATAGGAGAAGGAGAAGATAGGAGGGAAAGATGGTAAACTTTGTAGTTTTGTGCCATTTCTTCCATCCCCAACACATTTATAATATGGTCATTTCCCTCACAGATCAAGGAGATCATTTGCTAAGCTCTCTTTTTAAAAAAAAAAAAATTGTTTTTATTTATTTATTTGACAGACAAAAAGAGAGAGAGAGAGAGAGAGAGAGAGAGACAGACAGACAGACAGACAGACAGAACAGGTGTGCCAGGGCCTCCAGCCACTGCAAACGAATTCCAGACGTGTGCGCCCCCTTGTGCGTCTGTCTAACGTGGGTCCTGGGGAATCAAACCTTTGGCTTTGCAGGCAAACGCCTTAACCGCTAAGGCATCCTGCAGCACCTAACCTCTTTTTTTACATTAACACCATGTCTATTGGCTACCAAGCAGTTTAAATGTATGTCGTCAAGAGCAACATAGGTTGCTAGAACTGCGGCCTCTGCCAGACCAGGTTAAAGACTTGACGGGTGGAAAAGGAGCTAGATACGAGGTGATGTTTCTTGTACTTAATGACTAGATGGTCAGGGACAAAATGAGGCTATGTGGGTGGATGAGAGTGAGGACTTTGCTCATGAAGAAGCTGTGGAACGATCGGCTCTATCCTGTCCTTGTCAGGACATCACTCAGGACCTGGCATGGCCATAATGCTGGCTTTGCCAGGAATTACAGAGTGGCCTCAAACTCACAGCGATCCTCCTATCTCTGCCTCTCAAGTGCTGGGATTACAGGTATGGGCCACCATGCCCGGCCTAATCCCCACCTTCTGAAGAGGACCACATGTAGGATATTATAGTCTGGCCCACAGGCTCTTACGCAGAGGACCAACAGGGTTGTGGGCACACTAGAGGGATTCAACAAATGGATAATGAATAAAAGAGTACTTTTGGCCACAGTGTGCTAGGTGGTGATGGATCTAGCTGCTAATTTGCAGAGAATGGGGACAGGTGACACAGGACATGGGCTGCAGAGGCACAACAGTGGTGAGCAAAGGAGCAAAGTGCTGGCATGACTTGCAAACGCTTGGCCACCATGCCACAGAGCACTTTCTATTAACCGACCAGGGAATGGTCTCGCTGCAGTTAAGGCAAGAGCCACTGTTGTTTCATCTCCTCCTCTTCCTCTTTCTTCTTCTTTGAGACAAGCCCAACAGACTGACTTTTTTTTTTTTTTTTTTTTTTTTTTTAATGAGAGAAAGCAAGAGTGAGAGTAAGAGAGAGAGAGAACTGGTGCACCAGGGCCTCCAGCCACTGTAACTGAACTCCAGATGGGTGTGCCACCTCGTGTGCATGTGCGACCTTGCACATGTGGCACCTTGTGCAGCTGGCTTGTGTGGGATCTGGGGAGTCAAGCATGCGTTCTTAGGCTTTGCAGACAAGTGCCTTAACCGCTAAGCCATCTCTCCAGGCCGTGAGCTACTCTTTAAGATCCCAAGAAATGTGGTTCTAAAGCCGTGAGGGGAGATAGTTTTTGGAGGGACGATCCTTCCAGCAAGTGTGAGGATGGGCAGGCTAGAGCTCTTTTTACCCCTTGTTGTCATTGAAGGTGCACATACATTAGGAACCTGTGGGGTGAGGAATAGTAAGAATATGGAGGTGGGAAAGGACACTGGTTCTGATTATGTGAAGGTTCAGAGTCTGTTGATCTTGGTGAAGCCTAACATAGTAATTCACTTCTCATTGCTGGGACAAAACAGTGGAGCAGAAGCAGCCAATGGGAGGAAAGCAGCTTATGGGAGGAAAAGGACTTATTATCGTTTCAAGGAGAAATGTCTTCATGGAGAAAATAAGCATGGTGGAGCAGGCAGCCGGGGCCTCCCATCTTGCCTCGGCAGCAGGAAGGAAGTAAGGAGTCTTAGTGAACCAGCTCGGAACACCCAGTGGGCTGGACTCTAAAACCCTAAGGCCCACCTCCAGGGACACACCAGCTGTAGCAAGGCTCAACTTCCCAAAGGCTCTACCAGCTGGGAACTAAGCAGGAGGCTTGAGGCTATGGGGGGCATTTGACACTGGAACCACCACACCTGAGAATCTCCTTTACTTTCTTTTTTCTTTTTGAGGGTCTCAGCATGTAGCCCAGACTCATCTTGCACTTGTGATCTTCTTGTCACAGCCTCTCAAGTGCTAGGATTATAAGCACCTGGTGAAAAATCTCCCTCCCTCCCTTCCTTCCTTTCTTTTTCTTTCTCCCTCCCTCTTGCTCTCTCCCCTTCCTCCCTCCCTCCCTCCCTCCCTCCCTTCCTCCCTTCCTTCCTTCCTTCCTTCCTTCCTTCCTTCCTTCCTTCCTGCCTTCCTGCCTTCCTTCCTGCCTTCTTTCAGGCAAGCCCAACAGACAGGCCTTTGTTTTATGTGAGAGAGAGAGAGAGGAGGAGGGAGAGGGCATTGGCGTGCCAGGGCCTCAGCCCCTGCAACTGAACTCCAGGTGCGTACAGCCCCCCTGTGCACGTGTGCCACCTTGCGTGCTTGCGTCTGGCTTATGTGGGACCTGGAGTGTCAAACATGAGTCCTTAGGCTTTGCAGGCAAGTGCCTTAATTGCTAAGCCATCTCTCCAGCCCAAATCTACCTTTCTAATAACTTCTAGAAGGTGCCTTTCCTACTAGTCTGCAGAGTACACACTATATCCTTCTCTTCTCCTCCACTACATGCCCCCTCAGGTGGTTGAAAGCTATGCATGAGAGGGGACTGTGCTCACTACAGAGGAAAAACAGAAGAGAAATAGAGTCTGGGTCCAGCTTCACTATTCATGTCACTTCTCACTTCCTGCTCCTTCCTGGCCTTCAGGAGTTAGAGAGCTTGGGACGGGATCCTTGGATGAAGCCTATAGGGAGGTACGGAGCTGGCCATGAGGAAGCTGCTGGTGGGGGTGGGGGCTGCTGGTGTCTCCACTGGGGACTTGAGACAAGGGAAGGACTCTGGCCAAGAAGAGATGAAGGTGATCTAAGTATGAACAAGTCATTTTGGAATGTTTCTTTCCCTTGGGTCATCACTCAGGTGCCGATACTGAAATTCGAGAGCACTGGTCAATTCGAGAGCACTGGTCAAGGGAGGGAGACAAGCAGTGGATGCTGTGGGAAGGGTTACTTTCTGACCTGTTTATTTCAGTAGGTTGTACCTAACAGTTTGCATGACCACACACACCTATTGTGCTTTCATCTGTATAGGGACTCTGCATGTCATTGTGAGGCTTTGTGTCCTATTTTATTTTATTTTATTTTAAAATGTCCTTCCGGATGTACGGAAGTCCTTAATGTAGCTGTGTGTCCTTTTGTTCACCATGATGGCCTGTGCAAGTGTGGGCTCACCTTCTCTGGGCGGGTTATCTTCACCCTATTTTCTCATCTTTGGCTCTGATCATGGTATCTTCCCTTCCTTTTCCCCCTCTCTTCTCAAAATCTATCCTGTTTCCTTATTCTCCACACACTGAGGCACTGACTGGCTTGACTGTGTACTTCTTACAGACAAAGATAAGCCTCAAGGGCCATTTGAGCTAGCAATGCGTTTTTAAGCGGTGGGCATATATTGGATGAACGTGCAGCTTAAATGTCCCCCACAGCCTTCTAGGAGAGCATCTGCTCCTGGGGGTCCAAAGCCAGGTGACAGTACTCTCTAAGGGATCCCAGGAGCAGCTGGCGGGTGGGAGGGGAGTGGGCGGAGTCTTGCATCTTTCTCAGCATGCAGGAAATCACAGCAGTCTTGCTATTGATACTTCTGGTATATGGATGCTGGGAGTGACAGTTGTTGCACTGAAACTGATCAATTCCAGAAAACAAAGAAGGCCACTGAGTCATGGTTTGGGCATGCTCCAGGACAGACAGTGATGGAGTGTTTGGCTAACTCCTGGGACTGGCAGCCGAGGCTGCTCTGATCCAGCTTTGCAGCCCTTAAGGCAGCCACTGAAGCTGTCGAGTCCAGGACCTAGGGGCACAGCCCAAACCCTTGACCCCAGCCTCTCTAAGGCCTGGCTCCATGGCACTCCAGCCTCCGTGCCCGGGATGCACTGGGGGGAGGTGGGGTGGGTGGGGGGCAGACCGTGGGGACAGTGCTGGAGCTCTATCCATGACTCTATCCCAAAACCTAACTCAAACCAAGCGGCAGAAAGGAAAATAGCAGAGCGTATTGATTTATGATCCAGACTCAAGAGAAACGGGTGGATGTGGGACTAAGGAGACGGCTCTGCAGGGGAAGTGCTTGCTTTGTAAGCAATAGGCCCTGAGCATGGATGCGCGGCTCCCACAGAAGCATGTTGGGCGTGGTGGCCCAGGCTTGCAGTCCTACTGCTGGGGAGGCAAACACAGGAGGGTCTCTCAGGATTGCTGCTCTAGCCCACACAGACGGTTCCCTGTCTCCGACAAGGTTAGACAGTGCCTGAGGAATGTCAACTCAAAGCGGTCCTCTGGTCTCCATACACATGTATGTGTATACCTGTGTCCCTGTACGCACAGAAGTACCCACACACATGAACACACACACATACATGTGCCCCTCCCCCCACATGAACACACGCACACAGAGGTAAATGGCCATTATCTCTACTGAGACAAATTTGAACAGTGTCACAGTATTTGTATTTTCACCTGTCATATGGGTTGATGCTTCTGTTTTTGTTTTTGTTTTCCATTTTTGTTTTTCAAGGGAGGGGTCTCACTCTAGCCCAGTCTAACCTGGAATTCACTATGGAGTCTCAGAGTGGCCTCGAACTCATGGCGATCTTCCTACCTCTGCCTCCCCAGTGCTGGGATTAAAGGCGTGCGCCACCATGCCTGGCTGGGTTGACGCTTCTGTAATCTATGGTTTTCTCTATTAGTATGTGATTCCCAATCACTGATTCTAGCTTACCATGAGGTATGGCATTTCTGGCTTGTTGTTTTCTGCATATGATCTTAGAAACAGCCAGACAGGGGACAGATTGACCAGTCAATAAGTGCTGACTTGCCTAAAAAGTAGAAATCACCACAGGGACACAGAGGATGACAAGAAAGAAGAAAACAACAGAATAAAAGAAAACATGACAGAAAGGACTTAAAAGATTATCCACACCTACATGTCCCTGGAATATTTTGGCAGATGAGAGAATTATGAATGAGAAATGACAGCCTGCTGCTCAGGACTAATGACAAACATATGTCTGTACAGTGACCCTGTGCACGACGTGACTTTGGATTCTGAAGGGCATTTACCTGGATAATGACGGGAGCCTCACGCTATTAGATTTATAACAAAACTAAAGAGAAACAAGAGGAACAAGTAATATATATAATGATATAAATCTGGAGCTAGTAAGAAGGCTAGAAAAAAGCGTGTAGAAAGGAGCCAAATCCATTATGAACTAGATCTGGGGAACTTCCTGATTTCTGTATTGTGACCCCATTGGCATCATGCCCCTGATCTTAAGAGTTGTTTCTTTTCTTTTTTTAAAGAAGTTTTAAAATTTTTATTTATTTATGAGAGAGAGAGGGAGGGAGAGAGAGAGAGAGATTGAGAGAGGGAGAAAATGGGTGCAACAGGGCCTATAGCCACTGCAAATGAACTCCGGACTCATGTGCCACCTTGTGCATCTGGCTAACGGGGGTCCTGGGGAATCGAGCCTTGAACTGGGGTCCTTAGGCTTCACAGGCAAGCACTTAACCGCTAAGCCATCTCTCCAGCCTGAAAAGTGTTTTATATCATGTGTCTGGGCTGAGCTATTTGACTTCCTGACCTGATTAGTACTGGAAATAGGTGTTTTTAATGATTGTAATCATATTCCAAACTCATGTCTCACTGTGTCCACAGGCACTTCATTAGTTACTTTGTGGTAGGTAATGGTGATTAAGTTAAGAATTTTGGGTTGGGGAGATTGAGCTGGATGACCTGGTGGGCTCCATATAATCTCAAAGGTCATTACAAAGGAAGGAGTCAGAGTCAGGCAATAAGACCTGAAGCAGAGTTGGAATTATGTGAAAGGGGCCAAAGGCAAAAAATGCAGGCAGTCTCTAGAAAAGACTTGGATGGATTCTCCCCTGGAACTTAGGGGAATGAAGGTACCGTGATTTTAGCCTATGGAAGCACATTTTAAATTTCTGGATTTCAGAATGGTAAGGTAACAAATCTGTGCATTCATTGTAGCAGCAGTAGGCAATGGATACAATGACTTTACAGTACAACATAGTTCCTAGTAGACATAAGTGTTCTGACATCAGTGATGTTTGGGGAGAGAGGATGTCCATTTTTCTTAGGTGTCCCTGTGAAGGGCATCACTGAGTGTTAATACTCATGAGTAGAGAGAATGATCTAACTAGGGACTCGGGAGCAGTAATAGAGCACACGGTGTATCCCTTGGGGTCTGTCGTCTATAATGCTCCTCCCTGGGTCCTTCTCACACCACCACAGGCCTTTGCTTCCCAGGACTGTGTGAGATGGATTAGACAGCTCCCTCCTGTCGTATGCCCAGGCTCACTGAGGTCTTTTTCTGTTTGACTCTTCTCTCCTTCTCAAACAGGGAAAAGGGGTGTTATTCATTAAATCTCTGAAATATAACCCACCACATATTATTTACCTTTAACTTGAATAAATATCATTGTGAATGTATTTATCATGTCTTGTTTAGCTCCAGAGACTATATGAGGTAGGTTAAAGATATATTAGAATTAACAGAAGGGGACAGAGGGAAACTGAAGGGCATGAAAATTCCCTCTCCGAGAAGCTGCTCTGGGGCTAGCAGCGGGGTGAGGCAGGGGAAGGGTCCGAAAACTTGTCTCTGAGCTTCTTCTTCTTCTTCTTTTTTTTTTTTTTGTAATTTTTTTTACAGAGGAGAGAGAGAGAGAGCATGAGCGAGCAAGCAAGAGAGACAGAATGCGTGTGTGACAGAGAAAGAGAGAGAGAATTTGTATGCGAACCACTGTAACTGAACTCCAGATGTGCGCGCCCCCTTGTGCACATGTGTAACTTTGGATGCTTGTGCCACCTTGTGTGTCTGGCTCACATGGGATCTGGGGAGTCGAACATGGGTCCTTAGGCTTCACAGGCAAGCACCTTAACCACTAAGCCATCTCTCCAGCCTGGCTCTGAGCTTCTTAGTTAAAGAGGGAAGCGTAATTGGTGATGATTTATAGAATCATTATAGAATTAAAATCTCATGGTTTACTGAATGTGGTTAAAACACCAGCTGGAGATGCAAGAAAAACATAACTACTCCCAGAAATCAGACTAAAAAGCTCTTTCCTATGGGTTTTCATAAAGAGAGCACTTATAGATGATGGTGGACAGTGTTCTAAGCACCGTCTTGAAAACATACAGCTCATGCTTATGCACCTCATATAATCCCCTCAGGGTGAGTAACTAAGAACATACGTGTGTGCACCTCAGGCCATTACTTATTGAGCATATGTTATGGGTCAGGGGAAGGCTGGGAGCTATGACTTCCAGGAATGAGAAAAATAGTATTATATTTAGCAATCCTATAGTCTGAAGGGGAGCCAGATATGAATAGCCCTTCACAGGGAACACAGGGTGCTGAGAGAGGGCGAGGCAGCTCACTTCAGAGAAGGTGTCAGGAAGTGACATTTGGCCTTAGTAGTATGGAGCAGTAAGGGGTATGGGGCAAGTTAGGGAGTGTGTGCATCGTATGGGGAGAGGTCACATTCCAGGTAGAGGGAACAGCTCACATAGGGGTCGTAAAATGTGAAAGATGTGGAAGGAAAAGGTGCGGCCTGGAGAGCTCCGTGCGTTTTGTATGGAAGCCCCGAAGTTTACCACCGCAAAGTGAGATGATACCATAGACCAAGTGGTGGCTGTGGAGAGGTGGGGGGGGGGTGCATCTACGGTGGGGGCAAAAGCATGCATAGACAGACGGCTCGCTGTTTGAATAGTATTTCTCTATCCTCCCTTCCCCTCTCTCTCCTGTCCTCCCTCCCTCTCTCCCTTCTTTCCTTTCTTCCTCTTTCTTTTGCTTGCTTGTGTGCATGTATGTGCATGTGGAAGCCAAAAGGCACCCTTAGGTAATTCCTCAGGAGTGCCATTCACCTCCTGTGACACAGGGTCTCTCATGGCTTTGGAGTGCACCCATTTCTCTGGACTAACTGGCCAGCCAGCTCCAGGGATCTGCTTGTGTTCACTTCCCCAGAGCTGGGAGCATAGGCCTACTCAACAGGGTCTGGCATTTTAGGTGGGGTCTGGGGGTTGAACACAGGTCCTCATGCTTCCAAGGTAAACACTTTACTCACTGAGCCATCTTCCCAGCCTCTTTCCCTCCTTCTTAGTTTGATGTAATCTTAGGTCAACTTTAGCTCGCTAAATTAGTTGCCTGTGCAAGCAGGCTACGTTTCCTAGGAGACCTCCTTCATTTCTCACAAGATTCTACTTAGAATAGCAGTTCCTAGCCTTGGCTGCACCCTGGACCTATTACAGCCAAGTTTGTTAGACATAGACATTACTAATTTCCAAGTCTTCTTAAGCGATTCCGTTGTATGGCCAAGGTTGAGAACCCCTGACTTAGCGTGTTAACATGATGAGTTATAAATCCAGCATTCAAGGTGAAAAACAAGGCAGGGAAGGAATATTTCTATTAACATGAAGCTTGGAGGGAAAGGAATATTTGCAATTTTCTCTAGCTATTTCTACATGGGGAAATTAAATCATGATTAATTGAGGAGACTAGCATCCTTGCAAACACTTTAACTTTCAGCAATGCTTGTCAAATTTATCTGAAACTCTGAACTTTATAAATAAAGATGAATTCTTAGGCATGACATGAATCAAAGGATAGGCTAATTGGACGCGAAAAGTTTCACCTCTAAATCACTTGTAGAGGCCAGCAGTTTTGAGTATATTGCTCCTGCTCAGTGGTAGCACTTTAAAAAATTTATTTATTTTTATTTGAGACAGAGAGAGAGAGAGAGAGAGAGAGAGAGAGAGAGAGAGAGAGAGGAGAGAATGGGTGTGTTAGGGCCTCCAGCCACTGCAAACAAGCTACAGATGCATGCACCACCTTGTACATCTGGCTTACGTGGGACCTGGAGAATCAAACCTGGGTCCTTAGGCTTTGCAGGCAAGTGCTTTAACCACTAAGCCATCTCTTCAACCCTAAGTGGTAGTTCTAAACAGAAGCTGTGGCCTGCATTGAGTTGCCAGGGGAAGATTCCCAGGGCTACAGTCTTGTTTGCCCTCATTTAGATGCAATCGTTTATATACGCACTGTGTTGGTCAGTTCTCATCATTTTGTCCATCCTTTGGAGGCTATTAGCTCTGTAAAGACAGGGGCTCTTGTGGCCATATTTTGCTCCTTCTGGTATCGATTCCATAACCTCTTCTCCCTAGCACTGTCCTCAGCTTCTCAGCCACATGGTGTAGACTCTGACAGGTTTGCCAAAGTGAGCTCTTGTTACGCGAACCTTTAGTATATCCCACATCTCTGATCACACTGACTGTTGGAGCATCGGCACATATGTTAGGTAGACCAGTAGAGACTAGCAAGACCCGACTCTAGGCCCTTACATTGAGCTGTTGGGGTGTGGGCCTTTTTTGATCAGACATGAGGAAGGAAGTAGCCCCTGGAGCTTCTAGTGGCCACCTTGGAACCATGAATAGAAAGCAGAGGATGGATCCACACTTGAGAAAGCAGGGCTGGGAGATGTCATGGGAACAATGTATCCAGTGTCATGTGAAGGTGGGACCACGCCTGGAGTTGCCATAGTACAGGGACTGTGTTCACACTAAGTACAGCATGCCAATCAAGGTTCCTCAGATGAATTAATGATGGTGAAGAGACAAAAGGGTGTCATGTTAGGAATGAGAAATTGTATTGAACTTATATAATCACAGAAGGAAAAATCATTACATCAAGGGCCAAACTCCAGTCATTGTTCTGTCTTTGTAATCTCAGAATAGCAAATGTGGAATTCCCTTCTGATGACCTTAGAATGACAAAGGGAGCTAAAATGGACACGTGAGGTAAGAATAAGTCCGGCTATGGCACAGCGGGAGGGAACAAGCTCTTGTTCCATAACACTAGCATGGAGGGAAGTCTGACTCAGATATAAGACATGTCCTAAGTCGATGAATTCCCAAACACTTGTATCTTCTTATTTCCTTAGCTGTTCAAATGTTACACCTTATTTAATTACATTTACCTTGACATGATATCGAAATTTGCCCATATATGAATTTGAGTAATCACTGGATCATGAAAAAAAAACAAGTACATGTATTAACACACTAGTTAAGACTGATGTACTTATGCAAAGACCCATATTTGTAATTTATTGGGGGCCATATGTATATGTTTAGTATGGATCTAACTTACTTCACACATAAGAAATAGATAAGAAGACAAAATAAGGAAGTTCTTCCAGAAGTCACGTTAGTGCCTTTATCATGATTTTACCCAAAATCATTCAAATGAGGAAAAGAATGAGGCTGGGGAGATGGCTCAGAGGGTGAACTGCTTGCTACACAAGGGTAAGGAC
Organism: Jaculus jaculus; assembly: GCF_020740685.1. Classification (NCBI taxonomy): domain Eukaryota; kingdom Metazoa; phylum Chordata; class Mammalia; order Rodentia; family Dipodidae; genus Jaculus; species Jaculus jaculus. Next base: position 117,951,412 of record NC_059108.1, on the reverse strand, counting down.
CTGAGTTCAGATCCCCAGAGCCCACGGAGAAGCCAGGCACTGTAGTGAGCATGTGTAAGTCCAGCTCACCTATGGCAAAAGGAAAGTGGAAACAGTAGAATATGCTAGATATTCTCTGAGCAGTTAGGCTGGTAAATAGGTTGGTGAAAAACTTGAGACCCTGCCTCTCAGTGAGGTGGTAAGGACCTGGGGGAGATGACTCAGCGGTGAAAGGCACTTGTTTGCAAAGCCTGCCAGCCCGGGGTTCAACTCCCTACTCAAGCGCATAAAGCCAGGCACAGCAAGCAGTGTGAGGATCTGGTGTTGGGTTTGCGCCCTCCTCCCACATGTGGAAATACACTAGGGCTAGAGGCTGAGGTTGGCCTCTGACCTCCACGTGGACACCATGACATGTGCATGCCTGTTCTGACACACATGAACATGCATCATATATGCAAACGCACACACACATGCACCCCCCAAAATAAGCAATTCGCTTTTATCTGTGAGAAAAAGAATAGTTTGCACTTGCTACTAAATAAAATATATAAGTTTCTTTACAGATAATTTCACCATTTTCCTTAAGATGATAGTTTCCTGATTTTCTTTTTTTCTCTTTTTTAACACCCGCTCTTTAGGACACACTAGATTCTAGGGCTAAGAAAGCAGAGAGTAGAAACAGAAAATAAGGGTGAAAGCTTTAATTTCCATTTGCATGCTTTGAAAGCTCAGATACATTTGGAGGCCAGGCAGTCACTGTTGGAGCAACTGCTCTGGACCTGTGACTTCCTGTGTCTGGCAGAGATGTGGTGGGGCCCCTGAGCCTGCCTCATGGGGCTCGGGATGGTGGGGGGGGGGGGAAGAGGAGGTTAATACTGAGAAAACAGTGCCCTCTCCCCAATTTGCTTGGTCTCTGAACTGATTACATTGTTCTTCACTCCAGTCTTCACCCAAGACAAATGCCAAGATTCGTTCGTCTCTGGGAAGCCTTTCTGATCTCAGACTGATTCTGCATTTCCTTCCAGTTTTGTCTCAAAAGCAGTAAAATGGTGTTGGGTAGAAAGCCAGGGAACAGTTACAAGGGATAAATAAGGGCTGGCTCTGGAGGCTTCGCTTATGAACAGGGTGTGATCTAGTTTGTCTGCTCAATTCGGAAGTGGGAGTGTCTTTACCCACCTCACCTCTCAGAGTCTGGCTTCCAGAGATAGATCACAGCGGCTCATATTAAAGCTGACTTCCCCACCCCGCCTGGCTGGCTTTGAACTCTTGATCCTCTTGTCTCAGCTACCTGAGTGCTGGGATTAGGAACCTGAGCCACCATGCTCGGCTAAAGCTGACCTTTGAGAACTGCGCCAGCAGGAAGTAGAAGTCTTTCTTTCTACAACAGAAAAAAATAAATTGTTAAAGATTTAGCTTGAAACCTAGTAGTCAAAGAAAAGCAAGGTGAAGAGGAAGTAGGAGGAGGGAGGTGCTATCGACACAGCTAACATTCACTGATACTTCTCACCTTGTAGACATGAAGTGTTTCACGTGGTTTATTTTCTCTAATTTCTTACATTAGCCATAAAGGAGAAAGGAACGTCAACCTTTGTCATGTTGTTGTTATTACTGTGTGTGTGTGTATGTGTGTGTACTGGAGCGTGATGTGAGGTCTACAGACAATCTTGGGTGTCTGTCCTCTATCCTTCTTGAGACAGGGTCACCGTTGTTGTTAATATATATATATATATATATATATATATATATATATATATATATATATATGCACACATATATATATGTATGTATATATATGTATATATGTATATCACATACATATATGATGGCTGGAGGGATGGCTTAGTGGTTAAAGCATTTGCCTGCAAAACCAAAGGACTCAGGTTTGATTCTCCAGGACCCACGTTAGCCAGATGCACAAGGGGGTGCACATGTCTGGAGCTCGTTTGCAGTGGCTGGAGGCCCTGGCATACCCATTCTCTCTCTGTCAAATAAATATATATAAAAATAAAAAATATTTTATAATATAATATAATATAATTAATATAATATTTTTATAATTTTCTTTTCAAGAAGAGAGAGAGAGAGAGCGAGTGAGCGAGAGAGTGAGCACACACACAAACCCCAGATACATATACCACTTTTGTGTATTTGGCTTTATGTCAGGACTGGGGAATTGAACCCTGGCCATTAGGCTTTGCAAGTTAGTGCCTTTAACCATGACAACATCGTTGCTCATGTACAGCAGTCTAGATGGCTTTTGATGTTCCGGAATCTTTTGGTTCCATGTCCCATTGCCATAAGTGTATTGGATCACAGGTGCATAAACTGCTTTGCATCTGGTTTTGTATAGGTGCTGGGGAGTTGAACGCTGGCTGGCAGGCTTGCAAGCAAGTGCACTTACCTGCTGAGCCATCTCCGCAGCACCCATGCTTTTTGTTCCAAGGGCATTGTAAGAGTAGGAGCTTGGAATGTAGCACAGGTTTATCTGGTTGCAAAGCCCAGGATTTCTCTGCTACATGGTTTTTGTAGAGATTATGAAGAAACCCCTGGACAGTTAGAAGGCTCTTAATACTACTACTTACTACTAAGCCCAATATCCCTGAACACCCATGAGTTTCATCTTTAATATTATTATAATTATGGATCATGTCTGTCATCTACACATGGAATGCGAGAGGACAGAAATTGCCCGAGACTAAAAGAAAAATATTTTGAAGACCAAGGGGAATGTATTAGAGATTCATGGTGAGTAATGAGGCTATGAGGAGAAAGGGGAAGACAAGAGTGAGTACCTAAGCAGGTGATGGGAAACAGACCCAGGGTTGAGCCCTTCCTTGGAGCCTGTCCCAGCAACCTCAGCTCATGCCAGGACAGAGCTCGTGTGTGTGTGTGTGTGTGTGTGTGTGTGTGTGTGTGTGTGTGTGTGGCGGGGGGGGGCTTGGGGGAAGGAAAAGCATGAGTCTCCTAGGCTGAGTCTTTGAAACATGGAGAATCAATACATGCACTAGGGAGCTTCCTTAGTTTATGAAAGGGTCATAAATCATTTAATAATAACAATTACATGGGTAATAGGCAATAGAACTAGGATTAGAATTCAGGTCTGTTTGGATTCAAGGCCCTGAGCTCTAAGCCCTCCTTCTTTAACTTCCATGTCTGTGATTGCTACATGACTTTATAATAGTCATGAATCTTCAGAAATGTTCCAGGTCCTTCTATTTGTGCTTACCACCCCCCCCCCCCAAAAGACTTATACAGGAATCTACATACTTAGGTCAGGCTTGTATAGTTGAAAACAACTTTTCAAGCCGGGCGTTGTGGCACACGTCTTTAATCCCAGCACTCAGGAGGCAGAGGTAGGAGGATCACTGTGAGTTCAAGGCTGCCCTGAGACTACATAGTGAATTCCAGGTCAGTCTGGCTAGAGTGAAACCCTACCTAAAAAATACCAAAAAACCAAAAAAACAAAAAAACCACTTTTCTTCCCCAAACAATTGATGGAGTCAGTTGTGTTTTCTGACATGCTTTTGTACCAAACAAGCTGGTCTTGGAACTTTTTTCCATGATTGAGCTTGTGCTGAAAGAAGTCAAAGGGGATATTTCAGAACAAAAGCACGAAGCTAGTTTAAGTGGATGCACACCCAGCACGCAGCTCCATGGAGCAAGATGGAAGTGCTTTGGGCTTAATGTTTCCAGAGAGGTCACTGAAGTGAAGAGGAAATCTGGGCTTTGGTCACACAGAAAAAACCAGGGGCATTCTACTTAAGTTCACATTTGTGTGACTCAGAACTTATAATTTTCAACATGTGTGATGTTGCTTTCAGAGTGTGAACACACACACATGTATGCGTACAAATACATAGACCATGCTCATGGACCTCAATCACAGACACATACATAAGACATCAACACTCAGCCTTTACTTAACCAAAAGGTCCTATTTTTGAAAAAGAAAGTATGTATTTCCAAGGGGAAGGAGGGAGGGAAGAAGGGAGGGAGGGAGGGAGGGAGGGAGGAAGAAAGGAGGGAGGGAGGGAGGGAGGGAGAGAGAGAGAGAGAGAGAGAGAGAGAGAGAGAGAGAGAGAGAGAGAGAGAGAAAGGGGGGGGGAGGGCGCATTCCAGAACAAACTCCAGACACATTTTGTGCTTTTGGTTTTCATGTGGGTACTGATGAATGCCACCCAGGCCATCGGACTTTGCAAGTAAGTGCCTTTAACCTCTGAGTCATGTCTTGACCTCAGAAAACTCCTTTATTTTTAAAAAATTATTATTTTGTATAATTCTATGACCTTGGACAAGGTATTTAATGCATTTGAATTTCAGTTTCCTTATTTTTGAAAATAGGATCATAATGCATTTGTGGTACTGTATAGGGATTAAGACAGTGTGTATATTGGACTGGAGAGATGGCTTAGCAGTTACCTGTGAAGCCTAAGGACCCAGGTTCAATTCCCCAGTACCCACATAAACCAGATGCACAAGGTAGCACATGTGTCTGGAGTTTGTTTGCAGTGGCCAGAGGCCCTGGTGTGTCCATACTCTCTCCATCTCCCTCTCTCTTAAATAAATAAATAAAATATCTAAAGAGACAGGGTATAGAAATGTCCCTAACATAATCTCTAATAGAATGTTCAAAATGGTACACATTAGTTTCCAAAGCAAATTGTTTTCAACCAAATATCTCTTTGATTTTAAAACATCCATAATAGTTTCATAAACAATGATGATGATGATAATAATAATAATAATAAACTTATAATGGCAATAATAGTCACTAAAAGTTGTTACCTTCCTGGAACATACCAATTGCTGAGCACTTTTCCTGAGATATGGCATTGCAAATATTCCTTCCAACAAATCTATATGCTGAGAGCACTACCATGCCCGTCTCAGAGAGAATGAGACCAATGAGGAGCCAGAATCATCTGTTTTAGAAATGAACGCCATATGTTTTGGAGTAGAGATATGTACCACTAACCTGTTAATCATTTGACATTAGTCAGCTATAGGGATTTATCTATGAAAAACTATTTCTCAAAATTACCCTTTTGGTATTGCATGAGAGGGAACCTTTTGCCCATCAATGCAAATGTCTGCTCTTGCTTTGGGAGAGTGCCTGGGCTCTCAGGTTAGTTCTGAAGATCATTCTCCAACGTAGATACCTAGCTACGGGGGCTGCAGTCTTTCCCACACCATGGTTAAAGGATTCATGAGAGAAGCCTTCCTTGTTTGTGGTTTAAAGGAAGCATTTCTCAGAAATAGGCTAATGGGATGTGGGTCATTGAGCCAAGTCCTGTCTTGTCAGAAGTATTGTTCAATGTCATGTCATTCCAAAGGGCAGAGGACTAGGAAGGGCTGGTCTTGGTGTCTCTTTATGGCTCCATCACTCCATCTGAGAGGCCAGTTAATAAAAATGGCAGCTCCTTCAAGAGCCAAGAGGGTGGTTTCTCACCAGACCTAGATGGTAAGATCATGTTGCCCAGAACAACAGCAACAAGAGGTCCTATTGCTGAAGATACCTTACTCTTCAATTGTAGGACACTGAGCAATCAAGCTAGAACTGAACTGGGAGCTTCCTTTCCCCTGGTTAGCATTCATAGATGGTGCTGTACAGGCTGCTGGGGAAGAAAGGTTGTTAATAGCTTTACCCAGCGGTGGACCCTGCATGCTACACAATTGACCAGCCAGTTAAAATGTGTCTGCTGATGCAGTAGTGGCATAACTGTTACAGAGATAACCAGTTATTATCTGATTGGATTTGAGGCCTGTTCCACAGGAGGGAATTCCTTCCTGGTCCAAAAAAAAAAAAAAAAAAAAAAAAGCCCCTTGTTGGGGAGGTCATACATGGATGTGCATATTGAATGTCCTTCTAAATGTTACATTTATACTCACAGATTTGTACTTCTCTTAGCTTTTGTCAGAGAGGCTTGTTTGCAATGGGTGGAGGTTACTGTGGAGACCCTAAACTAGTCAAGGCCACCCTGAGACTCCATAGTGAATTCCAGGTCAGCCTGAGCTAGAGTGAGGCATTACCTCAAAATAATAATAATAAAAAAAGTCAAGGATAAGTGACTGTTGAGTGCTCAGCCCTAAGTAGGACATTTATATCACCCCCTCCAAGGCTAAGAAGAAGAGGGGCAGAAAGAGTGTAAGAACTGGAGGGTAGGAAATGCTGTCTTCCAGACAGGACATGGCTGTGTGACTCATGAGCTCATAGAAGCTGTGGTTACCGGCACAAGAGCTACACCAGACTTGGCCGGTCAACATTCCCGCACGGACTGTGAAGGGGCTCATGGGGTCCCACCACTCTCTGAAGAACTATTGGCAATTAATGGGTGTTGGGGGAGGGGAAGACATTTTCTCCAGCCTTATGGCCACTGACAAGTTGCTCTTGCTCCAGTGAATTATTCCCAACCCACACCCATGCAAGCAGCCCTAATTAAACTCAGTGGGCCACACAAAGACATACAAGTAGAAGTGGGACTAGCTGGGAAGAGGATGGGGTTCAGTAGGAATGGAAGGGGGATAGGAGAAGGTAGCGGGGTGCATGTGGTCAACATACATTGTACACATGTATAAAACAGTCATACATAAACAAAAGAACTGAAAGGAAAATGCTTTTCTTCCACTGGATTTTAGAAGATCTCGTTTAGCTTGGAGATTGGGAGACTCTGACAGCTTATTTCATCCCTTGGAAGCTGTTTTCATTTCAGTTTTGATTTCAATTAACAAATTATGAGAAGGTATAAGTACTAAAGCTCTCTACCTATATATTCATTTTGAGTGATTTTTTTTTTTAAGGCAAGCCCAACAGACTTTTTTTTTTTTTAATGTGTGTGAGAGAGGGGGAGGGGGAAGAGAATTGGTACGTCAGGGCCTCTAGCCACTGTAACCAGACTCCAGGTTCATGCACCACCTTGTGTGTGCATGTGACTTGTGTCACCTTGTGCAACTGGCTTACATGGGACCTGGAGAGTCAAACATGGGTCCTTGGACTTTGCAGGCAGGTACCTTAACCGCTAAGCCATCTATCCAGCCTAATTTTGATCATTTTTTGCATGTGTGTATGTGTATGGTATTTGTACATATGTATACATATTTTCATGTGTGTGAGTCCATGTGTGTGTGTACATGTGCATGTGTGTATGAATGTGCGTGGAGGCCAGAGGTTGATACCAGGTGTATTCCTCAGTCACTCTCCATCTTATTCTTTTTTTTTTTAAAGTCAGAAATTATTTATTTATTTATTTGACCTAGAAAGACGGAGAGAGAGAGAGAGGGAGAGAGAGAAAGAGAATGGGTGTACCAGGGCCTCCAGCCACTGCAGATGAACTCCAGAGGCATGCGCCTCCTTGTGAATCTGGCTAATGTGGGTCTTGGGGAATCGAACCTGGGGTCCTTTGGCTTTGCAGGCAAACTCCTTAACTGCTAAGCCATCCCTCCAGCTCTCCACCTTAGTCTTTGCAACAGGATTTCTCGCTGAATCCGGAGCTCACTAGTTAGGCTAGACAATCCAGCTGGTAAGTCCTGTCTCCACCTTTCCAGGGCTGAGATTTCTGGTGTGTACGGTGGCTGCACCTGGACTTTAGTCGGTGCTACGATTCCAAAGTTAGGTCCTCATGCTTGTATAGTAATACTTTACTGACTGAACCATACAGCCAGCCCTCATTTTGAGTATTTTAGTTCTCACTGCATCCATTCCATGGGCCCTGGAATCAGTGGTGCCACAATGTGATGACTTGAACTGTAAGCTGAGTAGGAAATGTCCCTTTGCTTTTGGACCGTTTGTCAGAATTTTGTATTCACACACAAATACTGTACCCAGCAAAACATCATAGCCATTTCACCTATACCTTTGACTGATCACTCAATTGTATTGGTCTTTTGAAAATAGGATTTAGTCTGGATAAGAACTTATGGATTTTCCACACAAAGTGGGAGTGGAGGGTGGTGGCTGCTAATATGACCCTTTTTTTTTTCCTGAACCAGGCTCCCCGTACTGAGTCTGATGAGTGAGTCACAGAGAAGGGCTGCTTCCTCCTATGTCATCCCCACACCGTCCCACCAAAAAAAAAAAAAAAAAAAGCAACATTTCCTGTCCCCAGCAGAACAAAGAAGGACGCCTCTTAAAACACAGGCCTTCAGAGAACTTTTGAGGTGCCATCCCTGGCTCTGCCCCCATATATTGTCCCTCCCTCACTGGTGTGTCCAGACTTCTCACTTTGCTTGGACATAATCACTACCAAAGAATTTGCTTTGCAGTCATTTTTCTACTGAAGAATAATAACATTTGGCGGAAAATATTGACAGGGCACTGGGGATTTCACCCATGACACTGGAATTTACTTCAGGGTGATGTAGTCTTTAAAGATGGAGGCCCTCATGCCTTCTATTCCTTTTTCTTTATTTCATGGAATCTTCTGGCCCGAATATAAATGAGCGTGGCATTTAGTGACTGGATCAACTATCGCAGGCAGGAGCTCCACCGCTCCCCGCAGATCCCTGCAGGTCTCCAGCTGTTGTCCCAGGTGGCTCCAGGTGGCAGCTGGCTTTCTTTTCCTCTTAACCTCTTGGCTAACTGTTTTGCAAAGTTAACAGGATATTGATGTCCCTGTCACCTGCAAACATGTGGCCAGTACAGAACGGAAGATACTGCGAGAGTCCTTTTCCTATACTTGCTTTTTCCTTTATGCCGATGCATCCTAAACCCTCCCTTGAAGCCACCAAACTAACTGGCAAGTCATCCTTTGGAACGTGTTTCTGAAGACAGGGGGAACAAGCATTTGTTTAAATTATGAAAATAAAAGTGGCATGTTTGTTGGGGTCAGAAATCACTTCTCCCTGCCGTGGTCTCTCTGAGTGTTTGTCAGAGACTCAGTGGGATGCAAATGAGTTTTGTCCTTGCTTCCTCAGAAGGCTGGGTGGAGTGCAGTAGTATTAGAGCGGCACTGCATTTGTAACTCCCTGCTTAAAGTTCACGTTTTGTAATCTAGCAGTCCACTGACCATGGGGTGAATGAGTGCGCATACAGGAATTCCCATTACACTTGACGTTTTCCCAGACAGCGTTTTATGGGGCACTATAGAACTGATAACAATTTCAGAGGAGACTTCCTGGGCACTGTCTTTGTTACCTGGCATTTATTTGTATCAGTCATTACAGCTCATGAGGAAAGCAAGGGAATATTGGAAGAGGACTTTTTGTGGATTGAGTTTGACATCAAAAGCTTCTCCTTACATTAGTCCACTGTTGAACCTATTCTTAGCCTACTGCACTGGCCAGTCCATGGTCCAGATCACATAGAACACAAATGCAGTAGGATCCTATTATATATCCCTTCGTTGTATTAATTAAGTAGTCTTCCTCTGAGCCCCAATTTCATAGAGAAAATTCGGACACGATTTTATTTAGGTCGTCTATTTCGTTATTATTTATTTATTAACTTTGAGACTGAGTCTTACTAAGTTGTCCGGCCTGGCCTTGAACTCACACTCCTTTTGCCTTAAAGGCCTCTGGAGTGCTGGTATTATAGGCTGTCACTATTGTTCGTAGTGATTTCAGTTTTTTTTTTTTTTTCATTTGTTCTAAAAGGTCAGTGGCTATTTTTAAAGGATCCCTTGTGTGACTCAGTAACAAGAATGTATAAGAAATAGTCCTATAGTTCACGGGCTTGATTTTTAAAATCGTATTTTTGACAGCTTCTGCTGGGCATTGATCATTTCCTTTCCTCCCTGCTGGCTGCAGAGATTCAGTGTCAAAACATTCTTGTTTCACTCTATTCACTGTTTCTCCTCTGCTGCCTGGAGGCATGTACATCTTCAGCCCTCTTTTTTCTCCTGTTTCAAGATCAGTCAGGCAGCATGCTTTTGTCTTAGTGTACTGTGGCAGGATTTGCAGGAATTTCACCATAATTCCTAAAGGAGTGGGAAGATTCCATTCCAAATTGCTGTGCATAGAAACTAATGCAGAAGTATATGTCAATAAGCACTTGGTAGCTTTGATTGCCATAATAAATATATAACTTAGAAAAGGATAGAATATTTTCCTTTAAGCACACTATAATATAGACTACTCCAAAATAAAACTAAACTCATATACTGTTATTAAAACTTTTCACATTTTTGTTTAACCACAAGTTATGTCTTAGCCTTCTCTTCTTCCTATTAGCTGAATCCAACTTGTCTAGTATTTTCTCAAAGGCCAATGTTCAATGTTATACATTATTCATTTTTTTCCTCATTCTACCATGCTTGCAGAGTACATGTCATATGGAATAAAATATAAAATTCCATGACACTTTCTAAAGGAAATGCAAGGCAGGGCTGTGGTTCCTGAGGACTGGAAGGAGTAGATTCACACACCCACAGGGTTTCTACTTCTGTCCTTTAGAATTTCATCTGCAATCTTCTAGTGCAGTGCTAACTGCTTTGTGACCTCTCTTTCTGCTGCCCTTCATTACAGGAAATGTCACACACAGAGCCATCACTCCCTTTCCCTCCAGTCATCTTGTGATAAACCTGCCTTCTCGTGTCTCTGTCCTGCAAACAGAGTGCAGTATCTTCTTTATTTTTATTAATTAGAACCTTTGTTGGATGGATAAATTCTGCATTGGTCCCATGCCCCTCCTTCCCACCCCTAGTCCACTGAGAGCCCTCCTCAGTGGGGTTACTGGTATTTGCAATTGGGTAAAGGGTTATGAATGCAGCAGTCAGTCATGACTCTGGGTATGTCTTCCCACCCTGTGGCTCTTACAATCTTTCTGCCCCCTCCTCCACAATGCTCCTTGAGCCTTGGCAGGTGTGTTATAAGTCTACTTTAGTGATGAGCTCTCAGCACCTTCTGGATTTCTGACAGCAGTGTCTTCTGGGAAGATAATTACAACCTAGGTGGCCAGACTTGACTCCCGTAGCCATAACCCTTGAAGCAGAGACGAGTCCTTAACATGGACAGTACAACAGTCAAGTCAGATTCAGACAACTGTGTCAGGTCAACCATCAGAAACAACGTGAAGGTGTTAACATTTCCTAAAAGAGTCCGCAAAAGAATACAGATTCCTGAAGTGATGTCAATGGCTGATTTTCTTTTAATAATATGGGAACTACAAAAAGTCTACAGCATTCTCTGATGGTTTTCAGGTAACATGGGTCAAACAATTGCCTGAACTCTCATTTCAATTTTTATTCTATTTTTTTAATTTTAATTTTTAATTTTTTGTTTTTTTGAGGTAGGGTCTCACTCTAGTCCAAACTGACATGGAATTCGCTCAGGGTGGCCTCGAACTCACAGCGATCCTCTTACCTCTGCCTCCTGAGTGCTGGGATTAAAGGCATGCACCACCATGCCTGGCTCAGTATTTACTCTCAAAGGATTTCTTATTCTAGATTGTGGTCAGCAATGTGTGATAACCTAGAAAAAGCATGAGCTGACTTTGGGTCCCCTACTGCCCTAGCATCCAGCCTAGCCCATGAGATGTTTGCCTAAGTTTATGGTTGTGAACATGGGATAGAATTCTAACTCTGCCGCCTGCTCGTACATGATGTTGCCATGGTAAATTCCTCAACTGTGTTGTCCCATTTCTGGAAATGGGAAACCAGTTACCTTCCCGGGAAATATGTACTGGTAAACATGAACAGTGTCCTCTCCATGGTTCCTGAAGCACAACTTGGCTACACAGATCATATATTGACTCTCCAGGCTGAGTCTTCCTTATCATAAATGCTTGGGACCAGGGACATTTCAAAATTCAGATTTTTGAATATTTCTGCTTATATAATGAAATATCTTGGGGGTTGGGATCCAAGTTTAAACTGTACAGTGTAAGTATATTCAGAAAGCTGATCTCAAATTTATCTTTTAAATACTAATGGAGGTAACTGCTACATTTTGCTTGTTTACTCATTGGTTTCCTTATTTTCCCTGGGCATAGAAGAAAATGTAGTTCAGCCAAAGGAAGGGTAGGACTCCTTACAATGCGCGCCCTCCAGACATGAAATGGCCGGGATATCCATGAGCTCGCAGTGCCTGACACTACCTACACAAGACCATCATAAGAGGAGAAAAAGATGATGACATCAAAATAAAAGAGAGACTGATTGAGATGGGGAGGGGGTATGATGGAGAGTGGAGTTTCATACAGATCTTACACATAGCCTGAAAGTAACTTTGCATGGTATTTTTAGTGCATTTATGATTTTTTATTTCATATAATGTATTTGTATTTATTTATTTAAGATAGAGAAACCGAGGCCGAGAGGTGAGCTCATGGTGAACGTGGAATGTAGTGAATCTGGGTTGAAGCTTGCCAGGGTTTGGCAGCTGTGGACCAATGGGACAGAGTGGGATTGCAAAGAAAATTCCCTTCACACTTAAGGTGTACTTGCTAAGGAAGGAGAAGCATGAGGAAAAGACCTTATTTCTCTGTGCCATGATGGCAAGACCAGACGCGATGCAGAGTGCCCGTGACACACACCAATTAATTCAGTCTGACTTTCAAATCCCATAAAAAATTGACAATAGAAACCAAAATGGTAAAGATATATAAGGTGAATTTTCATTAGAATTCTCCAGTGTGGAAGGTTGCAGGAGAAGGGGCAGAAAGAATGTAAGAGCCAGAGTCAGGAGGAGTGCTTTGGAATGCTGTCTCCTGGACCTGCCGTGGCTGGCGCATTCATGACCTCACAGTGACTGTCATTACCTGCATGACGCCTGAACAATATTGGGCCCATCAACATTCTGTCATGTGTGATGGAGGACAGAAAAAAGCACATCACAATAGACATCACAAAATAGTTGTAAGGAAGAAGGAGTTCAGTGGAAGGGGAGCAGGGGAGGGGGAACAAAGGAAGGTAATAGGAAGGGATTATGATCAAAATATACTATGTACATATATGGAAAACTGCCAATAAGAAGTTAAGAAAAATAATCAGCAGGATGAAGAGATGGCTTAGCAATTATGGTGCTTGCTTGCGAAACCTAGGGACCCAGGTTCGATTCCTCAGTACCCACATAAGCCAGATGCACAAGGTAGTGCATGTGCTTAGGGTTCATTTGCAGTGGCTAGAGGCCCTAGAGTGCTCATTCCTTCTCTATATATCTACCTTTCTCAAATAAATAAATAAAATATTTAAAAAAAGAATTACTGTGTGTGTGTGTGTGCATGTGTATATTTGGATACTGTAGAAAACCAGAAGAAAAAAAATGCTTTTTTTGAATCTTAAAGTTTTCAGTTAAACTGAAACTTATCAAGTGTGTAATTGGAGTTTTTGACTAGTGGCAGACAGACTGCAGGCCACACACCATTTTCCCACTCTTAACCTAAAGAGGAAAACTACGAGGATTTAAGAAATAAGCATTCTTCTCAAGAGCAGACACTCTTTTTTTCATTTTTTGTATTATCTGTTTTTTTTTTTATTAATTAGTTTTGTGCTCAGCAAATAAAGTCAATTTGGTACCATTACTAGGCTCATCCAGGACCTACCCCTCCCCTTGATCCCTCCTTGTTGAAGTATATGGGTCATACATTCTGGAGTTAGCCCACAGTTATGGGTAGGATAAATGGCTCAGGGAAATGCTGTGGAAGAAGGGGCGGAAAGAATGTCAGAGCAGACACTTTCTAATGCTTACAGTTTAACATTTTCCAGGGACTTCAATTGATCATACATTCATACTATTTTAAGTATTCTGTCCTTTGAAACTCTAGGAAACAAGATTCTATTTAGGCTTAAAAGTTGTAGTGGTTTGAATGTAAAATGCCTCCCCTCCCCCACTCCCCATAGTTTCACGTGTTCTGTCCCCAGCTGGAGGCAATTTGGGAAAGTGGTGGGTCCTTTGGGAAAATGGAGACTTGCTGGAGGAGGGGTGTTCCCCAGGCTTGGCTTTGGGGGAACGGAGTCCAGCCCCACGCTCTGCACTCAGACTGCTTCCTCCTTGCTGGTGTGGAACTGTGATCTAGGCTTCCTGCTCAGGCCTGTCTGTTCTGCTTTCCCCTCTGGGATGAAACTTCTCTGGGATGTGTTAGCTGAAATAAGCCTTTCTCTTCCACAAGCTCTTTCTGGTCTGGGTTTTGTCCAGCAACAAGAAGGTAACAGTGCCAAAAGTCTTACCAGCTGGCGAGTGTTTCTCATTCACACGCTCTAGGCGATATCACCTTGTTTTCTGCAAGTCCTGTGCTCTGTTTTAAAAAGATAGAGAACCCCCTTTTTTTGTATTCTTGCTCATATTTTGTCTTTTTTTTTTTTTTTTTCGAGGTAGGGTCTCTCTATAGCCCAGGCTGACCTGGAATTCACTATGTAGTCTCAGGGTGGCCTCGAACTCACAGTGATCCTCCTACCTCTGCCTCTCAAGTGCTGGGATTAAAGGCATGCGCCACCACGCCTGGCTTCATTGTTTTTAGTTTTTGTAGTACTGGGGATTGGACCTAGAACCTTGCACATGCTAGGCAAGCACTCTACCACTGAGCTACATGCTCAGCCCATTGTTTCATTTTTATGGGCAAATTATATCTTTTGAAACATTTTGTTTTGTCTGCTCTAGGTCCTGTGGATTAGTTCCTCAGAGTGATAACATGTGTGCATGTGTGTGCTCGTCTTAAACCTCTTCCCATGAAGCGAGAATTCTAGATGTTTCATTGATTGTCGGTTACTAGGAAACATTCTGTGCCACATAGAGACTTTGGAGAAGACTTTCCAGAAGGTGTTAGCTGGGTTGTCTACCACCAAAGCTGGTTTACACAGCAGACTTTGTTCAGGAGGTCTTCCTAGGAGAGGTACTGTGTTAAAAGACTCATGAAATCACATCTCTTCTGGAATTCTTCTTTCTCTTAGAGCTGTAGTCAGCATAAGGATAGAGGATAAAGATGGGCAGATTTGATATGAGTGAACAAAACAAACATAACTTAAACATTGTGAATGTGATTTTAACGTTTAGAAGATTGAAATGATGAAGAAATACATTATGAAGGAGAATTTCTACCATTCTTTCCATAGGCATATTTTTTCAAGCAAGAAAGTATTTATTAGAGAAAGTCATACACCTGCATTTTGGTATTTCCTCTCTGGGGAAAATAATTCTAGCCTCCAGACTTTTTGACAAATGCTCCAGTCAGATTAGAAAATTCCATTTTCTGACTTAAACACAGTGCCAGAGTTAATAATCAGAAATAAACCCTGGCATCTCTAGACTATCAATTACCCACAACAGACTTCCCCATCTTTAATGCCAGAAGACCTTCATGATTTGAAAACACATGTGTTGCCACACAGGCAACAGCTATTATTATCTTTTAAAATCTTGTGTGGAGGATTTTATTCAAATTTTTTTAATATTTATTTATTTATTTATTTGAGAGCGACAGACACAGAGAGAAAGACAGATAGAGGGAGAGAGAGAGAATGAGTGCGCCAGGGCTTCCAGCCTCTGCAAACGAACTCCAGACGCGTGCGCCCCCTTGTGCATCTGGCTAATGTGGGACCTGGGGAACCGAGCCTCGAACCGGGGTCGTTAGGCTTCACAGGCAAGCGCTTAACCGCTAAGCCATCTCTCCAGCCCTCAAATTTTTTAATTTTGCAAAATTTGAAACATATTGAAAAGTGAAAATGATACTAGGAACACCCCAATTTCCCCACTCCAGATGTGGCACTTTTATTTTGCCACAAAGGCCTTATAGCTCTTCATATAGAGATAAACCAGTGGCAGCTCCAAACTAAAAGGAAGATGCAGGAACGAAATGTTTTACCCGTAAGTACTTAGTAATACCTCCTAAGACTAAGGACCTTTTCTCATATTACCAAACAGTGCTATCATGCTCAAGAAAATTACCATGACTTTATAAAGCGGTATGGGGTATGGAATCTAAAACTCAAGTGTTCTGCCACTGAGCTACATCCCAGTTCTATTTATTTATTTGTTTTTGAGGCAGGATCTCCTGTAGCCCAGGCTGGCCTTCAACTCCCTAGATAGCTGAGGATGACCTTGCACTCCTGATCTTCCTGCTTCCACTTCCCCATTATCACCTGTGCTGGGATTGTGGACATGTGTGCCCAGGACTAGAGATGGAACCCAGGGCTTTATACATGATAGGCAAACTCTCTACCAATGGAACTACATCCCCAGTCTGCCTTTTTTTTTTTTGAGGTAGGGTCTTGCTCCAGCCCAGGCTGACCTGGAATTAACTCTGTAGTGTCAGACTGTCCTTGAACTCATGGTGATCTTCCTAACTCTCACCACACCCAGCTGTTCTTTTTTTTTTTTTTTTAAATATTATTTATTTATTTATTTGAGAGCGACAGACACAGAGAGAAAGACAGATAGAGGGAGAGAGAGAACGGGCGCGCCAGGGCTTCCAGCCTCTGCAAACAAACTCCAGACGCGTGCGCCCCCCTGTGCACCCGGCTAACGTGGGACCTGGGGAACCGAGCCTCGAACCGGGGTCTTTAGGCTTCACAGGCAAGCGCTTAACCGCTAAGCCATCTCTCCAGCCCCCCAGATGTTCTTTTAAAACTGGAATCCAATCAGGTTAAAACATAATATTTATTATAAAGTGGTCTCCACACATTTTCTCTCCCTGATGTTGATGCGTTTGGAGTCCAGGAAAAGTTTCTTTGGAATGCACACATTCCAGATAGCACTGAAAAAGAAACACCTTTGTAATTTAGACTCACAAAAAGAAGAGCCCTAAGAATGTAGTTTGGTGTGTTATTAAAGAGATAGTCACCAAATTGCTCTGATATTAATGGAGAAGTCCCAGGAAGTTTAGAAGGCATTTGGCAAAAAAGCATAGTAGTATTTTGGAACCACAATACTTCCAAGTTTAATGGTTGTTGGATATTCCAAAATCAAGCAGAAGGGGACTGGTTTCTTTAACAGTTGATCGTCCCTCAGTGGATACGCTGAATATATGATGGGCATATTGGTTTGGAGCTCATATGGGAAATCCCAGTTAAAGAAAACAGCCCTATCTGCATAAACAGCATCAATGGAGACCTATGGGATGCACTACCTTTATTTCCATATGTTTACATGTTTTAATTTCAGATAATTACATGCAAACTCAGAAGCGAAAAAAAATATTGATACTAATGCTTCATTTTGTCTGTTTAAAATGCTTTCATCGGGTTGGAGAAATGGATTAGCGGTTAAGCGCTTGCCTGTGAAGCCTAAGGACCCTGGTTTGAGGCTCGATTCTTCAGGACCCACGTTAGCCAGATGCATGCGTCTGGAGTTCCTTTGCAGTGGCTGGAGGCCCTAGCGTGCCCATTCTCTCTCTCTCTCTCTCTCTGTCACTCTCAAATAAATAAAAATTGAACAACAAAAAATGCTTTCATATCCAAATATGAAGAATATATATAATTGTGTATATATGTACATGCATGCATATATATTATAATCCAATAGCTTCAGACCTAAGTAGCCATAAAACTGGAATTTAAAAATATTTATTGACATTCATAACACATATCTCATATATTTATATATTTTTTAAGAAAGGGTGTCATGGTGTAGCCACATTGACCTAGAATTCACTGTTGCCCTAGCTGGCTTCAAACTCAAGGCAATCCTCCTACCTCAGTCTCCCACTGAAAGGAGGATAGGACAAGAAAAAGCTAGCTTTTTTTTTTTTTTGAAGTATTGTCTCACTCTAGTCCAGGCTGACCTGGAATTCACTAGGTAGTCTCAGGGTGGCCTCGAACTCATAACGATCCACCTATCTCTGTCTGCCGAGTGCTGCACACCACGCCCTGAACGCTAGCTTTTTTTAAAAGGCAGTTTCCGTTAGGGATTGAGGCTCAAAGAGAACCCTGAGATGCCACCACAAAAATGGAACTGATGTCAGGTGGAGAATGATCTACAGCGGCCCCTGCTGCCCAGTCACACCTGCCGACCACTCTTTGCTAGGGCCACAAGGCTACCCTCGAGTCGGGCTTCCCCCTCACCTAGCCTGGCAGGGTCGGGGAAGAGCATGAAACTGTTCCTTGGTTTGGATGGCTTGTTAGGTTGTCTCTGTTTTACAGTTTGGGGTATCCTTTCTTTGATTACATGCCTGATTTCCCTCTGGTTTTGGAATCTACCATGTGCTATTGTTTTACACTCTAGATCTATCCAGTGGGTGTTCTCACGAGCCCTTGGCCTGTGTAATTTCTTTAAACTCGGGGTAAGCATAAGTGTAACTCTCATTTCTCCTCTAATCTCTTGGTCTCTGCTTTGATATCTGCCCTCTCATTTTTCCTCGAGCCTCACCGTTTGTCCTCTTAACTTCTCTAAAAACACATAGCCTGCCCCCTCTCCCAACAAAACAAAACACATGGCAGATGCTGCACAGGTTCCTCCTAAAACTCCCTACATGAGCTCCTAGAGCCCTGCTTCCCAGTGTTTATGACTCTGCTCTAGCTTTCCTTCCTAGATCCCAATCTCCCTTACATAAACCCCACAATTTATGACTTCCCCTTAAATAAGCCCCACAATTTGTAATTTTCTCTCCAATAAACTTCATGACTTATCCTTCTTGAGTCTATCTTTATTAATTATTAATTTTTATTAACAACTTTCATGATTATAAAAAATACCCCATGGTGATACCCTCCCTCTCCCCACTTACCCCTTTGAAACTCCACTCTCCATCATATCCCCTCCCCATCTCAATCAGTCTCTCTTTTATTCTGATGTCATGATCTTTTCCTCCTCTTATGATGGTCTTGTGTAGGTAGTGTCAGACACAGTGAGGTCATGGATATCCAGGCCACTTTATGTCTGGAGGGAGCACGTTGTAAGGAGTCCTACCCTTGCTTTGGCTCTTACTATTAATTCTTTATTAAAGGTAGGAAAGAACCCAAAACTTGGGGTTCATAAATTCTGGGAGAACCCCTCCTGAACCCCCAAATCCTGCATCACTACCTCAGTGCTGTATCAGCTTTTTTTTTTTTTTTTTTTTGGCATGCTTATGTAGCAAAAACAGTGCTTACAGGGCTTGATGTTACCTGTGCTCTTACGTGTTCACTCAGAGTCTTGGACTGTATCCTTTGCAGATGAGGAAGGAGGAGGGAAGGACTCCAATATTAACTACTCTATGGATTTGGTATTAAGTAGGCCTACATCTTCATTTTTTTTTTCCCCTGAGACTCTGGGAGTCAATCGCAGAGCTTTGCACAAGGGTGTCCATCACTGTGACACTGAGCCACATCCAGCCCTTAGATTTGTCACACTTAACGATAACATGCTCAAGGCATAATTCTAATAGTAGATAGTGCGTTTGCAGTTATGTCTATAGAAGAGAGCGTTTAAATACCGAAACCTTCTTCTTCTGAATCATTTTAGGGTCATAACAGTGGATTTGCAGGCCTGATTAGAAATGGTTTTTGGTGCTGAGGCTGGGCGATTTGGCTATGGGGAGCCCCGCTCTGCACGGCTGTGAGATGACGCCAACAGCACCGAGGTACTCTACCCATAACAGGAACAAAAAGAGAGCGTGTAAGTTGCGTCACACGAAGGGTACCTTCAGTTCCAAGCCCATGCTGCTTATGCATGTGTGCAAGAACAAGTAAGATTAACTGCATTCTTGGAGACGTAGGGCTGGGGAGGGAGGGTGTCTTCAGTTTTACAATTCTGCTGAAGCTCGTGGCTAATTATACACTATGTCATTCCATACTCCCGACACATTTAATAAATAAAGTGATTTATTCCTAATAAGAAACAATAACATTTTAGAGGGCTTTCCAGCGCACGGCATGCTTTCATGTACATTATGCAATTTGTGATATCTTAGCGGTGTTTGCCCGGGGGGCTTCTGTGGCGCCGTGTTGTCAAGGGAGACACATAATTTCCTAGATACCTGATTTCAGTGCCGAATTGCATCACAGGGTTTTGTGGCAATAAATAAACTCAGCACAATATTTTCAGAGGCTCTTGGGGTTGAGTGAAGTTGAGCTATGGCAAAGGACTAAAAACTTTAAAAATGCTTTCATGAATGTCTTTTCTGAAAATAATTAAAACTGAAGTCATCTTTTAAGAATGAGGTGGGCCCTAATCTAGAAAACCAGAGCTATGCAGGGACAATGGAGGGAAGTGCTTGAGGAGTGTGTTACTATTTCTTCTTACCCCATCAAGAGAGCTGCAGGCCCTGTGTGTCTGTCTGTATGTCTGTCTCTTACTGTTTCAGTTTCTCTGTCTCTGTTCTGTCCTATCTTCTATCCCTGTCCTTCTGTCTGTCTTTTACACACAAGCAGAGTCAGTAACAATAATGAGTTGAAGCACATTCATATTTTCTTCCAAAAGCGTCCATAAAACTCAGGGTTGCCACATTTATATTGAAAAAAAAATCCTCCCCATTAATGAACTAAGGAGATTGGTCTATAAGTTAACCACTATGAATATTTCATAACTTTTCTGTGAAACTGTGTAGGTCGTAATTTCCCTGGAAGAAAAAGGCCGGTAGAGAGGGTGCTGGGATGTTTTATTGGAGGGTAATACTCCACTCACTGAATGTGCCTCTTTGTAGATCACTTGAGATGGTGAAAGAGTAGGGTAATCGCTAGACATGCCCTGCATGAATTCAGAGGTTGGTGGAGAGAAGAGAAAAAGTGTCTGTGACACTCAGATGAGTCGTCAGTGCGGCGGTCTCAGCTGTACCCACCAGAGTGCCTGAAGTAGAGGAAGTGCCCCCAGAACAGGGCTCCACGAGGGCTTGCCCTGTGATGCCGTGGACGACACGTGGAAGGTCCACCGAGGTGCTCATGAGCCCCGGATGCTGCTCTGGCTTGCCCTCGTCACTTATCTCCACAGTGCTGGAGCAGGAGCAGCTGTTCAGACTCCTTTGTCTTTCCTTTCCTGGGTTTATTTATTTATTTATCTTTTGTAGGATCTGGCTGTAGCCCAGGCTGACCTGGAACTCACTCTGGAGTCTCAGGGTAGCCTCGAACTCACGATGATCAGATTCTCACCCACCCAGACCCTTTGCTCTTTCAGGTTCTCTAAATACACAGATTTGAGGAGGACATGGGGGCAAATGCAGCAGAGTTGCTGGATTTCTGCTGCCTTTGTTCTCTTGAGATTCAGAGTGAACACAACACTAAGTCCTCTCATTATGAAGGAAACTCATTCACACCAATATCGCCTCAGGTCCTCAGAGGGGAGTTACCACCATCTTTCGGAAATGATACAGCAATGCCATCCCTGTCAACCCCTTCAGTCTTCCATTTTATATTAATTATATTATCATTTTATATCCATTTTATATTATATTAAGGCTTTTGTTGTTGTTGCTGTTATTTTTTAAATATTTATTTATTTATGTATGTATTTGCAAGCAGTGCCAAGGCCTCTAGCCCCTGCAAACAGACTCCTGATGCATATGCCACTTTGTTGATCTGGGTCCACGGGGGTACTGGGGAATTGAACCCAGGTTGTTAGGTTTTACAGGAAAGTGCCTAAACTGCTGAGCCATATCTATAGCCCTATTGTTGTTTTTATAGCTTGTTGCCTAGGCTGGTCTCCAATCTATGGGTTTACACCATCCTTCTGTCTCAGCCTCTAGCGTATCTGGGACAACAGGTGCTTGCTACCTCAACTGGCTAACTCCACTCTTTTGCAGGTTCAGATGATCTTCTTGAGGACGTCCATGGGAGGTGTGCAACATGACTCTTGTCACTAGGACATCTGCTACATCCCTGATGCTGGGGGAGGTGCTATATTCTTTATCACCACTCTTCTGGTATTAGAACTATAATCAACTTTTATTGCCAAGTGCTTCCTACAAACCTGTATGTGACAGAGGAAAGACCCTTGTCTCATTTGGATGCATAGCCTGCTAAAGGAGACAGAAACAATCATCCGAAGGGAATGCCATATAGCTGAGAGATAGAGCATAGGGACAGTAGGAAAATCTGGGGAATCTTTCTGTCTCAAGAGACTAATAGATATCTAGACGTAGTTTAGGAATAAATTTCAGTTTTGCCTTTTGAATTTTTACATCTTTAGCCATTAAACAATAGTGCATATGAGGGGGGAAGGAATTTTGCATTCAAGATGAAATGGCAATGCTCTAGGGTAGAGCCATACTGTTTCTCCCGAATTACTGATTATGTCACCAGAGAAGCAATATGCAGCTTTTCCTTGTCCCCCTCACTTCACAGTATTGTTCCCACAAGTGAATTCCTATGAGTCTCACATATACCATTAAAACAACTCTTTAGTCCTCTTTTCCTTGATAAAGGACACAACTTAAAAAAAATTATCATGCAATGTTAATACTCATTAGGAGTTGCTCTGCAAATTGACACACACATATATTTTATGTGTGGATTCTGAGATTCTGAGTATATCTATCTATCTATCTATCTATCTATCTATCTATCATCTATCTATCTATCTATCTATCTATCTATCTATCTATCTATCATCTATCTTCTATCTATCTATCATCTATCTATCTATCATCTATCTTCTATCTATCTATCTATCTATCTATCTATCTATCTATCTATCTATCTATCTATCATCTATCTATCTATCAATCTATCTTCTATCTATCAATCTATCTTCTATCTATCATCTATCTATCATCATCATCATCATCTGTGATGGTTAAGTTCTACTGTCAACTTGATCTGTTTAGGAATCCTCTTCCAAGGGTCTCTGTGGTTGCTTCTAGGAAGGATTAACTGAAGGAAGAAGTCCTTCCCCCAGAGTGGGTGTCCCTCTTGCAGGGGGTGGGGTGGGGGAGGAGGCTTTATTTAAGGAAGCTCTGAGAGAAAGGAAGCCTTCCTCTCACCTGCTGCTTGCTGCCTTGCTGAAGCCTCCAGGCCTTCAGAGCTGGACTGGGAAGACTGAAGCATCCAGCCTCATGGACTGGGCAGCTACCAGGTTCCTGGACCCTCAAATCTGCAGACTGCAATTACGCCGTTATAGGACTGCTGTAAGATAATCCAATAAATCCCTTTTTAATATAATTCATTCTATTGGTTCTGTTCCTCTAGAGAACCCTGTCTGTCTATCTATTAACTATGTATGTAGGTAGCATCATCTATCTCTCATCAATCTGCCATCTATCATTGTATCTATATTATAGTCTTTCTCTTAGCAGATGTGAATGGCCCTTCATATAGAGCTTACTATGCAGAGGGGGAGGACAGCTCTTCCTACACACATTAAAAAGCTTAGAAAACATTACAAAAGAGGTAGTAGGGCCTGGAGAGGTGGCTCAGTGGTAAAGGGGCTTGCCTGCAAAGCCTAATGACCCAGATTTGATTCTACAGTACCCACATAAAGCCAGATACACAAAGTGGCACATTCATCTGGAGTTCCTTTGCAGTGGCTAGAAGCTCTCTCTTTCCTTGCAAATAAGTGAAAACTAAAAATACTTAAAAAAAACAAACAAAAAGGAGTGGTAGAACTCCTTTCTTAAACACTAAGACTGGGGCTAGGGAGATGGCTCAGTGGTTAAACATACTTGCTTGCAAAGTCTGATGTCCTGAGTTTGATTACCCACATAAAGCCAGATATACAAAAAAGGGCACATATGTCTGGAGTTTGTTTGCAGTGGCAGGAAGCCCAGGTGATCACATTCTCTCTCTCCCCTCTCTCTCAAATCTCTGTCAAATCAATTAAAAAAAAATTACAAAAGACTGAGCAAGACTGAATAAGAATGATCTTCCTACCTCTGCCTCCTGAGTTCTGGGATTAAAGGCATGTGCCATCATGCCTTGCTGACAGATGGATCATTTTGTGAGCAGATCCTTCCCACCCTTAACCTGCTGCTCTTGGCTCTGAGTTACTTGCAGGATTCATAGGACTAAGCAGACACTGACCATCAAAGTGGAGGGGGCTGGAGAGATGGCTTAGCAGTTAAGGTGCTAGATTGCAAAGCCAAAGGACCCAGGTTTGATTCCCCAGGACCCACATAAGCCAGATGCACAAGGGGACATTCACATCTGGAGTTTGTTTGCAGTGGCTGGAGGTCCTGGCATGCCCAGTTTCTCTCTCTCTCTTTACCTGTCTATTTCTATCTCTCTCTCATATAAATAAATAAAAATAAAATATTTTTTAGTAGAGTCAAGTATCTTAGCAGAATTCTCTTCCTCACTTTTTTTTTTTTTTGTTTTTTCGAGGTAGGGTCTCACTCTGGTCCAGGCTGGCCTGGAATTAACTCTGTCATCTCAGTGTGACCTTGAACTCATGGCAATTCTCCTACCTCTGCCTCCCGAGTGCTGGGATTAAAGGCGTGCGCCACCACGCCCGGCTACTTCCTCACTTCTTAAGAGAAAGGCTTCTAGAGTGTTCATGAGATGGTGAGAGATGGGAAACTGAGGCAGGGATGTGCTCTTTAAGGAAAACTCTGGTGAGTTTCCTGGCTCCTTGTGACATGGTAGACAAATAAAATGTTTTTCAAATGTGTGGATGCATTTATGCTTTCAACACTTTTCTATTCTTTCTCCATTACTGTGAGAGCTAACATACTTGCACATTGGTTGTTGTTTTGGAAATCATTTAAGGGTCCATATATAGCAATGGGCCCAATAAGCAGTAATTTCTTTTTTAAAAACATCTTTCTATCAATTTCTTCAATACAGAGGGACAGAAGGAGAGAGAGACAGAGAGAACGGGTGCACCAGGGCCTCTAGCCTCTGCAAACGAACTCCAGATGCCTGTGCCACCGTGTGCATCTGGCTAATGTGGGATCTGGAGAATCAAGCGTGGGTCCTGAGGCTTCGCAGGCAAGCGCCTTAATCACTAAACCATCTCTTCAGCCCTAAGCAGTAATTTCTTTGAGTATTTGTATTATTTCACTTAAGGATCATTGATGCTGTAGTTGGGTCCAAAAGAACTCATGGTCTTTTGCAGGTGCCTTGGGTTTTGCTCTTATCCCAGAGCTCAAGATTTCATCTTGGGTCCAGAAAAATCCACTGTGTTCTAGATCAGTATGGTATAGCATGTCCTTTTTGAAACTAGAAAATTTTTTTTTGTTATGGACATACTCAGTATGTAGACAGCACATGTTGGTACCATCCTTACCCTCATCCCTGCTCCCCCCCCACCCATGGACCTTCCTCATTAGACATGCCAGTTATTCCCATGGGGATTGTGGGTTGAGCATTGTGGGGGTGGCCATCAGTTATGAGGAAGAGGCAATGTGTCTGTGCACAATGTCCCAAATGGTGGCTCTAACAATCTTTCTGTACTCTCCTCTGTGAATTTCCCTGAGCCACGTTGGGTTCATTTTAGATCTACTTCAGTGATGGGCTCTCAGGAGTCTCTGTGTCTCTGGATCTCTGGTTTAGTAGGAGTTGAGTGTTCTCTGTGTCTATCTCCTTCACCCTTGTACTGATATCAGCTTCACCGAGAAAGCAGCTCTCTTGGTCATTTCCCCAATTACTCTATGGTTTTGGCTGGGGCCCTGGCGAAGTGCGATGGGCTGTGAAACTAGAATATTTAAAGAAAATAGTTTTATTTATTTGCAAGAAGAGAGAGAGGAAGGAAGAGATGGGGGCTGGGGAGAGAAAGAGAGAGAGAGAGAGAGAGAGAGAGAGAGAGAGAGGGAGGGAGGGAGGGAGGGAGGGAGAGAGGGAGGACAGGCATGCCAGGGTTTCTTGCTGCTGCACACAAACTCCAGATGCATGTGCCACTTTGTCCATCTGGCTTTACATGGTGAGGTGGTTTGATTCAGGTGTCCCCCATAAACTTAGGTGTTCTGAATGCTAGGTTCCCAGCTGACGGATATTTGGGAATTAATGACTCCTGGAGGCAGTGTATTGTTGGGGGCGGGCTTATGGGTGTTATAGCCAGTTTCCCCACGCCAGTGTTTAGCACACTCCCATTGCTATTGTCCACCTTATGTTGGCCAGGGGGTGATGTCCACCCTCTGCTCATGCCATCATTTTCCCCTGCCATCATGGAGCTTTCCCTTAAGCCTATATGCCAAAATAATCCCTTTTTTCCTAAAAGCTGCTCTTGGTTGGGTGATTTCTGCCAGCAATGTGAACCTGACTGCAACACATGGGTCCTGGGGAATTAAACCCGGGCCATCAGGCTTTGCAAGCAAGTGCCTTAACTGCTGATCCATCTCTCCAGGCCTAAATCTAGAATAAGTGGGGTTGCTGAGTAGATGCTTGGGTAATGTGTACACCCATTAGTGGGGGTTGGGGAGATGGCTTAGCAGTCAAAGGCACTGCCTGTAAAGCTCCCGGCCTGGGTTTGATTCCTCAGTACTCATGTAAAGCCAGACCCAAAGTGGCACATGTACATGCGTTTATTTGCAGTGACAATAGATGCTGAAGTGTACACGTGCATAACACACACACACACACACACACACACACACACACACACACACCCTAATTAGATGAATTTTAAAAACTGATGGGAAATGTAGTAAGTATGAGAGTAACTCGGGCTGGTTTGTGACTTTCTGTGTGCTATATCCCAGTAGAAATCAGAGTAGCTGTTAAAATGAAACAGGAACCAGTACTACAAGACATGGTGAGTGCAGCTACCAGGATGTCTGGAACCCAGAGAAATTACCAGCCTGAGGAGCAAGATTGAGCATGCTCATGAAAAGGGACCCTCCAATTGATATGTAGATCCCATAGTTGCATTCATTTTAAAATCCAAAGAAATTCTGCCAGTTGAAATCCTTGACATGATGTTATAATGTCCATAAACCTGGGGATAATTTGGTGGAGATTTATTAAAAATCTTGGGAGAGGAATATGCTCTCAAATATATGGATGATGTCAGCTTTCTACAGTTAGTTACCTTAACACAAATCAATTTGAATGCCAACTGATAAAAGCAGAAAGATAGGTGTGATCTAAAAGATTACTCAGTGTAGGCTTTTATATCCTGTTGGGACTGCAACTAGCCATGTTGACAAGAGAGGTCTTCCTACAACAACAACAACAAAAAATTCGCAAAAGCTACTTTCTGGACTCCACTAGAGGTTTGAAGTGCAAATTGTTGTGATTGACTCAAAGTGAATTCATGAGAAACTCCCCATTAAGAAGGGGAGGACAGGAGAGGTCAAACGTGAAGTCATTATTTGCTGCATGGTCCCATGACAACAAGGGTGAGGTAAGCGTTCTGCGTCTTCAAGTGCAAGAAGAGCCATTATTCCGAGGAAGCTAAGGAGGTTTTCACCATCACTGTAGAGCGCGAGGGAGAGGAAACGGCTCTGCTCGGCAGCCTGGGAGATTTGGCTTATAGAAGAGAAAGAACATGGCAGGAGCGTTATTGAGGGATAAGTGAGTGAGATGAGACAACCTCTAAGGTGCCATTGAGGCCCAACGCTGACACTTAAGCATTCCCTCTCCATCTCTTTTTAAAAGCTTGGGTATAAGACCTGTTTGCTATTGAAGATTCTTAGGGCTCTTATTTACCAGCTTGAACTCTTGCAAATGTCATACGGAGCTCATTTTAGTGGAGGAAAGAAACATTCTGGGCTCTTAGTCCAGCTAATGCAATATGAGCAGAGCAAGGAGTCCTGAGGAGAGAGAGAGAGAGAGGGAGAGAGTGAGGGAGACAGTGAGGGAAAGAGAGAGAGAGAGAGAGAGAGAGAGAGAGAGAGAGAGAGAGAGAGAGAGCGCACAAGTGAGCACACTTCCTCTCTTCTGCTCATAACTCTTGCTTTGACAAGTGCAAAGTGCCCCATTATTAGTGTAGATGAACGTATTCATTGCATCTCTTGCAAGCATACCAGCTGAAAATTGCTGCACGTTCTACAAAATGAATAGTTGCATTTTACAAACGTCATTCATAATTCTTGGGAGGTTTGTACATGGTACATGTTAAGGAGATTACTTGCTTGTTATTTTTCCCCTTAATTAGCCTCATTATTTGAAAGAAGAGTTCTCCACCACATGCTTTAACGAATTGAGTTTTTGCCTCTAGGATATGGCATCAGAAAAACAGAGATAAGGCAAATCCTTAATTAGGAAAATGACTTTATGCCTAGTTAAGGCACTCAGAACTCACATGTTTGGAATTTGACCATAATAAAATCTTTTGAATTTTTTTCCCCTGGAAAACTGATTTATTTCCTTCTTTTCTCTCTCTCTCTCTTTCTTTCCTTCCCACCTACCTACCTTCCTTCCTTCCTTCCTTCCTTCCTTCCTTCCTTCCTTCCTTCCTTCCTTCCTTCCTTCCTTCCTTCCTCCCTCCCTCTCTCTCTTTCTTTCTGTCTTTCTTTCATTTCCTTCTTTTCTTTCTTTCTTAAAGCCATTCTTCTTCTTTTTTAACCTTAGCGTGGATGTGTGTGAATGTGGGCGTGTGCGTGCCACAGCTCATGTGTGGAGGTCAGAAGGCAATAAGGTCCTTGCTGCCTGCGATGTTTGAGGCAGGGATCCTTGCTTGCCACTATGTACGCAGGGTAGCTGGCCTGAAAGCTTCTGGAAATTTTCCAGTCTCTACCTCCTATCTCCCAATAGGAATGCTGGGATGACAGACACACACTATCATGTCCTGGGGATCTGAACTCAGGACTCAGGTCTTCATGCTTGTGCAGCAAGTGCTTTACCCACTAAGCCATCTCCGCAGCCCCACAAGGCCATTCTTTTTAAGTATTTGTTCATGATGCATGGGATATATCCCCTTAGCACACACACACACAGACACACACACAGACACACCACCACCACCATCTTTGACTGTATATAATTTCAACCTAGAAAATTTATCCTGATTGTTCATATACGTTGCTAAGTTCAGCGATATATGGTGGCTGAGGGTGTGCCTCTTGGATGTCATTTATTCATTCACTCAGTCACTCATTCAGTTACTCAACAAACATGTCTAGGTGGCTATTTTTTTGGAGCTTTCTTTCTATACTTTGAGAATAGAGAAAAAGACAAGGCAGAAAGAACCTTCCGCAGGTCTAGTGTTTAGTGAGATAATAGCCATGGGTAATTCCTCACTGCAACGGGGTGTGAAAACTCATGTGTAAATGCGCCATTTGGGTGGTGCAGTCTTAGTAAGGAGGTAACACTGGACTCGATAGATCGGAATCTGAATTCTGCCCCTTCCCAGCCACGTGATACTGATTAGTAGCTGTGAGCTTCACTTCCTTACCCCTGAAACAGGGACACCTCAATCCTAGACACCGTGGGACACACTCATAGCATAGCTGAGGTAACGTGGGGCGTGACACACAGGAAGTACTCGGTTACTTAGCATTAGTGAATTATCACTTTATTTTTAGCTTTAATTCTTACTTACTTATTTATTTTTTGTTTTTTTGACGTAGGGTCTCACTCTGGCCCAGGCTGACCTGGAATTCACTATGTAGTATCAGGGTGGCCTCAAACTCACGGTGATCTCCTAACTCTGCCTCCTGAGTGCTGGGATTAAAGGTGTGTGCCACCAAGCCTGGCTTAGTTTTTTTTTAAATGAAGAGGAAGAGAGAGAGAGAGAGAGAGAGAGAGAGAGAGAGAGGGAGAGAGAGAGAGAGAGAGGGAGAGAGAGAATAGAGAATGAGCACACTAGGGCCTCCAGCTGCTGCAAATGAATTCCAGATGCATGCACCACTTAGTGCATCTGGCTTTATGTGGGTGCTGGGGAATTGAATTCAGGTCATTAGGGTTTATAGGCAAATACCTTAACTGCTGAGCCATCTCTCCAGCCTGAATGTTACTTTTAGTAACAAACTGTGACTCTTCCTTCCAGTTTTTCCATGAGGGAAAATTTGCTTGGGCCATACCCCACGCTCCCAGACAGAAGGGTCACAGCACGAAGCCTGATCACTCAATCTAGGACCACAGCCCCAGAGGCTGCCGAGGAAGACAGGAGTGCTTGTCCACAGGCTGTTCCGATAAGGCAGTTCTGCCCCTCCCAGAATTTAGATGCTCCCTCATTTAGGAATCACATCCTAGCTGAAGTAGAGCCCCCCACCTTTTTTTGGACTAAGAAAAATTGTTTTGCAGGAGGTTTTTTCCACTTTTGTTATTTTTCTCCTTTCCCCCAAACGTAAGGTCAAAGCATGAAGCAGAACAGAAGGTTGTGCAGAGGAGAAACAGATGTTTACTGCTCATTTCGTAATCACAGGGCTGGATGGATTGGACAAACTATAATCCTTTCCAAGACAGACCTGTACCCAAGCCACCCCAGGCTCCCAGCGTCTTCCTGTGTTTAAAGACTCTTGCTATTTGCTTCCCATGGGAGTGGAGGAACCAGCTCCCCTTGGTGGCCCTCCGAAGGCATTTGTTCAGCTGGAGGGAAATGGCCCCATGCTTCTGCAGCTTTCTACGCTGACCCAAGCGCCAGGCTTTGCTCCCAGCTGCTGGTGTGCGGCTCCCACTGAGGGCTCTAGTTCTTTCAGTTCCCATTGGCCTGGGTTCTGAATTTGCAGGAGCCTTTCTCCAGGACTTACTCATGTTCTGTCCCATGTGGGCGGTTTCAGAGTCTCTCTAGGTGCAGATACATATATGGAAAGAAAGAGAAAGAGAGAATGAGAGAGAGAGAGAATAAACATCATGTTTTCTCACTCAGGAGTTTTCTAGCTGTTTCCAAGAGACTGTGAAAGACTTTTTGTGTTTTATACAACATGTCAGAAAGTCCCAAGAGAAGAAATTTTATACGCATGTGTGTTTGTAAACATCATTCCCACGCTGTGATTCCCTGCCCCTCCCGTTTCCACCGTCTTTCCTCTCCCACTGTGTAGATACAGGGCACCATGAAGCCCTAAATGCTGGCCAAGTCAAAGAAGGGAACACTTTAATTCTTGAACGACCACATGGACCAGAGCAAATTTCAGCAACCTAAATACTGCCTGGGACTCTTATATGATTAAAGAAAGGGAATTTTAATAGTTTGACCAATGACCAAATCTTATACATGTGGATTTCTTTGTTGTAGCATCTTAGATTACCTAATTTCTGTGGTGCCATCATGACAAGAATGTAAAATAAGTGCCGTTGGCTTAGCTAGTAGGTGGCAGATGGTGAGACAATAGAAAAGGTTGGGCAGTTGAAGATCAATATGACACTATAGCAAAACATGTTATTTTAGTTTTAAAATATTTATTTATGAGAGAGAGAGAGAGAGAGAGAAAGAGAAAGAAAAAGAAAGAAAGAAAGTAAGAAAGAAAGAAAGGAAGAGAATGAATGCATTTTGCTTCTGCAAATAAATTCCAGATGCAATGCACCACTCTGTGTTCCTGGCTGTAAGTGGATATTGGGGAATCAAACCCAGGTCATCAGGCTTTGCAAACAAGCTTCCTTTAACTGCACAGCTATCTCTCCAACCCCTAAATATTTTATGCAACTGTTGTCTGTGAAACTTGGATGAAAAACTTCATTTGTATGGAGTGCAAAGAAAAATTTGGCATAAGTCAGAATGTTAGTGTATCTTAACTGTTATATTACGTGTCTAGTGAGACATTATAAGGAAAGGAAGGCCTGAATTGGTTTTTATTTAAAAGCAGGCACTTATATGTATGTTTTTAAAATAAACACTGATAAGAAACAGATGTTCATGACCTTATAAAGTTAAAAAGTTCATTCCCCCCACCGCCAGACTCCACAACTAGAAGATATAATGAAGAAAGATCTTGAGCAACAAAAGTCCATGTGCGCTGGGCTTAAACAGGAGGATCTGCTCTGAGCCACAGATCTGAGCCCAAGCAAAGCAGCCCTATAAACCTGCTGCAGCTTCTTGAGTCCCCAGGGCGCCCGCATACCTTGGAGAACAGAAAGATACACAAATCAAACATATGTAAGAAATGGGTCTAGAAGGGCAGCCTTTGATTTTGATGTGATTACTGGTAAGTTTTTGAAGTTTTTTGTTTTCTCAAAATATTCCAAGCTTGGATTAAATGAGTTTATGATTACAAAATGACAATTGAGTACCCTGAAATTACATAATCAAGAAAGTCATACTCCACAAAAGCCAATTTGGATGTGGGTCCTGTAAGGACATGAACAGAGACACAGGAGAGTTGAGAGGAATGGACAAAGGCATTTCTCCCAGACAGCAGCACTGAGATTGACTCAGTTCCCTCCCCCACTCACCTATTGCCAAAGGGGCTTCCTCACAATTGCCATTAGGATTCTATTACTTGTCTCCTAATCCTATTTGTCCCTTTTACTTATTTATTTATAAATATTTTATTTATTTATTCATTTGACCGAGAAAGAGGGAGGGAGGGAGAGAGAAAGAGAGAGAAAATGGGCGCGCCAGGGCTTCCAGCCACTGCAAACGATCTCCAGACACGTGCACCCCCTTGTGCATCTGGCTAACGTGGGTCCTGGGGAATCAAACCTGGGTCCTTTGGCTTTTCAGGCAAACACCTTAACTGCTAAGCCATCCCTTCAGCCCCCATTTGTCCCTTTCTGAAAGGGGATTGTGAATCCTTTGGTCACTCCATTTCTGCTCCATCATCGTGTAAGAAACAGCTGTGCATACAGGGTAGACAACTGGCTCATTGCTAGACTGGCTGTGAGGAGCCACCTCTGAAGGACATGGAGAGGATTCTACAGGAACCAGTGATGTGGATTTTGGCATGGCAGCAGTGGCACAGAGCACTCACTCTGGCTGGTGCCTTGGGGCAAAGGGTGAGTGTGTTTCTCAAGTGGTGAAAAGCATGCAAGGATATTTTGTGGCTGGGTAGGTACAGGAAGAGATTGATCACTTTTTAACTTTTTATTTATTTATTTATAAGAGAGATAGATAGAGAATTGGCACACCAGGGTCTTAGCCACTGCAAACACACTCCAGACACACATGCCACCTTGCGCGTCTCTGTCTTATGGGGTTCTGGAGAGTTGAACCTGGGTCCTTAGGCTTTGAAGGCAAGTGCATTAACTTCTAAGCCATCTCTCCAGACCCCCTTTTAAAATTTTTAATTAAAATATTTTTTTTTTTGTTTATGAGACAGAGTGAGAAAGAAATGAGAGAGAGAGAGAGAGAAAGAGAGAGAGAGAGAGGGAGGGAGAGGGAGGGAGGGAGGGAGAGAGATCGTGTTTTGAAAAGCAGTTTTCTGTCTGGGCACAGAATTGAACTTTCTCTTAGGCCCTCCCCATTAGAGTGAGGTGCTGCAGGTGACATATCTCCTATGGAAAATGATTGAAAATGAGGCTTTGTAAGACTTCCCAGTCTAGTTTCCCCATGTTGTTTCCCATTGGGCTGGCTGATAGAGAGAGCTATGGGATTTTAGGGGGTGACAGTGTGTCAAAATGGAAGCATCCTGATTCTTTAAGTGAGCCTTTGGAGAAAAGAATCTGCACTAACTTGACTGCTGGACTGCGAGCACAACAGCATTGGGGAGCCCCTGCAGTGAGCTAGCACGTGTGCCTGTTCATCGTACCCTAACTTACGGTGGCATTGGTTAATGCTATCAGCTATAATCCTGTGCACTGCTTATATTGCTTACTATTCCAAGGCGTCCCCTTTCTCCATTATAAACAATTTAACCTTGGGAAAATGAACACTTTTTTGTGCTTTCATTTCATGGTCAGTAAAACTGAAGAAATTATAGCATCTCCTCGGGCTATTGTGGGGAGGCAATGAATGTATAAATACTTCAGATATACCTGAATCTTAGCAAGGACTGTATATTGTTCTTACTGTTGCAAGCATATATTTACATGACATTCTAGTCATGATTATTTTTGAGGAAGGGTTTCACTGTAGCACAGGCTGATCTGGATTCACTCTGTAGTGCCAGGTTGAGCTTGAGCTCCAGCACTCACAGTGATCTTCCTACCTCTGCCTCCTGAGTGCTGGGATTAAAAGCCTGTGCCATCATACCATACCCTAGTTTTTCTTTTTTAAAAAATTCTTCTTCTTATTATTTTATTTATTTATTTATTTTTATTTTAGAGAGTGTGAGAGAGACAGAGAGAGGCAGAGAGAATTGATGTTCCAATGTCCCAGCCACTGCAATTGAACTCCAGGAACTTTTGCCACTTAGTGGGCAGGTGTGACCTTGCTCATGCTTCACCTTTGTGCGTGTGGCTTATGTGGGATCTGAAGAGTCAAACATGGGTCCTTAGGCTTCACAGGCAAGCACCTTAACTACTAAGCCATTTCTCAAGCCCTATTTTATTATTCATTAGTCATTAGAGAAAGAGGTGGGGAGAGACAGAGAGAATGAGCATGCCAGGGTCTCTAGCCACTGCAAAAGAGCTCCAGATGCCTGTGCCACTATGTGCATCTGGCTTACATGGGACCTGAAGAATCAAACCTGGGTCCTTAGGCTTCACAGGCAAGCGCCTTAGCTGCTAAGCTATCTCTCCAGCTCCTGACCCAAGTTTTATTAGCAATACCATCACTCTGCCTGTAGGACCACACATGGCCATGATAATATGACACTCTGGTTGAGAATGAATGCTATAGCTGTATTGTGAACAGAGATGAAAATGCCAAGTGAATTACATCCTTTTGCTCTGTGAAACTCAGGTGCATCCAGAGAGTTGATAGATGTCAGATTATTCAAGGATAGTTCCAGACCACTCTGTGGCTCCGAGTTGGGAGGATGGGATCTGTTTGCATTGTATTATCCCAGAAAAGTATTTTGTTTCTGCTAAGTAACTTAGAAGGCATCATGGATGTCTCGTTTGTGGACCGTAAAGTATCTTAGCACATATCCTAGTCGTGCCCACGCTCAAGGTTAATGTGTGAACCAGTTTCTGCTGTGGGTTTGTGCCTGTCCTTCCTTAAGAACCTTATGTTTGCACTGGAGAGATGGCTCAGTAAGTGAAAGTGCTTGATGTGTAAACATGACAATGAGAGTTTGGGTCCTCCAAACCTAAGCTGCCAACCCAAGCACTGTGGTGGACATCTGCAATCCCAGTGTGCCTACAATGAGGAGGGAGGTGGAGACAGGAGAATCCTCAACAGCTTACAGTTTAGTTAGCCTGATGTACTCAGTGGCAAACAGGGGACCCTGTCTCAAACACAGTGAAAGGGGAGGTTGGGCACCAAGGTTGTCCTCTGATCGCCACACATGTACCATGTTATGCATGCACATGCGGGTACACAGGCCAAAAACAAAAGAATTTTATATTACCTGTCTACCTCCAACCTGCTTCATAGAACAGGGTAGCCATATCTGGAAACATGGGCATCCAAATCCTGAGCCGCCTGTGGCCTAATTTTCTATTTACCCCAGAAGAAGAGGGAGTGATGGATGATTTTGCAAAAGTTATCTGAGGCTATTTACCTGAAGCCTGGTTTGAAAGGCTAGTTAGGTGGTCAAATTTATAAAGAATTTTCTCTGTTGTACAGTGAAGGAAGCCAGGCTGTGTAGAAATAAAGCCTGCTTACAGGGAGCCTGTCCTCCAGGGCCTGGCTTGCTTGCTGTCTGGCTAAAGCAAGCATGCAGAGGATCATGATGGCAGATGTAGTCTCCAGCCTTGGAACAGGTGTGTCTTATGCTAGGATGGACACAGATTCATGCTTTTCTTTCTCAATGATTGTTACTTTGACAGTATTTTTTTGGCTTTCTGAGTGCAATTTCCACCCCAGATACCTCAGAGGGAGAAGCATCTTCGTGTAGGTGATGGGAGGCAGTGTCTGTGTGATTCCTGTCTCTGTATTTTGCCCACACCCCAGAAGAGTGCATCTTAGCCACCTCTCCAAGAGTTATGGTGTCAAGTTATGATACTGACAAGACTTTGATTATTTATTTATTTTATTTATTTTTTTCTGAGGTAGGGTCTCACTCTTGCTCAGGCTGACCTGGAATTCACTATGTAGCCTCAGGGTGGCCTTGAACTCGTGTTGATCCTTCTACCTCTGCCTCCTGAGTGCTGGGATTAAAGGTGTGCGCCACCATGCCTGGCTTGAGCATTTATTTTAATCTCATCACATTAGGAGGAACAGTGGGAGCAATTTAACTATCCATTTTTTGTCCCTGTCACAATTTTCTGGGATTTATTATTATTTTTTTAATCAAAGGTTAAGAATCTGGTACTTTATTTCATAGTCTCATGAGAGTTTGCTTTAGGTTTTCTTAAGGCTTACAAGGAGTGAAAGCCATCCTCTCTTCAGAGACCCTTAAGTGTTTTTAGATAGAAGAAATTTTCCTAGGTGGGCAGAACTGTGTCACAATTTTTCTTTATTTTTTTAATGTTTTTTGTAGTGCTCGGATTGAACCTAGAGCTTTGCCAATGTGAGGCAAGAACTCTAACCTGAGCTATATCTCCAGCCCCTGTCACAACTCTTTATAGGCCTGAGACCTTTATTTAATTTACTCTTTATTATTTTATTGTCTCCCTATAGTGGTAGACTGGACATAATCCCCTCCCTACTGCTTTACCTATGATGGTTGCAACTGAGTCTACCGTGGGCTGACTGCCATCCAACTTGGTAGAAAAAGTTAGAACTGACTTTCAGTTCTTTGTGAAAGCAACTTCCTTTTATATCTCACTCAGCTGATGGAGTAACTGGATTTTCCTCTTTTCCATGAATTGTGTTAGTTTCCTGCACAGGCGGCCTGGGTTTACAAACGTTGCTTAAAGTGAAATTACCAACTGAATAATGGCTTTTGACCAGGGTTATCCCTGGGTGGGATGGGGTTTTGGAAGAAAGATCCTTAGACAAAATGCGTTTCAAAGCAGAGAATGATTCAAGTGGTGAGTTGGAGGGACAGCATGAACATGGACCAGCTGGGGCTGGCTTGTTCACACCCACTGCACCTCAACATAAAACCATGCATGGAGCCGGGCGTGGTGGCGCACGCCTTTAATCCCAGCACTCGGGAGGCAGAGGTAGGAGGATCGCCGTGAGTTCAAGGCCACCCTGAGACTCCATAGTGAATTACAGGTCAGCCTGGGCCAGAGTGAGACCCTACCTCGAAAAAAAAAAGCAAAAAAAAAAAAAAACAAAAACAAAAAACCATGCATGGAGACTGACTCAGTGGATATGCAAGTCTTATTCTCATGTCATATGCCGGACAAAGCACAAAAGGATGACCATATTCCATCAGTGAGGGGTTGCCTAGAAGACACAAGGCTGCAGATAGGATGGAAGGACAGATGTGACTGTTCTGAACAAGGTAAGTGACAAATGGTTTTGAGTCATCCATGGGAAGGAGTAGGGAAAAGGGCCTGAGGTCCTTTCTTAGTCACACTTGTTCCAAACACAAGTCACATTTTCTGCCTTTACCCTTCTGCCTTACTCTTCAGCCTCAGTTGAACTTGGGGTTATTCTTTTTTTTGTTGTTGTTCATTTATTTATTTATTTGAGAGTGACAGACACAGAGAGAAAGGCAGAGAGAGAGAATGGGCGCGCCAGGGCTTCCAGGCACTGCAAACGAACTCCAGATACATGCGCCCCCTTGTGCATCTGGCTAACGTGGGTCCTGGGGAATAGAGCCTCGTACCAGGGTCCTTAGGCTTCACAGGCAAGCGCTTAACCGCTAAGCCATCTCTCCAGCCCAGGGGTTATTCTTTTTTTTTTAATTTTTATTAACATTTTCCATGATTATAAAATATATCCCATGGTAATTCCCTCCCTCGAAGGGGGTTATTCTTAAACATGTTTTTATACAAGATCTGTAAGTGCTTGAGTGGGCCACTCCAAATTTAGCTTAGGTTTTTTTTTTTTAGTACAATGCAAGTGGAGGATACCAAGTGACATTTATACACTACTACTGACACTGTTGAATAGATAACACCTTGTTCACTTATGTCAAGACAATTATTACTGTATGACTCCTATAGTAGAGATAAAATTATTCTGAAATGTGAGCAAAAAATGTGAGCTAAAAGATAAACTACATTTAATAAGTATTTTTATATGTTTATTATCCAAGAGATATCTGTTGGACCACAGAAATGTTCATATAGTCTTCAGAGTTTTTTCCCTCCGTCCTTTCTTCCCTCCTCACTTTGTTTTTTGTCTCCACCCCCCCCCCCCCCGGGGGTTGAGATCAAACTTGGGGCACTGTACTTATGAAGCAAGTATTTTACTCCAGAGCTACACCTCCAGCCCTAGTCATCAGTGTTCTTTCCTCTGTATGTGTGTGTGCATGTTCACGTTCATGTGTAAGTGTGGTGCGTGCATGCTGTGGAGCATGTGTGGAGGTCAGAGGACAACTTTGATGGTGGGCCTCTCATTTTTCACTGCTACATTCCCAATGCTGGACTGCAAGTGCCTGGGAACCTCTCCTATCTCTGCCTCCCTTTTTGACATAGGCACACTGGGATTACAGATCCCCACTATAGTGTCTGCTTTTACATGGGTTCTGGAGACCCAAACCCAGGTACGCATACTTGAGCCATCTCCTTAGCTCTCATCAAAGTTGTAATGGATCAGGAACTACTTAAATACTGGAAGAACCAAGATGATGAGCCAATCAATTTACTCAATGACTGTCCACTGAGAGTCTAACGTATGCCTCACCCTGTTTTTAGAAGCTCAGGATAGCTAATAAGTATACAAAAGTAGTGTCAAGTGGTGAAGAAAGGTGTAGCAGAATGAGATGTCAGAGTGACATGTGCGTGTATGTGTGTGTGTGTGTGTGTCTGTGTGCGTGTGTATGCTTGACCATGCAGACACACACAAGTATATTAAATAATGCAGTCAGTTGATGTTAATGTGAATTTGGGGGAAGTGTCAGGCCAGGGTCAGAGCATATGACAAGTCTTTAGGACAACTTTAGCATGTATGAGGAAAATAGCAAGATGGCTGTTGTGGCTGCATCAGAAATACTGAAGGTGATGGTGTTAGGAGATAAGGTGGGAGAGAAAACAGGGATGAAGTCATGGAGTGGCCTTTTTTTTTTTTTTTTTTTAACCAGGGCAAAAGAAGGGGTGGGAGTGTTAAAGGAAGGGATTGAGGAGTTGAGATTGGTTCCTCTGCTAGCTATGTGGGCATCTGCCTGTAGGATTGGCAGTGGGGAGCTGGCAGGTGACTGGAGCAGTGTGATGAGGTGTGGGGGTGGTGGGCTTGGGCGGCTGCACGGGCAAGGGGGCCGGTGGCAAGTGGCCAGGTTGGGGAGGCCCTGCACTTTGAATGTTGAGCTGACCTACAGGAGCAAGGGGTAGTAATGAATGCTTTGAATGAAGAGGATGGTGTCAAAGGAAGAAAGCAGTCATGGCTGACACCAGCGTTTGTTCTCAGTCACTGGGTAGAAGAGAACCATGATAATCTTACATGGGAGAGGGTGGATTGTATGGGTTGTTCAAGCTGTTCATTAAGTATTCAAATGGGCAGCTGGGTACATGAGTGTTCTGTTGTTTTTTTTTTTTTGAGGGAAATATAAATTTAGAAATTATTAGCTCATAAATGTTTTAAGCTATGGCATTAGATACCACCAACCAGGTCCTGAGACTGACTAGAGAAAAGGATCAAAGTCTGAACATTGAGGTGTCACCAGTCAGCCATTGGGAGAAGATGAGAAGAGGGGAGAGGAAACAGGGAAAGTGAGGAGGAGATAGAGATTTCCTGGTGAGTGCATTAGCATTGAGAGGAGGTAGCACTCCAGAAAGCAAATAAAGAACATGTTTTTAAAACCACCAAGTGCTGGAGAGATGGCTTAGTGGCTAAGGTGATTGCCTGCAAAGCCAGAGGACCCAGGCTTGATTCCCCATGACCCAAGTAAGCCAGATGTACATGGTGGAACATGCATCAGGAATTTGTTTGCAGCAGCTGGAGGCTCTGGTGAACCCATTCATTCTTTCTCCCACTATCTGCCTCTCTCTCTTTCTCTCAAATAAATAAATAAAAACCATCAAAAGACTGCTTGGGGTTGGGAAGATAGCTTAGTGGCTAAACGTGCTTGCTTGCAAAAACTGTCAGCCTTGGTTCAAGCTTCCACAAAGTGGCATATACATCTGTGATCCCACTGCACCTACAACAATGGGAGACAGATCAAGGAGAATCTGGAGCTCATGGGCCAGCTAGTCTCACCTTCATTTGTGGTCTGGCAATTCATTTTCAGGAGCAAGAGACTGTCTCAGAGAAAGAGCACAGACACCTCAAAGATGTCCTCTGACCTTCACCCAAGTGCTGGGGCATGCGTGTTCTTACACATGCACATGTACCTGCACATGAAAAGGCTTCTCCCAGAGTTAGAAGTGGCAAGGCATGACCCTTTCCTTTAAGGAACTCATGCAACAGTGAGCGGTGGGAATAAGGAAACTCATAATATAAGAGTGGAAGATGTGCCTTAGAGACAGAGATGGATTAGCGATAGATCAAGGGACTCTCCTTAAAGAGTCCAGGAAAGCTACATGGAGTTGGCAAACTTCTGGATTCTGTTAGTTAGGATGAGGGGGATAAAATTGGGCTTAATAAAAATTTATTTTTGGGCTGGAGAGATGGCTTAGTGGTTAAGCGCTTGCCTGGGAAGCCTAAGGACCCCGGTTTGAGGCTCGGTTCCCCAGGTCCCACGTTAGCCAGATGCACAAGGGGGCGCACGCGTCTGGAGTTCGTTTGCAGAGGCTGGAGGCCCTGGCGTGCCCATTCTCTCTCTCTCTCCCCCTCTATCTGTCTTTCTCTCTGTGTCTGCCGCTCTCAAATAAATAAATAAAAAAATAAAAAATTATTTTTTGTTAGTTTGTTGTTTGTTCTGCTATTACTTATATAAAACTAATATTTCCCTTCTGAAGAAATCCCACTATTACTCTACACAGTCATAGCTGTTAATTACCAACATATAAGCTACCTTATAAGGACACCACTACACCCTAACACACCCTACCCTTCTTGAGCATATTCTTGGAATTTCATTTTTTTAAAAGCAACTTTTTTTTTTTTTACTTTATTTTCATTTATTTATGAAAGAGGGCGGGGGAGAGGGGCAGAAATAGGAAACAAGAGAATGGGCACACTAGGGCCTCCAGCCACTGCAAACAAATTCCATATGCATGTGTCTCCTTGTGCATCTGGCTTACATGGGTCTCGGGGACTCAAAGCAAGGTCCTTTGGCTTTGCAGGCAAATGCCTTAACTGCTAAGCCATCCCTCCAGCCCTGGAATTCCATTTTTTTCATGGTGTAGTTCTTATTAGTTAATAACATTTTAATTCCATTTCATCATTACGTACAATTATGCAGACCCTAGTCTCAATAATAACAGCTGGTCTCAAATCTAACACATTTCACATGTGAGACAGTACATATTTTATTAATTTATTTTGCTCTTACACGTAATTCAAATATTTTTACTGCCCTGTTTTTCTCTTTGTCAGAAAGGTTAGGGGACTTGAACAAGCAGTGATCCTCAGTGTCTTGAGCAGCATGCTATGCTGTCACCTTTCTACTCCATGGAAACTTCTCGGGATGGCACACTCAGCAACCCATCTTCAAGAGGTAGTTTGTCTTTGATGTAAACTTCACTTTTCTAAAGACTCAAAAACCAGGGCTGGAGAGATGGCTTGGTGGTTAGTGCTTGTCTGTGAAGCCTAAGGACCCTGGTTTGAGGCTCGATTCCCCAGGTCCCACATTAGCCAGATGCACAAGGTGGTGCATGCATCTGGAGTTTATTTGTAGTGGTTGGAGACCTTGACACGTACATTCACTCTATCTGCCTCTTTCTCTGTTGATCTCAAATAAATAAATAAAAATAAACAAAATTAAGAAAACCCAAACAAATTGCAGAGTGTATCAGCAGGATCAGAGAAATGAACACATGCAGATAGGGAGTAGATGTTAGGTATTCTTCTGGAGTTGGTTTTTGGTTCAGAGAGGGAGTGGACATTAGGATGTTCTGGAGTTGATTCAGAGAGGGAGTGGACATTAGTATGTTCTAGAGTTGGTTCAGAGAGGGAGTGGACATTAGTATGTTCTACAGTTGATTCAGAGAGGGAGTGGACATTAGGACATTCTAGAGTTGACCCAGATAGGGAGTGGATGTTAGGATGTTCTGGAGTTGGTTCAGAGAGGGAGTGGACGTTAGGAGTTCTTGAGTTGGTTCAGAGAGGGAGTGGATGTTAGAATGTTCTGGAGTTGGTCCAGATAGGGAGTGGACATTAGGATGTTCTAGAGTTGGTTCAGATAGGGAATGGACGTTAGGAGTTCTGGAGTTGGTTCAGAGAGGGAGTGGACGTTAGGATGTTTTAAAGTTAGTTCAGAGAGGGAGTGGACATTACGGTGTTCTGGAGTTGCTTCAGAGAGGGAGTGGATGTTAGGATGTTCTAGAGTGGCTTCAGAGAGAAAGAGTGGACATTAGGTTGTTCTAGAGTTGGTTTAGAAAGGGAGTGGATGTTAGAACATTCTAGAATTGGTTCAAAGAGAGTGGATATTAGGTTGTTGTAGAGTTGGTTCAGAGAGAGAGTGGACATTAGGTTGTTCTAGAGTTGGTTCAGAAAGGAAGTGGATGTTAGGCTGTTCTGGAGTTGATTGTGGATCTCCTATGCTTGTTTATAGACTAAAGTCCAGTCAGAGCATTTATGAGGTGCAAGGTAGTAGATGCAGTAGGAGTTGTTTGGATAAAAATAACCATGTCATGACCCCCCACATGAATGAGGGTCATGTCATCCTTTCTCCTTAACCCCAATGCAGGCACGTGAGGTAATTACATACTTCAAGCAGTACAAAGTCAAGCAAAGTAACCATGTTTAGGAATGCCTAGGGCTCTGCAAACAGTGGCTATGATTTCTTGTGAACCAAAATAATACAGTCCAGTTCTTCAAAACTGAAGTAATAAAACTTCTGTGAGAAGTTGTGATGCTTGAAACCTACTAAGCATGCATATAATTGAAATATAAAAATAGTTGATCCTAGCAAAACCTAGTTTTGGTTCTTCCTTTGATTTCTACTCTTTAAAAAATTTTATTTATTTATTTGTTGGTTGCTTCTTTATTTTTTACTTATTTATTTGAGAGAAAGAAAGAAAGAGAGAGGGGGAGAGAGATACAGAGAGGGAATGAGTACTCCAGGGCCTCCAGCCACTGCAAACGATCTCCAGATGCAGGTGCCACCTTGTGCAACTGGCTTTAAGTGGGTACTGGGTAACTGGACCTGGGTCCTTTGGCTTTGTGGGTAAACTCCTTAACTGCTAAGCCATCTCTCCAGGCCTGATTTCTAACTTTTAAAAAAACAGGTTGGCTCTATTTCCAAAGATGTTTTTATCCTCCCAGCACCACTGCTATCTGTTCACCCAATTTATGGTGGTTTCAAGACATAATTTTCTCAAGCATTTGAAGCCTCTCCTTTTTGTAGATTTTCAGTTCCGTGTTGGATCTAAAAGTTCTTGTCCTAAGATACTACCATTTTTGCTTTCTTGGTAGAAAGAAGTAAAGGTTAAGTCACTTCTGGTGTGGTGTTTTCAGGACCAGAGCCAGACATTTGCCAAGTTGCATGTCCATATATTTTGCAATTAGTTTTTCTTCTCAAGATAAAACTCTTCTTATCTCTATTCTGTTCTCATTAAAAAGGTCTTTCCTGAGCCTACTGACTATATTTTCAGAAAAGCCTAAGAGATCTGACATTAAAATTTGCCTATAATTTCTAAAACAAAACAAAACAAAAAAAACTCGCTAGGAACTGTATACTTTTTCCCACTGTGGTTCTCTGTGTGTTGTATAATATTGTCGCAAACCGTGTACACGTAGAAGGAAGGGAAAATGTAAGTGATTGTTTAGCTTTGGAAAAGAGAAGCTACTTCCTATAGAAGGAGGATTTTGAATGGCTGCAGCTCAAAGCAAACACTCATGCTGGTTTCCTGTGGGCTGCTTCCTGTGTTGGTCCTCATCCAAAGGCAAGGTGGAGGGAGAGAGATTTGCTTCTCACTAAGTCTCAAGTCCCTGGTACCTCATTGTGGTGATCCATCGAAGTGTCCAAAAAAAAAAAAAAAAAAGTTCTAACACTTAGGCTACCATAAACTTAAAGAGTTGCATTTGCATATGAGAAATGTAATGAGACTTGTTTTAGACATTAGAAGAAAAATAGAGTTGAAAATGGGGAAAAGGAGAGGCTGCTGATACAGTCTTCCTCATGCTTTCAAGCACTGAGACACGGAAAGCCCGCTGAAAGGATGAAGTCACGATTCTAGCACCGAACCAGCCATGCTTCAAGATAATCGTTCCTCAATTTTGTCTTTTCAGAGCATACCTTAAAATGATTTTTATTTGTGTTTGTAGTTTTACTTTTTAAAACATATCAATCAAAAACTTTTCTTTTACTCCAAGGCCAAGATGTCCTAATCAATAATTGAAACCTTGAGTACTTCTCCCCTCATCTACAACCCCAGGGAAATGACAGTATAGGATTTAAGCTCCAAGTACTATAGGGAAAAAAAAACCAAAAAACAAAAAACGAGGGTTTTAATTATTCATCTTTGACATTCTCTTTTATGAATGATATGAAGGAAAAGACAAAATGTGGCAAGAAAAATACCTTTCACTATCATGTGTCTACTGGTGATTTTTTTTTTTTTTTGAATAGGAAAGACCTGTATAATTACACTACATTTAAAAATGTTCAGAATTAACCTGTCGTGGTGGGGCACACCTTTAATCCCAGCATTGGAGAGGCAGAGGTAGGAGGATCTCCGAGAGTTCAATACCACCCTGAGACTACATAGTGAATTCCAG
The DNA here is from genome assembly GCF_020740685.1 of Jaculus jaculus. Taxonomy (NCBI): domain Eukaryota; kingdom Metazoa; phylum Chordata; class Mammalia; order Rodentia; family Dipodidae; genus Jaculus; species Jaculus jaculus. The sequence continues at coordinate 117,906,982 of NC_059108.1, read as the reverse complement.
GACCTCGAAAAACCAAAACCCCCCAAAAAACAAAACAAAAAGTTCATAATAAAAAAGCTCGTGAAACTTTAGTCAAACGAGTCAAATCTGTGGCCCCACTGTCCAGAGGGCATCTGGGTATTTCCCCAGACTTATTCCTTTACCTTCAGTGGGGTTGGAATGTGTGTGTGTGTGGGGGGGGGGGGTTAGGGTTGAATGAGTGTAACAATACAAATGGGTCTGCGGATTCTCCCCACAATTCCAGCTCGGCCAGTTCTTGGCTATATCCTGGGCTGTTACCTGATGCCTGCCAGGTCCATGCCCAGCTCGGACATTCCAGCCCCTCCTAACTTGGGGTACTGGCTCCTCTGGGTGGAGAGTTGTGTCCCCACTTTCTTTTTTCTTACCTGCGTAGTGGTCAAACACAGTGGGCACGTACTCCTCAGGGAAGGCGTCGTTGGCGTAGCTCATCAGCAAGCAGGTCTTCCCCACGGCACCGTCGCCGACCACTACACACTTGAGCATCTTCTTGTCGCCGTCGCCCCGACAGCCACAGCCGCTGTCACTTCCCTCCTTGCAGTTCATCTCGGCGGCTCCGGCTGCTGCTGCTGCCGCCGCCTCGCGGGGACCCGCGCAGGCTGCGCTCAGGCTCTTTCCCTTTGGCCGCTTGGCATCTTCCAGGCACGTCCCAGACCCGTAGAAAGCCTGTTGCTCACCATCCTGGAAAAGAAAGGGGGCACCCTCCTGGGAAGGATCACTTAGAAGAGGCCCGTCTCTTTTCCCTTTCTTGGAGTCTGGCAACTCATCTCCCACTGACCTCTAGGGGCTTCGTGGGCGTCTGCAGATCTCTCTTGCAGCTCGTGAGGGTCTCACTGTGCCCTCTTCATCTCTCCAGCCTGGCTGAAGACACAGTGGGGTGCGCCTAGATCTTTGGACATCTGACATGGAGCAAAGCAGGGCTTTTCAGTGGAGTCCCCCCCCCCACCCCCGCCCGCCCTTAACCCCCGCCCGGCTGGCTTCCTCCAGCTTGCCGAGTGTCAGGAAGTCATGGGTTTCCTGCAGCATTCCATATTAGGCTCAGCGGGCTGGGGAAGGCTGCAACAATGGGAGCACTGTGTGCGGGGCTGGGCTGCCGGGGAGCCTCGCCAGGACACGGGCTGGGGACGCGCTAGGGGTCCCAGGGCACACTCAAGCGGTCCCTCTCCCTGTTGCATCCCTGCTAGCCCGGCTTGCTGGCTGGCTCGTGGCTGCCGGGGGAGGAAGCCCGGGAAAGGCTGCAAGGGAGCCCTGCGGGCAGCGGGAACGGGGAAGGGGACCGGGTCGAGCGGAGACTGTGGACTAGCGCATGACGTCACCCCTCCGTGACTCGCCCGCTCAGCCCTCCGCGGACTGAAAACCGACAGCTTTCCCTTCTCGGACGTGAGAAACTGAAGCAATTGGTTGTTCTGCGTTCAAGGAGAAAAGCCTTGCAGAGTGACATGGTGTCAACGGGGTGGGGAGGGGAGGCACTTTTTACACGTGAAAAGTATAACACGCGTGTGTGGCCAGGCTTCTGAGAGTCCACGTTTGAGCATGATGCTCAGATACGTACCCTCAAAACATTCCCTCTGATTATGGAGTAGGAGAAAAAAAAAAAAAAAATATATATATATATGAACCAGATGTGGGATATTTGCCTTTTCTTAAGAGTAAACAAACACACGTGCTTGGTTTACATTTCCCATCCTAGGAAAGGAGCTGGCATAGGGTGGCTTTTTGTTTTGTTTAAGCTCTCCAGTGCTGTTTTTGTTGGGAGGCTTCCTCTTTGCATTTGCGTCCTCTCCTACTGGGTGAGTCTGGCCCTCTTCAGCAGCTGATTAGCCCCTTTGAGGTTCTGTTCTTGATTAGTGGATTTCTTGGGAAATAAATGTGACCGTGCAAATGATTGTAGCAACTGGGTCAAAATGGAGAATCTCTCTTTTTCTTTTTCTATTCTTTTCTTTTAAAAATTTATTATTATGATGATATCATTTATTTATTTATTTATTTGAGAGCAACAGACACAGAGAGAAAGACAGATAGAGGGAGAGAGAGAGAAAATGGGCACGCCAGGGCTTCCAGCCTCTGCAAACGAACTCCAGACGCGTGCGCCCCCTTGTGCATCTGGCTAACGTGGGACCTGGGGAACCGAGCCTCGAACCGGGGTCCTTAGGCTTCACAGGCAAGCGCTTAACCGCTAAGCCATCTCTCCAGCCCTCTTTCTTTTCTTTTCTTTTCTTTTCTTTTCTTTTCTTTTCTTTTCTTTTCTTTTCTTTTCTTTTCTTTTCTTTTCTTTTCTTTTCTTTTCTTTTCTTTTCTTTTCTTTCTTTTCTTTTCTTTTCTTTTCTTTTCTTTTTTTTTCTCACTCTAGCCCAGGCTGACCTGGAATTCACTGTGTAGTCTCAGGGAAGCTTTGAGCTCATGGCGATCCTCCTACCACTTCCTCCCAAGCGTTGGGATTAAAATTGTGTGCTGCCACACCTGGAGAGAATCTCTTTTATTTTATCTAATTGCTTTAAGCAGTTTTTCTAGGGCTAGGTGGAAGAAATGTCAGTTTAGTAAGTGACAATCAGTAATGCAGGCTACAGTTTGTTTATCATGTGTTCTGTGTATATCATTGCTACCTCTATTCAGTAATCTAGGTTGATAGAACACATACCATGGGCTGGGGAGATGACCCAGTCAGTAAAGTGTTTGCATGCAAGAATGAGGACATAAGTTCAGATCCCCAGAGCCCACATCTAAACTAGTTATGGGCTAGAGAAATGGTTTAGAAGTTAAGGCGCTTGCCTATGAAACCTAACGACCCAGGTTTGATTCCTTAGTACAAACGTAAGCCAGATACACAAGGTGGCACATGCATCTGGAGTTTCTTAGCATTGGCTAGAGGCCCTGGCATGCCTATTCTCTTTCTCTCTCTCTCTTTGTATCTGCTTCTTTCTCTCTCAAACAAAAACAAAAACAAAAACAAACCAACAAACAAGCTGGTTATGGTGCTTGCTATACCCTTATAATCCCCATGCTGGGGAGGTGGAGACAGGAGGGTCCCCAGCACTTTCTAGTTGTCTTGTGTAGCTGAATTGGTGAGCTTTGGGTTCAGTGAGAGATTCTATCACAACCAATAAGGTATGGAGTGACTCTCCATGTGTGTGCACACTCATGCACAATGCACACACACACATACGCACATACATATGCACAACCACGTACCTGTGCACACCAAAAAGAACAGTTCCATTGAGAACACTGATCACTGTACCAGAGGAAGAAATGCATGTGGTGAAGAGGCATCAACTCTCAAAACTTCCACTAGGAAATGACATTTCTGCTCATAGTCATTGGCTGAAGAAAGTCATGTGCTCATACTGAGTTTATCATGGCCTTACCATAGGCCAGGAAGAAGAGAAACATATATTGGTGAATAGCCTGGATGGCAATCAGTTATAGCTTAATTGAGGTTATGCTTGCTACATGAATTTTGAATGGTTCATGTTTAGTGCCATCTTGCAGCACTTGAAGACATCCATAACTCCTTGTAATTGATATGAGTTTATTTTTATTCACTTTACCTAGAGCATCTGAAGTCTGTGATGACAAAGTTACACTTTAGAAGAAAGGCTTGAGTATTGTAGCAGCTGCCTCGTCATTGCTGGAGTAAAACGCCCGACTCGAAGCAGCTCATGAGAACAAAGGCTTTATTTCGGCGGATAGTATCAAAGGGAAGTTTTTTCGTGGTTGGACAGTATGACAGGCCTGAGCAGGAAGCCTGGGTCACATCTGATCACACCAGCTGGGAGGAAGAAGGCTGAGCTCGCTCGCTAACACCGGCAGGGGTGGAGGCTGGATCACAACATCCCAAGGCTCACCCCCAGCGACACACTTCCTCCAGCACGGCTCCACCACTCAAAGTCCCCTCAACATTCTCAAATTGCCACAAGCTAGGGGATAAGTATTCACAACACCGTGCTATTAGGGATGTGGTCAAATCATTTCACACAAATTGAGTGGTTGGCAGTGTCAAGAGTCCTTCCTGAAGATGAATACAGCCATGGACACAGTGTGGTGGTAAGTGCCTGGCCGAACATGGAAGGGCTTCTTTGTTGACCATAAGCTTGAGACTGGGGAGCAAATGTGGCAGTGTGGCATGATAGTCCATGCATGGAGCTTTGGTGGCTCCTGGAATGGTCACCTCACAACCCCCATTCATGTATTACGAACATACCCGGCCCATGAGTACTTGGCCCCATGAAAGGTTTTGGGGTGAGAGTTTGCTATTTCTGTGTGGAACTGTGTGTAGCCTTGCATCATTAAACAGGTTTTTAACATATTTTTTCAACTTTAGTTTTATTTATTTATTTGAGAGAGAGAGAGAGAGATAGAGATAGAAAGAGGCAGAGAGAGGGAGATAGAGAGAGAATGGGCACACCAGGGCCTCCAACTACTGCAAACGAACTCCAGACGCGTGCCTCCCCATCCCCGTGCGTCTGGCTTACGTGGGTCCTGGAAAGTTGAACCAGGATCCTTTGGCTTTGTAAGCAAACACCTTAAACACTAAGCAATCTCTCCAGCACCGCCCCCTTTTAAAAAATATTTGTTATTTATTTGCTAGGAGAGAGAGAGAGAGAGAGAGAGAGAGAGAGAGAGAGAGAGGGAGGGAGGGAAAATGAATGAATATGGCTGTGTCAGGGCCTTGCACTGCAAATGAACTCCAAGCACACGTTCCACTTTGCACATCTGGCTTTATGTGGGTACTGGGAAATTGAACCAGGGCTATTACACTTTGCAAACAAGCAGCTTTAATCACTGAGTCATTTCCCCAGCCCTAGGCACAGATTTTTAAGTTGTCCTCACCGCCATGAGGACTCTGCATTGAGACCTTGAAGACTCTTGAAGCCACTAGTTATGGTCCCTTAACCCATGGATGGGTATGCCTACCAGTTTGGAAGGTATGCAGGAATGAGTTGTGGCTGTAGAGAATATTGGCTGTTTCTCTCCAAAGAAATTTGTTTCATCACTGTTAACTCAATACATTTCCTATGTATGAACAAGGAAGTTTGAAATATTTTAGTTACTTATGTTAGAATAAATATTTTTAAAACTATTAAAATATTTAAATATTGAGGCTGACATGGACCAGAATAACAAAATCTTTAAAACAATAGTATTGTTTTTCAGGGCCCAGGAATTGTGTTTACTTGTTTGTGTAGAATAGACAGGAATATATTTGAGATCTGAAGGCTGCACTTGGAGGTGGTCCTGACCACTTTCTAAAATGCTTGTAAGCAGATGCCTGTACTCTTGGGTCTTGAGCCATGTAAAGGATTGACTGGTGGTTTCATGGCCGTTAATTATTTGGTTTACCTCACCACCATGTTTATACAAACTTAGCACAATGTGAAATCTTGTTGGGTGCTAATTTCTGCCTTTTTCACGAGATCTTTCTTCCCTGGCCCCCCCTTGTCCTCTGAGCTTTGGCTTCACATGAAATTCTGCAAATGCCAGGAGGGCATTTTTTTCTTTTGTGGTGGAGAGGGGAGTGGAGGTTCAAAATTGTGACTCATCTGATTGAGTCCACTTTTACTGTGACTTTAATGCAATTGGCTGGCATACTCTGATTATGGATTAGTCTCTATGTGGGAGGATGTTTTTGTTAAAATGGATACATTTTTATTATTTATTTGCAAAGGGAGAGAAAAAGAGAGAGGGAGGGAAAGAGGAAAGAAGGACAAAGGAGGGAGAGGGGAGATAGAGGAAGGGAAGGAGGAAGGCAGGAATGAGAGGGAGGGAGGGAGGGAGGGAGAGAGAGAGAGAGAGAGAGGGAGAGAGAAAGGCCCAGCAGGGTCTCTTGCCACTGCAATCGCACTCCAAATGCATGTGCTTTTGTGTGTCTGGCTTTACATGGGTACTAGGGAATTGAAACCAGCCTGTCAGGCTTTACAAGCAAGCACCTCTGACCCAGAGAGCAATCTCTCAAGCACTCTATGCGGAATAATGTTTTGATACCAGTCTTAAGTATGTGCTGTGCTTCAATGGCTCGGGAATTCTCAGCAGTCCCTGGCCACCTGCATTGTGGGGAGAGCCCTCTCTGAAGCTCACCTGAATGCAGGTCTCCAGTCAGCATGGGTGAGAGGTTGCTTGAAAGGGGCAGTGCTGTGTCGTTCTAAGGTTCTGACCCAAATATCCTCATGATGAGCTGGGAGGCTGAAGTTGAACAGAGTGTCCTAGGACCAGCCTGAATTGGAGCCGCCCCTCCCCAAGGGCGGGTGAGTCATCCCCATCAAGGGTGCTCATGTGCCCATGTGGTCATCTATCTGGCCACCTGCATTCAGCCTCAGGTGACTGTTCATGCCACGCACCTGATTGTGTCATATCGTGTTGGCCACATTTCCTTGCCTGTGACTTTTCATGATTCCAGAAAAAGAGAACTTCTCTTCCCCCACCCCCATCTCTTCATTTGGAGAGTGTTTAGGTTACTTACAAGTCATAGGCAGATTGGACTCCTTTCTGTCTCAGAAAGAAGATGTCTGCTTGGCTAGTAATGATAAAGGGGGTGTGTCTGTGTATGATTCTTATGTATTATTTTATTTTTTTGTGTGTGTGGGGGCATATGTGTGTGTAGGGGTATGGATGCATGTGTGTGTGCACATCCATCCATGGGGAGGCCAGATGTTTGACATTGGGTGTCTTCCTCAATCATTTGGCACCTTATTTATTGAGATAGGCACTAGCTCGCTCCCTTGAACCTAGAGCTCACCTATTCCAACTTGCCTTGAGGATCCTTGCTGCTGCCTCCCACATGCTGGCATCATAGGCGCGTCACCACACCTGTTTGGCATTTACCTGGGTGCTGGGGATTTGAATTCAGGTCCTCACACTTGCGTGGTCAGAACTTTGCTGGCTGAGCTGTTTCTCATCCCTTTGTGTGTTTTTACTGTTGCAATAGCCTAACCCTAGGCATCAAGCTTTTGTCTTAAGTAAAAGAATGCTGTGGTAATCTGATTTTTTTTTTCTGTTGTTGTTGTTTGCTTGCTTGCTTATTTATTTATTTTGGTTTCCCTTGACAGAAACGAAGAGATTTGAGATCTTTCAAGTTCCCCTTATCCAGGAAATCTGGAGATCTCTAACAACTCAGGGAGATCTTCACTTCAGTTTTCCTGACCATTTACACTGGAGAGATGTTTGGGAAGGTGGGGATTCAGAAGAGATGGTACTGGGTTGTTCCTCAGGCATGGCCAAACTGGGAAGGGTTTGTGGAAGTAACCCTCTTGGAGTCAAAGATCCTTGGAGATTTCTCATATAGTTAGTGACGTGGGCCCACGAAAGCTAATGCCATTGTCTGGGAGGGCTACCTTCCTGGTGTCACTGCCACAGGCTGGCTTTCTGTTGGTGTAGGGCTGTGTCACAGCTTGTGGTGCCTTTTTGTGGTGGGGATCTATCGGTGGAAATCATCCATATCTGATAGCAAACAAACAAACAAACAAACAGTCTTGGTTAATTGCCAACTGTTTAAAGTTGTGAGTGTATGTGCAACTTTGCCAAGTTTTAAAGTGTGGCGTGATTTCTTCTGTTGAAGTTACAGAACTATAATAAATAAACAAAAACAGCCACCCCCCCCCCAAAAAAAACCAAACCAACCAACCAACCAACCAACCAACAACAACAACAACAAAACCCCCTCAAAATGGCCCTTGGCTTTGGATGTATTGCTAGAATTCGTAGAATACAGGCTAGGCATTGTCGCGCGTGCTTGTAATCCCAGCACTTGGGAGGCTGAGGCAGGAAGATCACCAGTGTGTGGTCACTGTGGACTATACAACAAGACCTTGTCTGAAAACAAAACTGCCCCCAAGAACCCAAAACACGCACAGAAAGTTAACACGTGAACCGAGGACACGGAGCGTCTCAGAAGCTGGGGCAATAGTCTCCGCGCTGGGCAGGGAAGTGTTTTAATTATCTTGATTAAGCACACACACAAAAAATGTCTTCCTGAGAGCCCACAGGTAATTGACTGATCCCCTGTGGGAAGAAATGAATTCCATTGCGTGGACTGATGGGCCTGAATAGACTGATTGCTTCAACAACTCATTTGCTCATTAATCTGTATCCAAAATTCACTTCCATCAGAAGAGAGCCTCAAAGACTCTGAAAGTAACATTTTATGACTTTAAAGACACTTTCTGAAGAAAACCTCTTTGCACTTTAATGTTGAATGCTAAAATAACAAAATGGGAGACTAGGCAATATGCTTAAAATGTTATGATTTTTGTAAATTTCATATATATTCTTATTCAACATGTACTTATCTCTCCATATTAAAAGAAAGATGATTCCTCTAGACTGCTTATATCTATAAAGCATTCATGGCTATTTCCAATCACAGCAAACCCAAGTAGGGCTCTTTATTTGTAATTTTGAATGGGAAGTCTTTGTAGCAATATCTGCCCACTCTTTAGATGACTGAAAAATCTATTTCCATTTTCAGTTTTTAAAAAATATTCTATTTATTTATTTATTTATTTGAGAGGGGGGGGGAATGAATATGGGCATGTCAGGGCCGCCAGCTACTGCAAACGAACTCCAGACGTGTGCGTCCCCTTTTGTATCTGGCTAACATGGGTCCTAGGGAATTGAACCTGGGTCCTTTGGCTTTGCATGCAAGCACTTTAACTGCTAAGCCATCCTCTAGCCCCTATTTTCATTTTTAATTGTATCAAAATCCTTCTAGAGCTGGAGAGATGGCTCAGCAGTTAAGGAGCTTGTCTGCAACACCTAAAAACTCAGGTTTGGCTCTTTAGAACCCACATAAGCCAGATGCACATAGTGGTGCACGCATCTGGAGTTTATTTGTAATGGCTAGAGGCCTTGGCATGCCCATTTTCTCTTTCTCAAAAATCAATCAATAAATAATTATTTTAAATATCCTTCTAAATCACAACCTCATTGAATCTGGAAGGGAATTTTATAATTATCAACCCCACTCCCCAATTAAAAAAGAAATTAAGGTGTGGTGGCATACACCTTGAATCCCAGCACCCAGGAGGCAGAGGTGGGAGGATTACCATGAGTTTGAGGCCAGTCTGGGACTGAATAGTGAATTCCAGGTCAGCCTGGGCTGGAGTGAGATCCTACCTTGAAAAACCACAAAAAAGAAAAACAGAGGAATAAAAAACAATTATTTTTTTTGTTTTGTTTTTTGAGGTAGGGTCTCACTCTGGTCCAGGCTGACCTGGAATTAACTCTGTCATCTCAGGGTGACCTTGAACTCATGGCACTCCTCCTACTCTGTCTCCCAAGTGCTGGGATTAAAGGCGTGAGCCACCACGCCTGGCTTAAAAAACAATTCTTGAATGTGCCTTTTTCATGAATACTATTGTTTAGTATGTGAAATAGCAGCAATTATTGTTTTATATTTTAATCATAATGATGTAGTTGATTCTGTAGTGAACACTTGTTGCTTTTGCCCAAGCTTTCTTTTCTTTTCTTTTTTGGTAAAAGCATTCGAATTTTTCTTTGAGGTTTCCCTCTCTTTCACTTCAGGTTGTCCAGCTGGGCCTGACCCTCCCTCTAATCTAGAGGTGGACACATACGTGATCCAGCTTTGGAAATTGAGCATTATGTCTGTTTTTTTTTTTTTTTTTTTCTCCTTGAAGTACCAAGGAAAGAGGTGCTCTTTTCCCAGATAATTTCTTACACTTGCGATCATATAAGCTTTGGTTGGGGCATCTTTGCCAGAGGAGGAAAGGGCCTTTATGATGCTGATAACAATGATTCAAGCAGTTCCCACTTTCCTCCTCCCAAACCTAGGAGGTAAACATTGTCCATATCCGCATCTCAGTGAAACACTGAGGTGAAATCAGGTAATGAGGTTAGTGTCAGGCAGCTACGGAGGAGCAGTGGACCCAGCTTCTAAATCTTACAGCCTGCTTGGAGAGCTCATGATTTTCCCCACAACACTGTGGACAAACACAGCTGAGAGACAGAGACAGAAATCTAACCCTGATCACATCATTGAAGCCCTTGATGCAGTCATTGCTAACATTCTTAGATTTCTTTTTTAGTTTAAATTAATTTGGGATAGGACTCCATTACTTACACTTGAAAGAGCCCTTACTAATATGTGTACATAAAGTCTTGGGTTAACTGTGTTCTGCCATGTGACATTTGAGACAGAATATGAAATGAAGACTTGCTTCATGAGTGTATGCATGCTCCACACTATGACATATTGCAGGAACATCCTAGGTACATGTGGTTATGATTTAATTCTTTTTTTTTCCCTCAAAAAACCATTTGCATGGTTAAGGCCTATACCCAAGACAATTATGTCCTCATTTGTTTGGACTTCTGGGAGATCCTCACTAAATAATGACTTTCTTGGTCTTAACACACCCTAATCATATCCATAGAGGGAGTAAAGTAATGAATATATATTAAAAATCTAGGGAACAAAACTGGACCACAACTAGGTTTACTTTAAACAGAATTATCCATTCAGGCTTCTGTACCAAAATATCTTAGACTTGGTAATTTATAGACAACAAGAGATTGATTGCTTATAGTTCTAGAGGGAAGTCTAAGGTCAAGGTGGTAGCATATTCCATGTCTGGTTAGGGTCTGTGCCTCATAGCTGGTACCTGCCATGTGTCCCTTCCTGGTTGAAGAGATAAACCATGTCTCAGGCCTCTTTGCAAGAACACTAATCCAACCTATGATGGATTTTCTCTCACAACCTAATCAACTAACAAGGGACACCCACCTCTTAATACTATTGTATTGGTGGCTGGGTTTCAACAGCATATGACTTTCTCTCTGTTTGTGTATGTATGTGTGTGTGAACATACATATTTGTTGGCATAGGGACACAAACATTTGTGCAATAGCAAGAATTTCTAGTCCTCTAAATGAACAGTCCAGGGAAGCTGACTTTGAGTTTGGTTGATCCAGGTCTGACTCAATGTTGCCATGAAGGTCCATTCTTGAGCCCCTGCTTTGGGGTTAGCTCATTGTATAGATTCTGTGTGTGGGTCCCTGGCATTTCTAGGTCACCTTTACCCTGCCCCCACCATAGTCAAACTAAGCTTTGCATCTTCAGCCTATTAAATAGAGTTGGCAGGGCTAGATTTCATTCTGAAATGTGTTAGACAACATACACTGATGGATTTTAAGCAGTCGGGCTCAACCTCTGCTATCTCCCAAACCCTAGGGCAAAAATGAGGGATGGAAGAAAGGAAGAAAATTCCAGGTGGTATTCAGGAGAGGCGTGAATAATAAAAGTAGTAGCAATGATACTGATAGTATTGTGATAGTAATAATTATGATAATTATAATGATGGCTAGTAATCCAGCAGTATATATGAACGTATCTCATCTTTGCCAGATCTCTCTGGGAGGAGCCATGAGACCATCATTTTACAGAGGGGTGAGGTTGCTGCCTTCACACAGCTGGGACTCAGGCCCTCTGTCTATGGAACTTGCACTGCTTCCTTGGCTATGCAGATCGCTGTAGCTGGTCCAACCAGTTCTCAATCAAGAATGAGTGCTGAACAAACTTCTTTCTCATTCTCCTGGCTGCCTACTTATGTAATCAAAACAGGACTGGGACTGTCCATGCGAAACTCCGTGGCTTGGACATCTTTAGCTGCAGACATTTTGACCTGAGATAGAGCACCGATCATGTCATCTTCCATTTTTCCTGATTGGGTAAAGTCTGCCTGTGGGAGAAACATTAGTTCCCTTTTACTCTGGATATGAAAGCTTAATTGTCAGTCAAGATCACCATCTTTGGTACCATTGAGGGGGAACTAAATTCCATTTTGTTTCCTCTCTTCCTTCTTCCAAAATACAATTTTGACATGATGAATCAAGAAAATTAAACTATTATGTTCTCCATGAAGACATAAGTGCTGTGGTTACTAGGCCAACTTGATGAATGTTGCGGACTCACAGCAGAGTAATTATATCCATCTCTAAGGTGTTTTAGCTGGCATATGCCTTAGGTACTTATTTCTCACACCACCACAATCAATATAATGCTTCATCTTAAATTATTCTGGTCTGGAGATCTTTTTAAGAAGAGCATCTGAATCCTCATTATGTCATTTATGTCATTGGATCAAGCTTTCTTAGAGTAAATGTGGCCTTTCAAAGCCCTGTTGAGGACATGGGATTTGTGAAGCCTGATTAGCCAGCCTTCTGTGGTCTGAGTGTACTGAAGGAGGCAGACTCCATACGATGAAATGACAGCTCAATTGGTTTGATATACCTTTGTAGAAATACAGACTTTCCACTGTCTTTCTTTAAGCCTTTCTTAACTTCAGAAACAATTCTTCAATTGATGCTGGTACTGTGACATAGCACCTCTCACAGTTGTACAAAGAAAATCAAATGAGAATTTTGAAGACCAGAAGGTCTTCTGTGAGGCATGGGGCAAACTTTTCTGTCTATTGTTGATTCTGCTCAGCCACTACCATCCTCACCCCCACTCCAAACCTATAGGTATCCTCGTTCTGGTTTGCTGAATCTGAGCTGCTAAATCCTTCCTGACCTAGAAAAGTCCTTTGCATTCCTGCTCAGCCTCTCTCACACAGAGGAAAGCATTGCTCACTGATGCTTGATGAACAGTGACCATAGGCTAGGGGGTGTGCTGAGCAAGTTTGCATGCTTGGTGCATTGGATCCTTTCAATAATCAGAAAGGTATGTGTTATGATTCTTTTTTTTTTGAGGTAGGGTCTCAATCTAGCCCAGGCTGACCTGTAACTCACTATGTAGTCTCAGGGTGGCCTTGAACTCATGGTGATCCTCCTACTTCTGCCTCCTGAGTGCTGGGATTAAAGGTGTGTGCCACCACGCCTGGCTATGACATTATTTTCTTATCATTAAATAGAAATGTACTTTATTTTCTTATTATACTTAAATGGAAGTAGAAGCCCAAACTCATATAGCTGAAGGTTAGACCAGTGTTGCAGTCAGGTTCATACTGCTGGCAGAAATCACCCAACCAAGAGCAGCTTTTGGGCAAAAGGGTTTATTTTGGCTTAAAGACTTGAGGGGAAGCTCCATGATGGCAGGAACAATGATGACATGAGCAGAGGGTGGACATCACCCCCTGGCTAACATAAGGTGGACAACAGCAACAGGAGCGTGTGCCAAACACTGGCATGGGGAAACTGGCTGTAATACCCATAAGCCCGCCCCCAACTACACACTGCCTCCAAGAGGTGTTAATTCCCAAATCTCCATCAGCTAAGACCTAGCATTCAGAACAGCTAAATTCACGGGAGACATCTGAATCAAACCACCACATTCTGTCCCTGGCCCCCATAAACTGATAACCATACATGATGAAAAATGCAATGCATTCAGTCCAACTTTAAAAGTCCCCATAGTTTTTATCAATCTTAATGATGTTAAAATATCCCCATAATCCAAGGTCTTTTAACTGAGCCATAATGCCAAAAACTCATGATGGCACAGAATAAACAATCACACTGCAAAAGATGGCATTGGGCATAGCACAGAAATATTTAACCAATATAAGATTTAAACAGGGCAAACATCAAACTGTATCTTCAAGTCCAACAACTCTAGGTAGTAATGAGTCTCTGAGTCTGATAATTCTAACCAGCAACAAGTCTCTAGAGTTCCAATTCAGCCCCTCTAGCTAGGCTACTCACAGTTCTGGAAAACTTCATCAGGGTCCGCAGCTTTTCCCAGCAGCCATCTTGCGATCTTGGCATCTCTGCTGGGTCTCTACTGCAGTCCATTGTTCATCCTCACAGCTCCATGGGGTCTCCATGCAGGCCTCCACCAAACCTGCTTTGCACTTCCCATGGCTGTTTCCAAAGCACAAGACTGCATTGCAATGACTCTCTCTTTCTTGCATTTCTTTTTTATTTTGATATATTTATTTATTTATATTTTTTCCCTCAATTTTATTAAACATTTTCCCATGATTATAAAAAATATCCCATAGTAATGCCCCCCCCTCCCCTTTGAAATTCCCTTCTCCATCCACTCCCCATCTCAATAAGTCTCTCCTCTGTTTGGATGCATGGTTCCCTCCTGTTATGATGGTCTTGTGTAGGTAGTGTCAGGCACTATGAGGTCATGGATATCCAGGCCAATTTTTTGTCTGGAGGGAGTACGTTGTAAGGAGTCCAACCCTTCCTTTGGCTCTTACTTTCTTTCCGTCACCTCTTCCGCATTAGACCCTGAGCCTTGGAAGGTGTGATCGAGATGTTATTCAGTACTCTAGTTACTTCTTTCCAGCACCATGATACCTTGTGAGTTGTCCCAAGGTCACTGCCATCTGAAAAGAGAAGATTCTCTACCAAGAGTGAGAGTAGCATTAATATAAGGGTATGAATATTAAGAGAAGTGCTTACTGGGCAGTTTGATAAGCATAATATATACACTAATCCAGACATCAGCCGATGTTATAACCCGAGGGCTCATGACTACCCCTGTTTTAAGTTTTCAGTATCAGGGATGTATTCCCTCCCTTAGAGTGGGCCTCCAGTCCAATTGGAGGGCAGTTGGTTTTCACCATGACAGACGTGCCACTATTGCACCCGTTGGCTCATTTGGCCTGGCTGGCCAATTATAAGGCTTGCAGTGTCCACCTTTGAGCATCTTCACTGTTGGTATCTCTTTCTCCCATTGAACTACATGTAGAACAGCTTCTTCCAGCTTTCTGTCAGCTGCTGGTCTACATGGAGGAGGTTATCAGCTCAGTTCCAGCAGGATTTCTCAGTGGCCTTGCAGCCCAAGTATGTGGAGTCTTCAGCAATAGGGTCTTACCATCTATTCCTGGTGGGAAACCAAGGACCTTGGCAATGGCCTATAATGTTCTGGGGGCATCAGGGACTTCCCTGGCCAACAACTCACTGGCACTGAAAATTTTTTAGCAATGATCTATGACTCCTAAGTGTTCCATTGCCCAAAACTGAAAGATTCCATTTGATTTAGTAATATCCTCTCACATTTTGATTATCTCTCCCTGCACCTTTACTTTATTCAGTCTCCTCCCCTGACCTCACTTTGGGCCTTTTCAGCCCCATTAATCTATTCTTCTACTTACACATCTACAATACCAACCTATTAAGTACCCTCCTCCCTTTCCTTCTCTTCCCTTTGTATCTCAGTTTTAGCTTACTGGCATCTGCTACTGAGTTTTTTCCTTCTCATGCAGAAGCCCAATTATCTGTAGCTAGGATCCACAAACGAGAGATAACATGCAGCACTTGACTTTCTGGGCCTGGGTTACCTCACTTAGTATAATCCTTTCCAGATCCATCCATTTTTCTGCAAATTTCATAACTTCATTTTTCTTTACTGCTGAGTAGAACTCCATTGTATAAATGTGGCATATCTTCATTATCCACTCATCAGTTGAGGGACATCTAGGCTGGTTCCATTTCCCAGCTATTATAAATTGAGCAGCAATAAACATGGTTGAGCACGCACTTCAAAGGAAATGAGATGAGTCCTTAGGATATATGCCTAGGAGTGCTATAGCTGGGTCATATGATAGATCAATCTTTAGCTGTTTTAGGAATCTCCACTCTGTTTTTCACAATGGGTGGACCAGATTGCATTCCCTGCCAACATTTATGATCATTTGTTTTCATGATGGTATCCAATCTGACAGGAGTGAGATGGAATCTCAACATAGTTTTAATATGCATTTCCCTGATGACTAGGGACATAGAACATTTTTTTTAGATGCTTAGATGCCATCTATATTTCTTCCTTTGAAAACTCTCTATTTAGCACCATAGCCCATTTTTTAATTGGCTTGTTTGATTTCTTATTATTTAACTTTTTGAGTTCTTTGTATATCCTAGGTATTAATCCTCTATCAGATATATAGCTGGCGAAGATTTTTTCCCATTCTGTAGGTTGCCTCTTTGCTTTATTCACAGTGTCCTTTGTAGTACAAAAATCTTTGTAATTTCATGAGGTCCCAGTGGTTAATCAATGGTTTTATTGCCTGAGCAATTGGGGTTGTCTTCATAAAGTCTTTGCCCTTTCTTGCATTTCTTATACTCCACATTACCAGGTAGGGTGCCAATTTGTTAACTCAGGGGGGAATAAAGCAGACTTTGAAGAACAGGACACTCCTTCAGCTTTCAGGCCCCTTTGAAAGAGTCTACATTCTTTCTGTTGTCCCAGTACAGGTCAGCTGGCCCAATCTCAATTGCAGCTGAACAGGTGGCAGTTTCACCCAAAGATTTCATTTTTTCTGTGCCATATTCCTCTGCACACACCAGTTCATTTCTATGAAATGCAACTCTGCACAACTTCTCAGGACATGGGCATAATAGCAAGCCTCACACAAACTGCCTCTAGCCCAGCTCAGATAAAGCTCCTTTTCACCCTCAGAAGCCAAACCTTACAATCCTTAGTTCTTATTGCATTCAGGTCTTGCAACTCTGACCAGAATAGTCCATCAAGTTGTACTTACAGCACTGCAAGGTGTCCCTTAGGTCAAGGTTTCAAATTCATCCACATTCTTGAAAATCAGCTCCAAAAGGCTAAAGTCACACAGTCAGGTGTCTAGCAGTAAATGACCCCAGTCTCAGTACCAACATTTCTGTTGCAGTCAGGTTCACATTACTGGCAGAAATCACCTGACCAAGAGCTGCCTTTGGGAAAAAAAGGTTAATTTTGGCTTACAGACTTGAGGGAACACTCCACAATGGCAGGGAAAAATGATGGTATGAGCAGAGGATGGACATCACCCCTGGTCAACAGAAGATGGACAATAGCAAGGAGAGTGTGCCAAACACTGGTAAGGGAACACTGGCTATAATACCCACAAGCCTGTCCCCAACAATACACTGCATACAAGAGGTGTTAATTCCCAAATCTCCATCAGCTGGGAACCTAGTATTCAGAACACTTAAGTTTATGGAGGACCCCTGAGTCAGACCACCACAACCATGGAGCAGAAGTTCAAATCCAAGGCTGAGTCTCAAGATCTTATCATATCTACTCTTTAAGCATTTAAAAAAATCATTAATAATTATTTATATGATTTGAAATATATGGTTTGGGTTTTGAAGAATGCCTAGGAATAGCTTACCATACATTTATTAATTACTGCAGCAGATGCTCATTGAGCACTTGCTAGGTGCTGGGGATACTGCAGTGACCACACAAATCAGATAAAAAGTATCACTGGCCTTGTAGACATCACATTCAAGAGAGAGGGGGATAAATAATGAGCATAGTAAATGTATAAACTTACAGGCCATAAGTGCTATGGGGAAATAAAACTGATAGCAAGATAATGCAACTGACTAACACAAAGGAGGGAGTCTTTAAGTCTAACAAGTTTGATAGGGAGATATTATCATATCTGGGAAAAGAATATTATGGGCAGAGGGGTCAGACAACATACAGGTCCTCATATGAGGCCATCCATGGAATGTTCGAACTCTATTGTGGCTGGACACAGTGAGAAGAGGGATGGCAAAGTGGAGGGAGCAAAGTGGCAGACTGTAGAGTGCCTGTGAGGTCGCAGCTTGGGCTTTGGCTGAGCAGGAGGGGAGACCCTCTGAGGGGTTGGAGCACAGGGACACTGTCAACCTTACTGCAACACTTGTCCTCAAGACCAAGACTTACTGTGATATGAATTTGTCCTTCCAACACTCATGTGATGGAAAATTAATCCCTAAATTCAAATGCCAGTGGTATTTGGAGGTCAGGCATTTGGGAGGTAATCAAGATTAGGTGAAGTCATTAGATTGTGACCCCATGGTGACTTCAGAAAAAAGAGACCCGAACTAGTGCTGGTTTTACCTTGCCACCTGATGCCTCTGCTATATTACAAGGTAGCAGAAAGGCCTCTCTGGGAGCTGACCACATGTCTATGCCTGTCTCTAGAACCAGCAAATAAATTCACCTTCTTTTATATTTTTGGTGAAGTGGAGTCTCACTACATAGACCAGATGCTGGCTTCAACTTATGATGATCCTCTTGACTCTGTTTCCCAAGTGCTAGCATTACAAGTATATACTTCCATGCTTGGTTTAAACCTCTGCTCTTTATCCATTACTTGATCTCAGACACTTTGTTATAGGAATAGAAAGTGAACTTCGGGTGAAGAGGATGTTTCTTAGACGAGGCAGTGGTCATTGGTACTGGTTATTTCAAAGGAGCTAGAAGAGTTTTGAATGCTTTTACCACAAGCAGCCAATGCATGTGTGATATATATGATAGTGAGGCCCACCCTGATTTAAAAATGACACAATGTATACATGTGTGAAAGTATCAGGTGACTTGTATGTGCCTGTTAACTGACAATACTGCTGATGTTTCCGAATGAGGAAGACTGAGAGTGGCTACTGAGTTTCATGCCATGGAGGTCACCAGGACTTCAGACAACGGTGGTTTTAGTAGAAATGATTGAATCACAGTGAAAACTTGATTGAAAAGGCTTACAAAAGGTTATTAGAGAAAAGAGTTTTTTTTTCCCCCTAAGGGTAAGAATAATAGAATGTCTTAGTGTTAATGAAAATGATCTAATAAAAAGAAAAATAATTATACAGGAGATGGAGGGAAAATGGTTGGTGAGAAGGTGCTGATGAGGTTTTGTAATGGGGCATGAGATACAAATATTTCTTGGTGGTGATATGACGATGGCAGCATGCTATCACTGAAATACATTTTAAAGTGGCTTGCTCAATTATGTACCTTAGTGGTCTCAGAGTCTTAAACAGCCTTGTCTATTGTTGGAAAGCTAGCATATCATGCTTTTCAATGTGGAGGCTGAAATGAAGTGTTCCAGAGACTGGCCTACAGCGAAAAGGGCTCCATTGCTGTGGATTTGGTTCCCCCACGCGAGCACATGATGATATTCCTCTCTGGTCTCAGAAAAAAAAAAAAAAAAAAAAAAAAAAAAAAAAAAAAAGACAGGATAATCTATCACTGAGGGATAGTGGAAAGCCACATCTAATGCTACAGTAGACCCAGAAGAAATGCTGCCAGATTGGATTTGAAATTGATTCACGCTGCTAATCTTTCTGCTTTGGTGAGTTGTATTCTCCTCGACTTAGCATTTGAGAGAATTTTGAAAGTGATCTTTAGTGGAAAAAAAAATCATCCTAGAAGTTTTGGGCTCTCTAGTTAATTAAATTACAGGTGCTGACAGATTTACCTCAGATTGCTATTCCTTATGATCTGTAATTGTGATTTAAGATTTTATAGTTTGTTGAAAGTAAAATGTGAGAAAATACACCACATACATTTGGATGGGAACGAAGCTTACGTGAAGCTTGGCGCTGTGGGGAACATTCCAACAGTATTCTACTCCTCACCTTTGCATGTGCTTTATCGTCTTTATTTTCAGACATTATATTCATTCCTTAATTTTGGATAAGCCTTTGTTCCTCTGTGTATGTATGCGTGTGTCTGTGTGTTCATGTATGGGTGCACGTGTGTGTGCACATGTGTATGAAGGCCAAAGGATAATCTTTACTTCATTCCTCAGGCTTCACCCATATCTTTTGAAACAGCCTCTCATGTGTTTGGAGTTCCCCAATTAGACTAGACTGGTTGGCCAGCAAGCCCCAGGGATCTGCCCATCTCCACCTCCCCAACATTGAGATCATCACTGCAGCCCACCATGCCTGGATTTTTGACATGGTCCTGTTGCCCTGAACTCACATTTTCATGTGCTTTTATGACTGGGCTTATCTCCAGCTCCCTCTATTTGTTGAATCTAAAGTTGGTAGTACTGTGTTAACTGACTGCCCATCATGTGATCTTCAATTGTCAAAAGTCACAGAAATACCAGGCTGCATTATGCAGGGAAATGTAGATTTTGAAGAAAATATTTGGATTTTATTCAAGAGTAATGGGAAGCCAATGAAAAAAATTAAGCAGGAGAATTATATGCTTTGTTTTTATTTTTCTTTCCTTTTTTATTTTACTTTTTTTATTTTTTTTGTTTTATTTATTTATTTATTTATTTATTTGAGAGCGACAGACACAGAGAGAAAGACAGGTAGAGGGAGAGAGAGAGAATGGGCGCACCAGGGCTTCCAGCCTCTGCAAACGAACTCCAGACGCGTGCGCCCCCTTGTGCATCTGGCTAACGTGGGACCTGGGGAACCGAGCCTCGAACCGGGGTCCTTAGGCTTCACAGGCAAGTGCTTAACCGCTAAGCCATCTCTCCAGCCCTACTTTTTTTATTTTTGAAGGCAGGGTCTCGCTGTAGCCCAGTCTGGCCTGGAATTCACTATGTAGTCTCAGGGTGGCCTCATTCTCACAGCAATCCTCATTACCTCTGCCTCCTGAGTGCTGGCATTAAAGGCGTGTGCCACCACGCCTGGCTTGAGGTACGTGCTTTGAGTAGCAGTAGCATTTTGTAAGTATCTGCCAGTAGTCGTGTTCATTAGTGAGATTATGGAGCCCAATAAAAGACAAGTCTTTTGGACAGAGGACAGCTGCAGTGAAATGGTGGCAAAAGCAATAGCGATATCTTACACTATGGTGGACTCACTATGTGGATCCTATAAAGTGGGTATCATTGTTGGTCCTGATTTTATAAACGAAGAGATGAGGCACAGGGAGGCAACATAGCTTGTCTGAGGTCACAAAGCCATGAAGGGTACAGCGTGGGTGTCAGTCCAAGTCATCTGATGTGAGAATCCATGCTGTTATTCACTACAATTACGTTCCTCTATTAAACAGAAGTGAGGTATCAGTATATACATATAACTTTAGTGATAGGATCACCAGGAGGGACTTAGCAACCACTGAATGTGGGTGGGAGGGAGATGGAAGATGCAGAGGTAGCCCCATGTTTCTCCTGGGATGGAGTGGAAGAACTCAGTACTTATTGAAATAGAGAAAGACTGAAGAATAGATGGATTCGGAGCAGAAAAATCACGTGGAGTGTGGCAGGAAGAGGAGGGTAGGTGCCCATGCGGCATCCATGTGGAGCCACACAATTGGGAGTAATCAGGTGGCTCTCGCAGCTCAGGAGGGAGGAATCCTGAGGGATCTGTAGATTTAGAGGGCTCTGGTAAGAGTAGATGCTATTCCAAGTTTAGCTTTCTGGACAGGAAGTGACTGATGGTATCTACTCAAAACACTTCACTCCTCAGATACTTGTAACAAAACTACTGTGGGAGAAAAGCACTTGGGAAAATATCAGTTTCAAACACGTATAAGGACACTTAAAATTTTCTGCTTAACGAATGGGTCTAATTATCTGCATAATTGGCTTACTATAAGGTAAACCTCATTTTTTCTTATTCTAGAATTCACCAACATTATTAACCAAGATAGTGGTATTGGAAACTAATAGTAATTTATCTTATAAGGCTTAATGACCTCATACTTTAAAAAAAGTTAAAGCACTTAAATTTAAAACAACTTTAAGATTAAAGTAGCATTAGGAGAACAGTATAAAGAGCTCCCATAAATTCTGCATCCAGATTCCTGAGTCACCAACACTTTATCGCATGTACTTTACCACACAGTTTCTCTTTGTGTCTACTTAAAATTCTTTTTGTTGTTGTCAGACAGGATCTTGCCCTGTAGCCGAGCTAGCCTAAAAATCACTGTGTAGCCCAGGCTGGCCTTGAACTCAAGCTCCTCCTGCCGTAGCCTCTGAATCCTGAGATTCCAGATGTGCAACACCTGTGGAGGACAGTCAGATTCATCATTTTGCTTGACTTCTGTATACTTAAGCACATGCTTCCTAGGAATGGACACATTCTCCTATATACCCAGAGTATAATTGTCACATTTAGAAAGTATATCACTTTTATAATACCATTTTCTCATGTATAGCCACCATTTAGGTTTCTTCGTAGCCCTTCCTTTTACCCCAGTGGACCTCACATTGTCACCTTTTTTTCCCCCCAAGGTAGGGACTCACTAGCTCAGGCTGACCTGGATCTAATTCTGTAGTCTCAGGGTGGCCTCAAACTCATCAGCGATCCTCCTACTTCTGCCTCCCAAGTGCTGGGATTAAAGGTGTGTGCCACCATGCCCAGCTTCCATGTCACCTTTAAACTGGACATTTACTTAGCTTTTATTTTATTTTATTATATTTTATTTTATGTTTTTTAAGACACTGTCACTTTTGAAGACTGAATAATATATTCTTGAGTGGATAGCGAGTCATTGAAGAAATGAGAGAGAAAATTAAAAAAAAAATCCTATAATCAAATGAAAATGACAGCACAACTTGTGAGAACCTGCGGGCTCTGGCTCAGACAGTCCTGGGAGGAAAGTTTACAGGTTTCTCATAGCTTTGAGTCTAAGGTCTTAGAAAAATGAGAACAGGCCAAACTCAGTAGCAGGAAGTGGCAAACACAATAGAGATCAGGACAAAAATTAATGAGATGGAAACTGAAAGACAAATATATGGAATCAGACAAACAAAAATATTGGGCTAGAGAGATGGCTCAAGGGTTAAAGGTGTTTGCTTGTAAAAGCCTAAAGGCCTGACAACCTGGGTTTGAGTCCCCAGTACCCATATAAAGCCAGATGTACAAAATGGTGCATGTGTCTGGAGTTTTTTTTTTTTTTTTCCCAGTGTCAGGAGGCTCTGGTGTGCCCATATGCACTCTTTCGGTCTGCCTTTTTCTCTCTTTTATCCTCAAATAAATAAATAGGCTTTTTAAAAAAAATTGTTGGTTCTTGGGAAGATGAAAAAGATTGTCAAGTCCCTAGCCAAATTAACCAGGTGAAAGAAAGAGAAGACCCAAACTAATAAAGTTAGAAATGAAAAAGGTGACAAAATAGACTCAAGAGGAGGGTACTTAATAGGTTGGTATTGTATATATGTAAGTACAATGATTGAGATGGGGAGGTAATATGATGGAGAATGGAATTTCAAAGGGGAAAGTACGGGGGGGGGGAGGGAGGGTATTACCATGGGACATTTTTATAATCATGGAAAATGTTAATAAAAATTGTGAAAAGAAAAAAAAATTAGACTCAAATAAACAATTGCAGAAGTGGTAGAAAGACTATAAAAGCCAAAAAAGAGGGGAGGAATGCCTTGTAATCCTGTCCTCCAGACACAAAGTGGCCTGCATATTCATGACCTCACAGTGACTGATGCTGCCTACATAAAGCCTGTATAGTAGAAGGGGAAAACGGTGATATCAAAACGAAAGAGAAACTAGTTGGAAAGAAGAAGGCGGAATCCAATGGAGAGAGATTCGAGAGGGAAAACGGAAGGTAGTGGCGGGGCGGATTATTTTCATGGCATATTATCTATGTAGATGGAGAGTACCAATAAAAAGTTTAAAAGGTAGACTCCATTGAAATCCAGAGGCACACTGGGGACTACTTTGAAAACCTTTATGTAAGACATTGTCACTTTAAACAAAGTAAGCCAGAGTGTCGTCACGGGCCCCTTCCTTGAGGTTTTTCTGATGTTTGGTCACGAGCTACAGTGTGAGTAGATTCAGGTTACGTGTGTTATCAGCATACAATATCGAGAGGCCACTAAGGCCGCTTTGCCTGATTACTGTCACGTTAATATTTGATCATTTGGTTCCTGCACTGGTTGCCATATCTCCTCAGTATAAAGTCCAAAATCTATTCCTTTGTAGATGCTAAGTGACCTCAGGCTTAGATTTGGACATGAAACCTTTCCCCTAAAAGCAACATCTATAACTCACAATCTTGCTTGCTAGCCAGAGTGTCAGGAGGCGGATGCACTGGGAATCCCCAGCAAGCCCACTGAATCGGACGGCAGTTTGTTCACCTTTGGGCGCACATTTGCTGACATGTCTTGCTCATCCCTTAGGCCTAAGTTGCAAGGCCGGTGGGACGAGGGCATGTTTTCCTCACGTGCTTCCACCCCATTCTGGCAAATAGAAGAAGGCACCCTGTCTTTGAACCACCTATGCTTTTCACGTCACCCAAGCCAACTTTGAAGGACTCTATCTCCACATTGTTTTAGATAAATTATCACTGCCTTCTCTTCCTGTCACAAAGATTCTTACTTTTCTGTTATCCTGGAATTCAGTATTAGCCTTTTCTAATTATTTTTCTAATATTTCCTTTTTTTAAAGTAGAAACTTTGGATGGAAACATCATATGTTAGTACCATCCTTTCCTTCCCCCTGCCCCCACTCCTCTGAGGAGTCTCCCTATTTCTTAGCTTCTATACTTGCCAGTCTTTTTTATTTATTTATTTATTTATTTATTTATTTATTTATTTATTTATTTATTTATTTATTTGAGAGCGACAGACACAGAGAGAAAGACAGGTAGAGGGAGAGAGAGAGAATGGGCGCACCAGGGCTTCCAGCCTCTGCAAACGAACTCCAGATGCGTGCGCCCCCTTGTGCATCTGGCTAACGTGGGACCTGGGGAACTGAGCCTCGAACCGAGGTCTTAGGCTTCACAGGCAAGCGCTTAACCGCTAAGCCATCTCTCCAGCCTATTTGCCAGTCTTAAAATGGTAGACATCAAGGGTCTTTGCTGCTCTTCTCCCCTCTTTCTTTCCCTCCCTGTATGCCTCTCTCCTTCTCTCTCTGAAGGAGCACAGCTAAGTTTATATTTATTTTATTCTTGAATTGTTATTCTCTTAGGCATGTTATCAGTTTTAAAACAAATTGTATAATAATCATAAAAACATGAAGGAACAACATACTTGTGAATATTTTATTCATTTTAATTTTATGAACTTTTAATGAGTCAGCCAATATGAATTTTGGCAGACTAGTATAAAATAGCATAGTTCTATGATTTTTTTTTTCAGATTCTGGTAATTTTAGGTCACATTTTATCTTTTTTCCACTTCTGTTCAAAGCTTATAAGTTGAACACAATTCCTGCCATAAAAGAATTGTTTTAAGTATGAGTGTTCAGAGAGAATTCTTTTTAAGCATGAATATTTTAAAGTATGTATATGTGACTCCTTGTTTTACCTGATGGAAAGTGTCTGTCTTGCAAGTAAGGTATTTGTGTTCACTTCCCTCTCATATCTACTTTCCCCCATGTTTCTAGTTGTTAATATCTGTTTTTTTCTCTTTTCTTATTTTTTTTTCAAGGTAGGGTTTCACTCTATCCCAGGCTGACCTAGAATTCACTATGTAGTCTCAGGGTGGCCTTGAATTCACAGTGATCCTTTTAAAAGAGAAAACACACAGGATGTAGTGGCATACACCTGTAATCCCAGCACTCAAGAGACAGAGATGTGAGAACTGCTCCAATCTTTATGGTCTAGAGAGATGGCTTAGCTGTTAAGGCACTTGCCTACAAAGCCTAAGGACTCAAGTTCTATTTCCCAGTGCTCACAAAAGCCAGATGTACAAATGGTGCATGTCTGGAAATTGTTTGCAGTGGCCCCGGCACACCATTTTCTCTCTCTCTCTCTCTCTCTCTTTCCGTCCTTTCCCTTCTCTCTAAAAAAATAAAAATAAAAAAATTAGAAAGTCTTTATGGTGGATCCTGGAGGTCATGCAATGGGCAACAGAATAAAGAGAAAAGTATGCTTTGATGTTCCCTATTCACCATCAAGTCTGGTAAAACTCAGTTGTCTTATTTAATATTAGCAAATTGAAACGTTGAATATCTGTACTAAAACAGGGATAGCACCTCCTTTGGGGAAATATTGAGATTGAATGCTTAAAAAAATATATTGTTGACATGAAAAACTAAGCCCAGTTGGGTGAGGTGGCACCTGCCTTTAATTCCACTTGGGAGGCTGAGGATCGATGTGAGTTTGAGGTCCCCTGAGACTAGTGAATTCCAGGTCAGCTTAGGCTAGGGCAAGACTCTACCTTGAAAAAAAAATAAAAGAAAAAGAAAAACTAAGCCCAGTAGTAGATTGAAAACTTGGAGTGCATTTAGACTATTTTTTTTATTTCATGTCTGAATTAGAAAAGTATTTTTTAACCTTGACTACATTGTTCCTTGTAATAAATTACAAGACATTTCCTTGCACATTGTTAGATTGTCACATTTTGTTGAGTTAAAGTAGGACATTTTTTCTTTTGGGGAGCCTTGAGGATTTTGACATTTTATAATGTTCCTATTCTAGCATGCAGAGAATAACAGCCAATTTTTAATTGACCACAAACATTATCTAAACCTAAGTCACAGAGAATATATTAGTTAGGATAAAGAATAGTGTTATAGGAAGGCCAGGCGTAGTGGTGCACACCTTTAATCCCAGCACTCAGGAGGCAGAGGTAGGAGGATCACCATGAGTTCGAGGCCACTCTGAGATTACATAGTGAATTCCAGGTCAGCCTGGACTAGAGTGAGACCCTACCTCCAAAAACCAAAGGGGGAAAAAAAAAGAATAGTGGTATACAGCTGAAGAGATGGCTTAGCAGTTAAAGTGCTTGCCTGTGAAGTCTAAGGACCCATGTTCTACTCTCTAGGTCCCACATAAGCCAGATGCACAAAGTGACACAAGTGTGCAAGGTTGCACATGTACACAAGGTGGCGCATGTGTCTGGAGTTCAATTGCAGTGGCTGGAGAATTGGCACCCCAATTCTCTCTCATTAAAAAAAAGCCAGTCTGTTGGACTTGCCTCAAAAAAAAAAAAAAAAAAAAAAGAAAAGAAAAGCCTTGTGAGTCTAGGATGGGCAGGTCTGCTCCATGTAGAAGTCAGGAATCCATGCTCCTTCCATATTGTGTCTCTTTGCTTTTGTGATTAAAGCTGGGTTGTAGGTACATTTATCAGCCTTTGGGAGAGTGTGAAGATGTGCATACCTACTGTCTAATCTGGGCCATGAACTTTTGTGTACACTTATTCTGTTCACATTCCCTAGTCACATGATTACAAATGGAGGCTGGGAGTTGCAGTCTATTAGGTAGTCATTTATCCACTGAAAATTGTGGGAATGGGGGAAGGAGGACATATAATTTCATAGGAGAGGTTAGATAATTTTCCCCAGGACAGATAGCTAGTAAGGGAAAGAGCAGGGGCTTAAAAGCAGACAGTTTTCTAGTGAATAAAACACAACTGTATGCTCATTAGCAGAAGAAAATAAAAAGAAATAAAATTGAAAAATAGTCATCTAGTAGAGTACTGTATAGCAAGGGAAATGAATGAACTGTGCCAAATACAGCAATATGGGCTCATCTTAGCTGTATCACACTAGTTCAAAGTGACCAGCTCCCTGCACCTCCCCCAACCCCGAATGACAGTACTGTATTATCTCTTTTATATGAATCTCAGCAGAAGGAGAATGATTTACAGTGCTAGAAATTAGAATATTTATTGATTTTACTGATATGACTAGAAAGGGCAAGATATGCTTCCTAGAGTGATTAAAATGCTCTATGTTGACTGGGGTGTGAGTTAAGTGGCCTTACATAACTGTTTATATTTAACCAAGCTGTATCCTTCACATCTGTGCACTTAACTGTGTGCAAGTTATAGTTAAACTTTTATTTATTTATTTTTACTATTTTTCTTTTGTGGCAGAGTCTCATGCTAGCTCAGGCAGACCTGGAACTCAATCTATAGCCCATGTTGGACTTACACTCACAGTGATCCTTCTACCTTAGTCTCCTGAATTCTCCAGCTGGAATTAAAGGTGTGTGCCACCATGCCTAGATGGTTCAACTTTTAAATAAAGAATAAGACAGGGGGCTGGAGAGATGGCTCATCAGTTAAGGGGCTTGCCTGCAAAGCCTAAAGACCTGAGTTCAATTCCCCAGTACCCATGTAAAGCCAGATGCACAGGGTGGTGCATGTGTTTAGAGTTCATTTGCAGTGGCTAGAGGCCCTGGCATGTCACTTCTCTTTCTCTCCCAAATAATAAAATATATGTATCTATATGAATAGAACAGTATGCAATTAAGAATTGGAAGACAAATGAAGAAAACGTTATAATTCATATTTCATAATGTCGTAGATAAAAATTTTTCAAAATTAACCTGGACTGATGCTGATTTATGAGAGTGGCACACTGTCTTCTGCGCTGAGGACAACTGATGATGGTTTTGTTTAAGAAGAATATACTAAGTGTCTTTGTGGGTGAGCCACATTCTGGGATGCGTGCCAAGGGAAAAAAAAAAAAAAAAAAAAAAACCTGACTGGGAGAAGAGCAGAGGGGAGCAACTTCAGGTGGTGAGGAAGACTTCTTTGAGAAGATGAAAGAAATGAAATTCAGTCCTAAATGATGAGAAGGAGCCAGCTCTGGAGACTAGCAGGAAGAGCCTTCAGGCAAAGGAAAAAGTCAGGTAGCAAAGTCCCTGTGGTGACAGTAGCTGTCATGTGGAAGGGACCTACCACGGGCCTTCGTGACAGGAACATGGCCAGTGAGGGGAGCGTGGGCGAGCTTGCGTCTGCTCCTGATGCTGCCTGATTTATTGATGGCTTGAATATAAGTATTCCTGGCTAATACCCAAATTACTTTATTGAGCTACAGTTTGTATGGGGATGTGTTCTTCAATGTGTAAAGAACTAAATGCATTCTACTTGTTATTGGCATTTCTTTTATCAGTAGGCCCTACTTTTTTAATAACGTTTAAAATTGTTTAGCAGTGTAAGTTATAGTGGGATAATTAGAAATCCACAGATAAAGCCTATCCACAACAAAGAGCTTCAAGGTTGTTTTAGTAAGATAATTCTGGATATATGGCTGTGTAACAATCAACCTTATTGTAAAGCTGTGAAAATGGATATCTTTGCACCTATTTCTGTATCATCTAGTACATATTATGCTATTGCTTAAAGGCTGCATGCAGGCTGGAGAGATGGCTTAGTGGTTAAGGTACTTGCCTGTAAAGACCCAGGCTTGAATCCCCAGGACCCATGTAAATCCAGATGCACAAGGTGGCACATGCCTCTAGAGTTCATTTACATACCCATTCTCTCCCTCTCTCTCTGTCTCTATCTGCCCCATCTCATAATAAATAAATAAATGAAGGCTACATAGATAAAGATTTCACAGGAATGAAATAGTACTGAAATCATGATCATTTAGGTTACTTTTTATGCTTTCTCAGTCAGAATGCTTCTTTGTGTCGGTCCTATTTCTATCTTTAAAATGGAGTTTTAGGATTTGCATTAACTGTTTAATATATGCTTCTCAATTGCCTTCTGATGTCCACACCAACTCAATGAACTATTTAGTGTCACTTTTTCCTTTATAAAGGATACCTGGAAAAAATGACAGCATTTCTATTGTTCTGCAGGACACTCTGAACCAGGAAATGTCATGTTTTGATTTTCTGTTTGGCTGACGTGTGTGACTAGAGTCGTGACATGTTTTTATTATGATGGAAAGAAAGAGTAGAGGGATGAGGGGAAGAGATTACGGTCCTCCAAGAACAGTGTGAGCAATATCGAATGAGCCTTCTGTGGTAGCAGGTTAATGGTCTCAGAGATACCCACAGCTTAACCCCCTGATTCTGTGACTGTGTTATTACACATGTCAAGAGAATTTTATAGATATAGTTAAAAGTAGGGTGATTAGAAGGGAGTTGGGAGAAGACAATGATGGGAAAATAGAAAGCTGAATGGAAGAATGCTCAACCTCTGACTAATTTCTCAGAGATGTAGAACTTAGTGTTTTATAATAATATCCAGCTATTCTTCATGGTACCCCAGTGTATGCTTCTTTCTGAAGTTCTGCTGAATCGGTTAATGAAGCACAGGAAAGGGGGCTTTAAGCTATGCATACTGTCCCTAGCATACCTGAGCATGTAAAAAAGGCTTATCATCCATCCACTCATCCATCCATCCATCCACCCACCCACCCACCCATCATCCACCCACCCCCACCCATGCACCCATCCATTCATCCACTCACCCATCTATCCATCTGTCCACTCATCCATCCATCCATCCATCCATGCATGCATGCATGCATCCAACTACGCATCCATCTATGCATGCATGCATGCATCCATCCATCCATGCATGCATGCATCCATCCAGTTTGGTAGTTATAAACTCAAGCTGTGAAATCAGACACCAGGGGTTCTATTTCAATTCCTTTTTTTTTTTTTTTGGCATTTTCAAGACACAGTCTTGCTATATATCTGTGATTGATCTGGAATTTACCATGTATATTAGTCTGGCTTCAAACCTGTAATTTTCTTGCTCTCTGAGTGCTGACATCACAGGTGTATACCACCACACCCATTTGATGTGACATTGGTCAAGTTACTTAACACTCAAGGTTTTGATCTGTAAAACAGAGATGCTAACATGGCTTTTGAGAAGATTAAATGTAAGACAATCAGAATAATTCCTGCTCAGCAGGCATGGATAAATATTATTGATGATCACTGGTGGGTTAAGATAAACTGTAGCTGAGTAAAAACAACCAGAGGTCACTCTTGAGCTGTGCAGCTGTGGCCTGACTTGGGGTTGCACTAAACCAGTGAGCCTTAGTCTGGACTAAAGTGGTTCTGACTCAGTGAGTCTGGAGTCAGGGCGGAGGCTCTACATTTCTAACAGCTCCCAAGCGATGCTGATGCTGGTGGTTCGTGTGCCGCACTTCATAAGTGGGAAGTAGGCAATCTCAGAGGCTCCTTGTATTTCTGCCATTGGTCTCACTGTCTTCTTGTCTCTAGGCCAAATAGCTCTTGGAGTTTACCTATTTATGTCCTGCTATTGCCTAAATCTAATCTTTTTTTTTTCCTGGTTCTGTTTCTTCCTTTAAAGATGTTCCTTCAGCGTCCATTGAACCCAAATAGGGTGATTTATAAAACTGAGGTAAGGGCTGGGGAGATAGCTTAACCATTAAAGTCGCTTGCTTGGAAAGTTTGCCAGCCCTGGCTCAGTCCTCTTGCCACCCATGTGAAGCAAGATGGCCATTCATTTGCAGCAGCAAGAGGCACTGGCATACCCTCCTCAAATACAAATAAAAAATAACTGAAAAAAACTGATACAACTGCTCAATTAAATGACCATAAAAATTATTACAAAGCATGTTAATAGCACAGCAAAAGTGTCTAATTTCAATACATAAACATATATTACATGTGATCAAATCTAGAAGGAAAATGACCCATTGTTCTGTATACTAGAAAAACAACAGGGAGAAAATGCTCCCAAATGGCTGGTTTTGATGGTAGAAATATGATTCACTCTAAATCTGTATTTCTTTCCTATAGTTTCTCTAGTGAAATGTATGTCCTGGAAAAGGCAAACATTGTCCAACGAATTACTAGACATGAATCCTTCCAATTCACAGGTATTTCTGGAATCCTTTTCCTCCTAAGCGTCTTTATAGGTTCCTTTCTTCATTTTTTTTTTTTAATCTTCCAGCTTCACTCACAGAAAAAGCTTCACTTTCCCAAAATAGTTTTCTTTTTATCTTCATGCCTAGAAACTCATTTTCTTCCAGACTTGCCTCATGGTGGGGGATTAACCTCTTCCCTAAACCATACCCTGGTGACAGGACCGCGGGACTTGATTCCAACGTCTACCCAGGGCTGGGGGAGAAGAATCGCCATTCTGTCTATTCGAGAAGCTTTCCCTGACTCCTTGAGCAGAAGGAGAAGGACAGAGGAGGATGGGGACAGATAAAGTCAGACGTTACACAGCTGCGCTTCGCCAAGCGTGGCTCCGGACGCAGACCCACAGCTGCAAGACAAGCCAAGCAGCCAGCCACGTCCGCAGCCGCCGAGTCTCCACTGGGACAGGCGTTGTGGGGCCAGATGTTCCTTCCAGAACAAAAGTGCTATGCAGAACTTGGCCTCTGAATGGAGCATCTGTCCAACTTAGCTTCCACTTTGTCACAGATAATGAAAACTGGGAGGTAGGCCTGGGGCCAGGGGGTGGAGGGGAGAAGGCAGGAACATAGCTTGATTATGAAAAGAAAGTCATGAAATAGCCATGCTTTTGACAAAAAAATTTGTTTTGCAGCTTCTCAGATTCTGAGCTCGAATTCATATTGTGCACTTTCTGGGAGAAAAAGAAGTCTTGTGCTGCTAATGCAGGTTTTGCTTGACTCTACTTTTCATGTCCCATAGGGCTTGAGGAGGAGACTTTGTGATACTTGGGATAAGTAAAAATGCTTCCCCTGCCCTTCTTATAATCACATTTCCTTTGTTTTAAATGTTTTATGGGAAACTCCTGTCTATCCATCTATGTATGTATGTATGTATGTATGTATGTATGTATGTATGTATGTATGTATATATCCTGATCCTAAGCCCCTGCAACCACCCTCCTTGATCCTCCTTCCTGTATCCCCCTCCACTGAACCACTTCCTTCTTGTTTCCAGCTAGCCCCTCTTCTATTTTGATGTCATCACTTTTTTGTGGGGGAGCTCATATTATGCAGGTCTCATGTAGTTACTGTCAGCCACTGTGAGGTCACGAAGGCAACCGCCACTTTGTGTGTGGAAGTCAGAGTTTCAAAGCGCTCCTCCTGTCTTCTGTCTCTCACATTCTTTCTGCCACCTCTTCTGTAATGGTACCTGAGCCTTGGAGAGTATGATTGAGATTTCTCACTTAGTGCTGAACACTCTACTAACATGTTGCCTTAGCACGCTGATGAATTTCGAGTCTCCCCAGTCATCACTGCCATTTGGAAAGAGAAGCGTCTCTAACAAACAGTAAGAGAAGCATTGATATTTGTGCACAAACATAAATAGAGGGAAATTTGCTGGGTATATTTATTTAGCCAAACAACAATAGTTTCCTCTCTCAGGTCTTATGATCTTTTCAGCCATACACTTTTATTTTTTTAAAACTTCAATTTTTTTTCTTTACTTGATAAAGGCAGAGAGAGAGAGACAGACAGACAGACAGACAGACAGACAGACAGACAGAAAGGGTGTGCCAGTGTCTCCAGCTGCTGCAAACGAACTTCATACATATGTGTCACCTTGTGCATCTGGCTTATGTGGGTCCTGGGGAATCGAATCTTGGTCCTTTGGCTTTTCAGGATTTTGACTAGGGTTTTGAATTCCCTCTGTGGAGCAGACCTCAAATCTACTCAGAGAGTAGTTGGTTTCTTTCATAACAGACATTAGTATGCTTTATTGGGGTGGCCAACCATGTGGCTTGCAAGATCTAGAGCTGGCCACAATCAAGTTTCTTCTTTGATTAATCCATGATACTTCCCTTCTCTGCTGGGTGTGGTTTTATGGGTTACTTACTGTCCAAGGGCAAGGTACCCATTGAAGGCCATAATTGAGTGTATTTTTATATATTGATCTATGCTGGGAACAGACCTTGGCTTTACTGGGAGAGGTATCTTTTTTATTTATTTTATTTATTATTATTTTTTAAAATTTTTTTAAAAAATTTTTTATTTATTTATTTGAGAGCGACAGACACAGAGAGAAAGACAGGTAGAGGGAGAGAGAGAGAATGGGCGCGCCAGGGCTTCCAGCCTCTGCAAACGAACTCCAGACACGTGCGCCCCCTTGTGCATCTGGCTAACGTGGGACCTGGGGAACCGAGCCTCGAACCGGGGTCCTTAGGCTTCACAGGCAAGCGCTTAACCGCTAAGCCATCTCTCCAGCCCAAGAAGTATCTCTTTTAAAAATAACATAGATTCTGTCCACTTGTCACATCTTGTACTCATAGCACAATCTCTGCCTGCGTGTGAAGCCTTTTCCTGATTAGCATCAATGTTACACGGACCTTATAGGACTCTGCTTCAGCCCTTGAGAGGAGTCACTGCCTTTTCATGTTGGGCCAGTGGCATCCAAGTCTCAAGGCCACATGCACTCTGACTGAAAAATAGCGAGCTGGAAGGACTCTGTCCAGAGTCAAAGCACCATAAGTGGTCCTGAACTTGTATTTCCATTTCGGTTAGGGAGATTTTGAGACCCAGGTGTTCATATGTATTTAAGAGACAGAGCCATATCTTATTTCCTTTGCCAGACTGATATTTCAGATACCTGCTTGCATAGTGGTCCCATCATCAAATCTGGGGCCTGTCTTGGCCTTTTCCTGTGTGTGCCAGAAATTCCAGCATGGCTCTTGCTTCCTGGCCTGGCTTCGGTTCCCTATTTTCCCACAGGTTCTACTAGATCTCTGCAGTAGCCTGCTCCAGGGTGAATCTCCCCAGTGTTCCACTGCCTGCAGATCTGTGCAGTGTTCCTGAAGCTCACAGTTTGCCTGGATCACTTCCTTTCTCTGTTTCTTCAGTCCTCTGAGCCCAATATTCTGCCTTTGGGGCCGAACTTTTCTTTGAGACCTGTCCATGGTGTGGGTCTGGTTCTATGGCTTATCTCCTGGGCTGAGGGCAAGAAGGCATATATCCTGAGATGTAGCAATTAGATTCTGGAAGGGGCTAGCCTATCTAAACAAATATTCTCTTACATATCACAGTGGACACTCTTTCCTGAAAGCTTCTCCTCATGGCATGTCCAGTGTCTGAGATGCTACCAGACTTCTGTTCTACAGGAGGAGCAAGTCAGAGGTCAGTCTGTCACCAGCGCACATGGCCATTAGTCCTGTC